>NC_091118.1:75470019-75801519 GCF_040183065.1 Periplaneta americana | reverse complement strand
AGTGATTGTTAGCCGTTCTTGTAGTTTTTATGAGAATAATTATTTCATTGCAAAATAATTTTATTCTGAAGATAAGAAGATGCCACTAATGAAAGACTATGAAGAGACATATTACCCTGCTTACAGTTGGCAGAGTTACTCCCTGCAATTCTGCAGAAACTGCATATCCAATTTATAACCTATCTTCTATAGAATTAAATAGTCAAAATCGTTATTAAGCCATCAATCCTTACCTGTAGCATAAAATCGCGATGAAATAAGAAGTTGTATTATTGGTGGAACAGATAATCCTCTTTGATTATTATTCATCAGTGCATGTTGAAACATGACGAGGATATCTAATACTGTCTGTTTATCAAATCTGTACCTTGATTTGAATTTATTATCTATGGCTAATAATACGCTAAGGAACAGGAGCAGCTTTAATAATCTCTTGGATGTTCTCAATATTCTTGGCAAATTGAACAATCTCCCAATATCAGCCATTTTCCTTATGTCTACGAACGAAAGTCAAAGTCAAAGTCTAGGTTTTCGGTGACTTCGAAGTAAAATCATGATTGAAGTTTACTTTCGTCAAAGTGTTGACTGTGAACAGAAAAATGGCAACTTTATACTTTCCAAAGTCAACTTTGGTCCAAAGTCTCGCCTATGAATATGACCCTTAGTCTCAACATAAGATCCATGTATCTTAATGTTGTCTAGTCAGTGACACAATCATTTTTTTTTTTTTTCCTGATCAATTTTATTATTTTTCTTTCTTGACCCACACTTTCTATCACAGATTCATTTCTTATTGTCTGTCCGTTTCGCAGTCAATTTTTCTCTATATCCACATTTCATATGCTTCTAGTCATTTCACTTCACTTTGTTGTAATGTCCAGGTTTCTGCCTCGTACAATGCCACACTCCACACAAAGCACTTCACTAGTCTCTTTCTTGGTTTTTTTTTTTTTTTTTTTTTAAGTCTGCAGAAGATGCTCCTTTTTCTATTAACCTGCCATTTGTCACTATATGAGCATTTTGCTCGCATTTTTAAAATGTCTGTCTAAAACTGGCAACGTATGCTAGTACAATTTTCCCGCTCATTGTACCTGACTTGAATTTTTCTGGAAGAGATGTTTATGTTAGATTCAACAATGATCGTATTCGTTATATTTTAACCAGGTCCGTTTCAGCTCTGTTACAAATGTGAGCATTTTCCTCATTGAGCGACAAACCACATTATTAAAATGCTTTAGTGCGAGTTTTTTTCTAATTTGTCATCTAGTACTAGCATTTTGTGATCTGCAAGGACTCTCCACTGCTGTGGAGTAACGGTTAACACGTCTGACTGTGAAAGACCTGGGTTCAAATCCTGGTTGGGACATGTTACCTGTTTAGGAACTTTAGTTCAGTTAAACGGTAACATGCTTAAATGGGCTTCAGCTAACCGAATTTTTACTGTAGGTATGTAGTAGATTTAATAAATTCAGTAATTTACATAAGATAATCTCCTTTCAATTGAGTACAAGTAGCACTGTGAGCAAAATGCTCACGCGCAACAAACCGTGTCACAACAATGGTAATGACAAATGACAGGTTAAAAGCAGTAATTTAGTTTTGAAAAAATATTTAGAGGAACTCGGCTTATCAATTACTCAGTCTCCAAATAGACTCATACTAGGTGTCAAATTTGGCAGCCTCATGTTTCCAACATGTATACTTTTGTTTTCCAGAATGGCATTCCAGTGCATTCTGGTCCAACTACACTGATTAAAAGCTTTCCTTATTACTATCTTCCTTTTGAATTCCTGGTAGCAGCTCATGTTATTACTGATAGGTCACTCCAAGTAATTGAAGATGTCTGCTTGTTCTAGTGCCTCATTTCGAATTCGCACGTTTACCTTCTTTATTTTTTTTCTGATATAATTATGGTCTTCGTCTTTTTTGTATTTGTCTTCATCCCATATTGCTCACAGCTGTCATTTAGCTTCAGTAGCATATCCCTTGTATCATCTTCTCTTTTGCTAACAACTCTATATCGTGAAAATCTGATGCACTTAATTCTTCTTCGTTCTACTGTCACCCCTCCTCTGCTCGTTTATAACTATAGTTAGTTGGAATGTTAGCTTTTAGTACCTAAAAATCCGCTCCATAGTTACTATACATCAAGTGAATAATTCCATGAACTTGGAGCATCCCATTGCTCCTAAGATTTCTAAGCATGTTTGGTTGGTGGTTAATTTCTGATTGAGAGCACTTGCCATTGACTCTTCACAACTCGTCTTTGTTTAATTGATTTCCATTTTAAATTTGTGCACATTAATATGACTACATTATATTTTACAATCGATATTTTCGTAATATGCGTGCATTTGCCAGTTTATTCAGTTTTATTAGATCCCCAAATATCTTATCCCTAATTATATTCCAAATTATTAATGGCTAGTCATATGATATTATTATTATTATTATTATTATTATTATTATTATTATCATCACTGTCACTATTATTATTATTATTATTATTATTATTATCACTGTCACTATTATTATTATTATTATTATTATTATTATTATTATTATTATTATTATTGTTGTTGTTGTTGTTGTTGCCATTATTAAAGAGACAACTTGAAATACACTATCTGCATGGCATCTTCTTATTGAACAGTTCTTGGGTTTATGTCTTCAATCTAAAACTATTGATGGCTTCAGTGTCAAATACAGCACATTAATCAACAACAATAGTAACAATAACCATTTCTGAAATTTTATCATGTTCAGGTAGTGAACATTTTTATGTTAACTTGGTAGGATCTCAGCGAAATGTCATAAAATAGCTATCATAATGGGGAAAAGTATGTCTGTGTTATGATTAAATGAAGCTAGTGTGCATACTTCTTGTTCTGTTTAATAAATAGCAGATTTTATATTAATATTTCAAACGAAGTAATTTATT
Organism: Periplaneta americana; assembly: GCF_040183065.1. Taxonomy (NCBI): domain Eukaryota; kingdom Metazoa; phylum Arthropoda; class Insecta; order Blattodea; family Blattidae; genus Periplaneta; species Periplaneta americana. The sequence goes on along the minus strand of NC_091118.1, from coordinate 75,798,578 downwards.
TCCTTTTTGAGTTTTAATTTTTAATTTGAAATATTTTATTACTAACATTATCCATTCTGAACCGAACATTTTTGAGAATGTATTGAGGCAATGTCTGTATGATTTCATTTGGCTGTGTTTCTCGTAAAAGACATAAAAAGTCACTCCTAAAGCCATTTTAAATAAATAGCCATTTTGTGCAGTTATAAAATAAAATTTACAAATATACTCTTATTTTTTACCGAAAGTAACTCTACTGCATGTATATTTTGCTTAATTGATTTGACTAATAGGTACTAAAATTAATAAAATTTGCCTTTCGTTAGGATGAATCACTGTACACAGTATAGATTAACTTGCAAAGAACCTATTTTTCAGTATTAAGGATGCTGAAAACATAGCTTAAAAATCTTAAGATGTATAACTTATATATTCCAACAATTTCTTAACAATTAGTATAATGGAAAAGTGAAAGAAGTGATCTTGGTAATACAACATGCTGACTTGCTTGTTTTTTATTAACTAATGCTTCTAATATGATGTCGTGAAACAAATTTTGAAAACAAGACATTTCCTCTTGCAGCAGATGTAAAAACAGAAACCAGCCTTTAACCAGTTGCTGTGCGTGGAGAAATGTTTTCAGCAATGTCTTCCCCTTTCACTCAGAGAGACACATTCTTAACATACATAAAAGAGTGTTCTAAACGGTTTTTGGTAAAGTATTTCTTCTGTTGTAACAGATTTTTTAAAGGACTTTTTGTGTTCTTTGGTGGTCTATATCCTCTACAATGGTACTACTTCCTGGGAGCAGTTGTGGATGAGGTCATCAGTTTAAGGGGAAAAATGTTTGATAATTAAATACCTATTAATTTTTCTTGAATGGTGAACTCAGTACAATTTTGTAAGATAAATTAAAGTAACGATATGATACAAGGCATGCTGTTCCTTCATCTGTTTGTGTATGACGTGTGAAGTGACAAGTGATTTAATGGTAACGTCTAAAAGTTCCCTCTTGAAGTAATTATAAAAGTGTAACTAGATGATTCAACTACATCAGTGAAGCTTAGAGATACTACTTCCAAATGTCAAAAACACTTAAAACAGACATATGGGAGTGATTAAAAAAGCAGAGATAAATTTTCTGTATATTTACAAGACATATATGAAAGCTGTCTTTTAAAATTAATGCAGCAAATGAAGGTAGGGCACTATACTGTATAGAAAAATTATTCCTAGTGTGTAACACGTGGCAGGAAGACTGTGTTTCGAAATACAGGATTACTGTGACCTCTCCAATTGGAGATTGCATTATAAAGTAGGAGTATGGTATGCTCAGAGGAAGCGAAATGAAGGGACATTAATATAACAAATATATTGCAGCAGTGTGTTGATAATTGTATGGCTGAATGGAAAGATCATCACGAACAATCACACAGAGCATTGCTTTTTGTGGTGCAATTTGCTAATGAAACAGACGTGATGTTGTTGCTGTTTTCGTAAGCAGTCTTGTGCTGTCTTCTGTTGCACAGTATGAATAATTTACCAGTGAATATCCCCACGTGCCATTTTAATTTCACGAGACGGATATGAAATGTGTGTAAATAGAATTCTCATTAGAAAATTTTGATTGATACAAGACGAACAATTAGTAATCATTGCGAATCACAGACAGGGATTACTTTGATATAATAATTCCTGTAAATTACCGTATTTACTCGCATAATGGACACCCTCGCATAATGAACGCATCTCATTTTAAACAAAAATCGTTTTAATAATATCGAAAGTCATAAGATTGGATGCACTGCTTATGTTTAAATTCAAGTTTTTAAACAACAATGCATGGTGCGACTGCAATCGTGATTGGTTCTATTTTTACGTGCGCAAAATATAGGTACTCTCCAATTAATAATGCATTATTCTTAGGACACCTTTGGGGAGGCCGAGACGTAGATGGGAGGATAATATTAAAATGGATTTGAGGAAGGTGGGACATGATAGTAAGGGACTGGATTAATCTTGCTCAGGATAGGGACCGATGGCGGGCTTATGTGAGGGCAGCAATGAACTTCCGGTTTCCTTAAAAGTCATAAGTAAGTAAGTATTCTTAGGACATCTATAGTGATGCTGAACCTGACAGTGAATGAGATAAGGCTAGTGTTAATAATAACAATAAAGTGTCTTGTCTTATTGTCATTGTATTCATTGTTACAAGTTATTATTTGTTTATACAACTGCTGCTAAATATCGATCATCTTAAGTGTGATGCAATCGATATATAAATTAGTCGTAGCCCATATATCGTTACATATTCTATCGATTATTTCAGCATTCAAGTTGGCTCACCTTTAATATGATCCCCCCCCACTAAAATGTTTTCCTTGCGTAAAGGACGCTCCCTAGTTCTTTATTATAAAAATCGAAAGAAAATAAAAGTGGGTCTATTACACGGGTAAATATGGTATATACCGAATATTTCAGAATTCAACCAAAGAAATTTTAAGAGATTGTGGAAGGATCCTAGGTAAGTATTTTGAGATAGGGAACTAGAGCCTGCGGGTTCAAACTTACATGTAATGGCGTGAAATATTTTTTGCGCCAGTACACTAATGATTGAGGTATTGAAATTAAAAGAACTACCATGGTGGGATTCGAGCGTATAGCTTTTTGGTCTGAGGTCTGATGCATTAACCATTACACCCCAGCTTCATCTCAATAATTTCCTCCTAAAATAGGTACAGTAACGAAAATGAATGAGGGTGAAACAAAAAGCAGTGCAGTGGCGTACTATCTCATTATTTGCTTGCAGTTTTACAGGTTCTGTAGGAGCTAAATCTTGAAAACACAGTTGATTAGTTATTAACTATTAAGCTTCTTCCAATCCCCAATGAGGTCCGAAATCATCCCATAACATTCCATACTCCTGTTTCATTTTAATACTGGAAATGTAAACAAATTTAACAATTGATAACTCAGATATTTTTTGTCGGAGTCTCTGGGCTCTATATCTCAAATTGCTTGTCTACAACTCCTCTGTAACCAGATAAATTTCTTAAGTTGAATTCTGAAACAGTCTGTATATGTTAAATTAATTCCATCAGTGATGTGAAGAACTATATTAGATATTCATTATCTATAAACTAGTAAGCATTGGAATGACAGTCATTTTTTATGAAAACCAACCCTGAATTTTCATGTTGTGCACTCAGCGGCCATTTCTGTGCCATTACTCTATGAAGACATAAATTAGCTGTGGCATTTTCATGTTCTCAAGTATTAAAGTTAAGATTGTTATTAGTCATTTTGAACTGAAAATTATGTTTTAACAGTTGATTGTGATATGTACCAAATGTGACTAAAGCATCACTTTGCATGATTTTGTGTGAGTAAGCTTTTATTTTTATTTTTGGTAATGTAATTATTTATTTTATATGTAGTATTTATTTTTGTATGACAATTTTTAATGACCAACCAGTTCAACTGTAAGTGCTATTGTAGAATTTATCTTATCATTTGGGCTGCAAATCTCTAGTAAAATGTAGATGATCTTGTAATACAACAACGGTAATAATAATAGTAATGATGATGATGATGATGATAATAATAATAATAATAATAATAATAATAATAATAATAATAATAATAATAATAATAATAATAATGCTTAGTTTTGTAGACAGGAGAGATTCAACACACTGTCTCCAAATATTCAAATAACATTGCACACCTGTAGAAAAAGTAGCATTTGATATCTCACGTTATTGAAGACGTATTTTTGGTTAGAACTTACTTATTGCTAAGCAATTTACAGTAATACTCGAAGATATTTCTGTAATATTGTGTTAAACACTGATTAATTATTATCCCATTCTGTAACGCTAAATTGTGACAACAGAAGTATTTCTTGGTTATTGTTTAAACCTGCTCCAATGATAATAAATTTCTCCATCATAAGGTTTGTAACTCAGTCAGTCTCTTAATAACAGTTATATAAAGAATGCAATTTGTTCTACCAAAATATAAAAATCGGTTACACTTGAGCGCCTCATATTGTTTGGAAATTCCTGTAATTTGAATAAAATTAAATTTTAACATTCATTCATTCATTCATAGTTTTCTGCCTTCCTCTTAGTCTTCGCATATGATCCATATATCTTAATGTCGTCTGTCATTTGTTATTTTCTTCTGCCCCGAACTTTTCTTCTGTTCATCATTCCTTCCACTGCATCCTTCCATAGGTAGTTTCTTCTCAACCAATGACCCAGAGAATTCCTTATTCTGTTCTTGATCAGTTACAGCATTATTCTTTCCTCACTCATCCCTTCCATATCTTATTCTGTATGTCCATATCACATACTCCATTCCTGTCCATATCCACATTTCAAGTGCTTCTAGTTGCTTCTCTTCACTTCTTCGTAATGTCCATGTTTCTTCCCATACATTACCACACTGCACTAGTCTCTTCCTTAGTTCTTTTTTCAGAGATACACAGAAGATGCTCCTTTCTCTATTTAAAGCTTCCTTTGCCATTGCTATCCTTCTTTTCACTTCCAGACAGCAGTTCATGTTACTACTTAAAGTACACTCCAAGTATTTGAAGATGTCTACTTGTTCTACTGTCTCAATTCGAATTCTTATGTTTATCTTCTTCTGATAACCATGGTCTTCGTCTTGTTTGCATTTATCTTCATCTCATACTGCTCACAGGTGTCATTTAGTTCCACTAGCATATTTCTTAGTATCATCAGCAAATCTTATGCACTTTATATTCTTCTTTCTCCTATTATCACCTCATGTTCTGAAAACAATTCTTCACTAAATCCTCCAAGTAGATGTTGTACAGGGTAGGTGAAAAGGACATCTTTGTACTCCTCTCTATTTCACTTCTGCCATTTCTTCTCATGTCCAGACTTTGATCCTTTGTTTCATATAAAGGTCACTGAACAGTCTCCTCTCTTTCCAATCATTCCAACATAGTATGAAATTCACAATGTTTGTTTCTTATGTAATTAAAAGAAACAGTACGGTAAACATAATGATGTTAATGATGATTGATAATAATAATAATAATAATAATAATAATAATAATAATAATAATACAGTAACAGTTCTTTTGTATGTTTCGCACTTACGAGTTTTTCACACTTATTCGTTATCCTCCCCCCTTCCCCTGACTCCCAGGCAAAATTTATATTACTTTTCATAATAAATTATTTCGGATATACCTTTTTCGTTTATTCGTTTTTTTTTTTATATCATATGGTCGTATTTTAAGCCCTGTGAGATACATATGAAACATCTTTAAATTTATACGTTATAAATCAATTTTGCTCGAAATTAGGTTTGCCATTAAAATGTAAGAACGGTACATGTTCATTGTTAAGATGCAGCCTGCTTTGAAATTCGTGGATATTCGAAGCTGCCCATGTGCTGGCTTCAGTAAGCGAGTTATGTTCAAGTGGAAGAATCCGTTTAGAGAGGGGAGAGAAGTATGTGAGCAAACTCCCACCTCATGCCTTGTCGCGCAGTGGGAAGAAACAGAACATTGAGGATCCATCTCCACAGCTGTGACCACACTTAATACAATTACCCCAACAGCCCTCCAACCTGAAAATATTTTGTTGTAGCTAACTGAAAAAAATTATGAAACTGTGTAAATTATGGAAATTATTCTCTACAGGCAAACAAAAGCAAGCAGTCCAAAATAAATAACTCTTTTTTTTTTTATAAATTAATCATTTGTTATAATGTCATTTCAGTTATACGTTTTTTTTTTCAATTATTTTTTTTTCCAGACTCCCATAAAAACTTTTTTCTTCAAACTCACATAAAAACGTATAAATGTTTTACTGCAGTAATAATAGCAATAATAATAATAATAATAATAATAACCTTCTCTTGTCTAGTGAATTTTTAATAGTACAAAAGATATATGTTACCATATCATGAACAAATTAGATACCACCTGTAAATCATAGTTTTGTTACAAGCTTGTGTATTCTTTTTTTATTATTATTATTATTATTTTTATTTAATCTAATGGAGCTAAGGCCAGTAGCCAGACTCCACACAGAAATACATTTTTTATTGTTCATTAGTACCGAAATTTAGTTGTCAATTTATTTTTATATTATTACGAATGAATTAATCTAAATTCACCATTACCATATGCTGTAAAATCACAAAAATATAATTTATTTACATCGCACTAATCAGTTGGGCTGGTTATCCTCAACAAGCACATATATTCTGTATACATTCCTTTCACAAAATGCTCAGTTAAGAGTTGAGGATTGCAAACAACTGTATAACACAACTGGCTTAGCTTTGATTTATTGCTTTGATTTATTGCTTTGATAAACTTTAACATTTTCAGACAAAGCAATAATTTCTGTTGTGTGAGCTTCGCGTTTCATTCTTTGGCTTAATTGTGACTTTGTCCTGTTAATTTATGATTTCAGTCTGATGGAATTTCTGATTTGAAACTTGCTTCTGTTTTCGTGAAAGAAAACTTAAAACCAAGTTTAGTTTTTCAGCACTAGGCTAGTATATCAATCTTTCCATATTGATATTTTTTTAGCATTTTTGTTGAATGAAGTTAGATATAATTAGCCTATGTCTTCAAAATTTCCCCCTGACATGTACATTTCCGCCATTTCTTGGTAATATTGCTCCTACATGGTCTCTCAGTTGGCATCTTTTGGGTCTCTAAACATACATTTGTTGAGCATAGTGGGGTAAACAGTAGAGCACCTATTCTTTCTTGATCTCAGTACTAGAAGGAGATTATATACAGACAGACATATTTTGAGTGCAATGAGAATTTCTATGAAAATTTTCATTTTTAGTTTAATGTATTTTTAACTGGGTTATTTAACGATTCTGTATCAACTACTGGGTTATTTAGTGTCAGTGGAATTGGTGATAGCGAGATGGTATTTGGCGAGATGAGGCAGAGGATTCTCCAAGGTAAACTACCTGACATTCGCCTTACAGTTGGGGAAACCTCAGGAAAAACCTAACCAGGTAATCAGCCCAAGTGGAATGAAACCAATGCCAGAGCGCAACTGTGAATCAGCAGGCAAACATGTTACTGCCTGGGTTATACCAGTGACTCTAGTTTAATACTATTAAGAGGTTTTACAAGAATTATTTTACAATTTTACTTATTTGTTACTAGAGCATGGCCACTGGCTTAGAAGACTCATGGTCTAAAGCTGCACTGATATGTGGTTTTGAATCTCGCCTGGACTGTTTATTATCTGATTGAGTTTTTCCCCCCTCAAAGTTTTTCCAACTGTAAAACGAATGTCGGGTAATCGCATGGTGAATTCTCAGACTCCACTTGTCAAGATACCATTTTGCTATCACTAGTCCATCAATGCTAGATAACCACACAGTTGATACAGCATTATTAAATAACAAACTTAAAATATACTGGCGCATTCATTTTGAATGTTTGAAACACTGATGAAAATTTCAGTCAATCTAAATGGACAGATTTTCTGATAATTCTCCGATTCGCTGCACATGTTTCTACCAATACTCCAGGCCACTCCATAATCACTCTATTACAGTGTGATTCTTACAGTTTTCAATGTAGTTCTCACATGCTCCTGGCAGGCATTAGGGTAAGATTATATCATGCACTCGCACAGAGAAGAATGCACTGACTACAGTATACAAAGCGTGTGCATGGAACAAAAGAACAGCTCTTCTTAATAATTCACTCATAGTTTTCTGCCCAAGGGCAGGTCTTTCATTGCAAATTCAGTATTCTCTCTCCTTCCTATTTTCTGCTTTCCTCTTAGTCTCTTCATACGATCCATGTATCTTTCTTCTATCCCGAACTTTTCTTTTGTTCACCATCCCTTCCGTGCATCCTTCAGTAGGCAGTTTCTTCTTAGCCAGTGACCCAGCCAATTCCTTTTTCTCTTCCTGATCAGTTTCAGCATTACCTATTCCTTCTCCACCCACTCTTTATAGCACAACTTTCTGGTCCATTTCACACGCTTCTTTCTTCTCCATATCCACATTTAAAATGCTTCCAGTCATTTCTCTTCACTTCATCGTAATGTCCATAGTTCTGTCCCATACAAATGCCACACGAAGCACTTTATTAGTCTCCTCAGTTATTTTCCCAGAGGTCCACAGAACACGCTCCTTTTTCTATTAAAAGCTTCCTTTGTCATTGGTAGACTCCTTTTGACTTCCTGGCAGCAAGTCATGTTACTGCTTATAGTACACCCCAAGTATTTTAAGTTGTCCACTTCTAATGCCCCATTTCGAATTCGCATGTTTTCTTCTGATAACCATGGTTCTCGTCTTGTTTGCACTTACCTTCATCCCATACTTCTCACAGCTGTCATTTAGCTCCACTAGCATATCCCTTAGTATCGTATCTTCTTCTGCTAACAGCACCATATCATCAAGAAATCTGATTCACTTTATTCTTCTTTCTTCCACTATCACCCTATCACCTCTCACATGTTCTGAAAACAGTTCTTTATTGTTAATAAATGGAATAAAGATGTTAATCTGACTTACCACATTACAGCAGGTGCTCGAAATGTTAATCAGAAAACAACATAAATTGAGGGTTTAAGATATTAAATATGTGTTCTCCAAAAACATTACTCACCACACAAATTGAATTATATCCTGTATGTGCTCTAGCAACTCGAGTTCTAGTGGACATGGTTGTTGGGTCTCGAGTCTAGTTGTACTGCAGGATGACTGATGCCATAATAACATGCGACTATTGGTTTATTGCAAGCAAGTATTATTTATTAATATATTAGCAGGAACTGTCTTTGCCTACCAAGCTGTCCTTGGTCTATATCAATTTTTTGTAACATATACGTGTATTCTTGTTGTGATTAATGGCTTTTGTACTGAATAGAGTATTTTTCGTGTGTTGCAAGTTCATTAAGTACAAGTCTGCAGGAAGATTTTGAAAGTCTCGTGAACAATTTCTCAGGGTGCAAGTTCCAACATGTTCTGCAATTCAAAAAATTCAACGACATGTTCAGTGCACTGAATAAAATGTCGGAAAGAATCTAGAGTATTAATGCGTGAAAACCTTAAGGACGTTAGTAAATGTCTTGGGCAATCTCCTATAAAATGTTTGAGAAAACTTGCACAACAATCATACACTCCTCATTCTTCTCAGAGAGAGAGAGAGAAAAAAATATTAGACCTTACAAAGTAATTGAAGTGAAAAGTTTAATTCCTAGTGATCAAACTGGCAGAATTTCTTATTGTATTTGGTTTCTTCAGTCAGTAGACGTGTCTTTGATAGTCAGTTAGTATTGTTTTCTGATGAACATTTTGAGCACCTACTGTAATGTGTTAAGTCAGATTAATTTGTTTAAATTTCATTTATTATTAATAGCTGTTCTTCTTTTATTCCTTGCTTGTGCACTGCATAAGTGGTATCTTTTTTTTTCTGTGGGAGTGCATGGAATAGTCCCGAATCTTATGCTATTACTTGCCAGGAGCCTGCATGCAGGATCTACTGTATGTGGACGACTGTAAGAATCTCACTGTAATTAGTATGTAAAGTATATTTTGATGTTTTTTTTTTTATCTCGGGGAGTGTCAGATAGAAATTCTTTTGCACTGTGACCTTAAGTTTGTCGTACTTAATGCACACTACAAAGAGGAATCTACATTTGATTGGCTTCTCCATCTGATATGACCTAGGCTCATACCCCACCCTGTGTCATTTTTGATAAGATGAAAATGATTATTAAATTAGGAAAAGATTAAGTGGAATGTAGACTATTGAATGAAATTTGTGTTTGGAAAATGGGAGAATCTAATAAAATTTTCATTCTCTGATTTTTTTAATTGGTTATTTAATTAGTGTGTAAGGAAAAGTATAAGCAGCTTACTGGTGGGTAGTAGGGAAATAAAAATACTCTCCATAGGTTGGGTCAGAGAGACTCAATCCTCCAGGTCGGGGTTTGAGGTGTGGGGTCAACTCCCACACTCGGAAAATGTACTGTTACTAACAAATCGAAATTTAAAAAGTCGGTTGGACTTTTCAGGTTCAGGACAAAAACAAAATCTGCGAAATAGGATTATGTAAAGGTATAAAATAATCACAAAGGATTAATATTCATTATCTCTTAGAAATCAAGTTATAGCTGTCCTGAAATGCAATGAAAATTAGTTTGAAAACACATTTTATGAAGAAATTAAATAATGTACTGATATATACCATTAACAAGTATAGCACGTAACCTTACTTCGATATTGCATAATATCCTGTTGTTTCCCCCATTTCAAATTTCCTCTTTTTTGATCTCCTCGAAAGTTGTTTAGGATAGCCTCTTTTTTAACATCCAACAGTAATTCGTCATCATGTTAATATTTCACTTTCCTTCTTCTTCTTCTTCTTCTTCTTCTTCTTCTTTTGGCATACAGCTCTTATAGTTTAGCTAAAGCCTCCTTTAAAACAATAGCCCAATCACTTCTGTCCTCGGCCCTCTTCCTCCATCTCCTTATTCCCACTTTCCTCAAATCTTCCTCAATGCAGTCAACCTTCTCATTCCAGGTTGAGAAATAAGTAATCATATCCTTCTTCTTATGCCAAGGTCGTCTTACAGTAGTATCCATCCGGCTATTATCTTTAGGTTTCTGAATCTATAAATTAATTCAGAGATTAGCCCACAGTCTTCTAGATTTGATTTTGGGGTTTTCTCCCCTAGAAGGGCTGGTTTCACCATACCTCAAGAGCCCCCTCTGCCCTATTTGGATTGCTTCTTAGTCTGGTCTCTCTCCCTTGGCCTGTCCAACTTGGGGGCTCTACTAGTAGCTATGCTACGGCAGCATAGCCCTCAGAATCATTGGGACATGCAAGCACCCCCACCATCTACAAGGTTTTGCAATCCCTAGGGGGTGTTCACTTTCCTTGATACCGGTATTTCTCTGCTATATCTTTAATGTCCTGATAAAATGTTTCACTTTGTTTCGCACTAAAATGTCCTAAATATTTACAAAAATAATTTAAATGGAACTGACGGAAGTGTACTTTGACACTCATTTTGCAGCTACTGGTACTTTGTTTATAAATTCCTAACATTACTCCAGTATTTCCCCCCCCCCCCCCATGATATTAAAAAAAAAAAACATTTCTGAAGGCACTCCAACCTTGGTTTCCTTTACATTCCCACTCATAGTATTTTCGAACTAACTGGCCATTATCAATTCCCGAATTTGTGGGCCTATGAATATACTAGCTTAAATTTTTCCATAGGCCATTGAGGGAAATTTAACACACAGATATATGAAGCATTTATTATCTTTAACGCTTTCACAAATTGTCTCGTTAGATCTAACTTCACACATAGAGGTGGCAATAGGACCTTTGAAGTAGCAGTTAGAGGTTCACTCTTTATATTTTATTCAGTTGGTATAAATTTAGTTCTAGGTGAACTATTCCTTTTCCCACTGCCCTGACTTTGCCTTGCTATTCCATCCACACAAGAAGCAAGGATATTTGGTAAAACAGCATCCAATTACTTTGAAGTCTGCACACACAGACCACTCGTGATTTTTGTGTTGTACTTTTTATAGCAAAAACTTCGAATTGCTGTATGTCTCCTTAGAGATTACAAAATGAGCTACAAGAATAGAAATAACATTTTTAAATTGCACTTCAGTATCATCCTTGGTGGTCTAATGGTTACCATACTTGCCATTTTATCCAAGGCTCTCAGATTTGAACTTGACCGATGTGTTTGATTTTTAAGAGATAAAAATACTCAGCATGTTATGAAATGTTATGCTTTCACAGTGATTGTTTTCAGAAGGAGACTTGTGTTTTCCACCATGCACTGAAACTTTACAACTCCAATGTCTTGGAACTGCAAACTGGTTCCAGCTCTAGGGCAATGTAGTACGACCTGAAGGATCGCCTATTTTCAGGCATAATGTACCCAACAATGTAGTTCCAAAACTTTTGTAGATGTTAAGTTTCAGCACATGGTAGATTGCCCAAAAGTCTCCTTCTGATTATTAGCATGGTTTCCTTCAGAGGATGAGTAAAGTTCGGAGGCCTGTGTCGTAGATTACAGCATCGCAGATGGTCTGGGTTCGAGTCCTGGTACTGCTGGAATTTTTCATGTGAAAAAACCCATAGTGATAGTTGTGGCAGACGAGGTCACATTTGGTTCTCGGGGTTCTGCTCATTTCCCCATATTAGGCATCAACATCATTTCGTCCAATCTCCATTCCATCATTATTTCATAACTTTCTTCAAACACCAACTGGCGACTCATGGTGGGGCTGATCTAGGGACAAGTGGAGTTACCTTCTTCTATCTAACTTGGGTACACAGCAAAACCTTAGTGTAGCCAGCTGGTATGGATTGGGAATATGCCTAGCCAGTATTAGTGCAATAGATCTTCTAGTTCACAGTGTTGGGTCTTAGTATCCCCTCTGGAAATTCAATTCAACATCCCTCAATGAGACAGATCAAAGCAAAATTTATGGTCCATTTCTTACCCATATCAAAATTCACTTCTGGAAGTACAGTGGTATAATTATTGGCCCCTTATGGAAGGCATAAATATGAGTTTGTCCTGTAATCAACCACAATTTAAAATATGATTGTGTCCATTTTGGTTTGTATACAATAAAATTCTATGTGAACTACTTAAAAATTGCCTTCGGTTCATCCTTTACACTTTTTTTAAGGTGTTGAACATTTCAAACCGCAATTGTATGTCACAGTGAATTTAGTTATTATTTATTTATTTTATTTCCCCCAATAGGAGGCTGCCTTTGCAAACAAAGTATACAACAATAGAGGTATTAAAAAAAAAAAAAAGAAGAAAAGTTTATATAACACAGGTCATTCGGCCATTAAATCAATATAAGTTCTTAAGATGTGTATAGATGATTCTGTAGGATGTAAATGGAGTATTTAAAAGCTCACAAACTGCTTGGATATCATCCCTCTTGCACCAACCATCTGATAACTTGAATTGAATTGACTTGGTATTCCCGGGTATAAGAAATAGTAGGTTCGTATATAGCTCTTCAGGTTGAATCATTCTGTAATCTGATGATAGGATCAATAATGTAACCTTGTTGTTGGTCTTTGAATGCAAACATGTCGATTCTACAGGAACTGCCATTCTCTGATAAACCATGATCTTCTTCATACACCATGAAACCAGAATTCCGTAGACCCTGTGTGATAGTTGACCTAGTCTTATGATGTCTGGAATTAAGGAGAACCTCACCATGGGGCAGGAACCAAGGATGTGGGGCAGGGTTTCAATCTCGTCACTGCATTGCCAACAATGGTTATTATCTGTAGTTCTACCATGTGTGGCACAAACAGCAGTGACATTGCCATACTTATCTCATATTTTTATTTTTTATCCTTCTTTCAGTTTTATTTTGTCATTGGTTGCTTCATCTGATTTTAGTAAATTGAATTTAAAACTCGCATCTTTAAATTTCTTACAAATGGAATACAGTACCCAACTCATGACTGAATCACTATTTTGTAATCCTCAACCTCTTTCTGACAATATTTTTAACATAGAACAGAGGAGATACAACATAGAGCATGTCTTTTGTTTGTTACATGAATGGTAAATCCCTCTTAATATTAAGAATATATTCCTCTAATTTTGGGATTATGTTTAACTATTTTTGTATTACACTACTGAAAACGGATGTGTGTGAGGTAGGGATTCTGCTTAAGAGTGTTTTCCTTTGCCGAAGGAGTCTTTTCTTCAATATTATTTCGTGATTAAAGATTAACTTAAGGGGTAAGGAAGCACTGGTGACTTCTTCAGGAGAATAAATTTACCATTGCTGATGAAATATAAAAAAAATACTTGTTGAAGATTCGGTTCTGCCTCAGAACTTAAATATTTAGACTCAAATAATCCTCATTCCCTACTCTGCATATACACTCACCCTAGTACACGACATAACTAATTGATTAAATGGCGAACTTACTCATGTTAATTATGTAAGCATGTGTGGCGTACAGCTGTTTCGGTGCTACTTGACACCATCCTCAAAGCCTTCTGCTTACATAATTAACAGAGTAAGTTCGCCATTTAATTAATCATTTATATTCAAGTGTTAATAGTAGTGTACGAAAGATTCAAAATGGACGACATAACTCTTCACAGATACACCTCATGCATAACGTGGCCCGCCGAAATGGTGTGCAACTTGAAAATGGGTCTCAATTCTGCCATCTATCTGCAGTATGTGGAACCCAAATCACGCATGTGAATTGGGTAGGCATTATGTATACATACACACACATTCCTATGTCCATATCTGCCATTATGACGTTTTCAAACACATGATAAGAGGTTTTACCACAATAATGATTGTGAAGGTCTGTAGTAGAAAGGAGTGGGAATATGTTTATTAAAATTTTCACAGATATACAGTCCTTATATTGTAGCGAAATCCCCCAGTGTACATGTGCGAATTTGAACAAGTGTGAAGTGGGTATCAGTTAAGCTGTGATGAGGCAATAAAGCCAGTGATTTTGTTTTCAAGTGCTTGGGATTGGAAACCAATTAACTAACCAACCAATTTTCGCCTTCAGATATAAATGAGAAAGAATGAATACTACTGATTTTGGCAAGTAAAATAGTTAATCAAGTTTGTTGCATTAAGCCATTTGTAATGGGAACAAGCAGATTCATTCTTCGAATTGTCGTGTTTTCTATATTTCACCAGCAGTGGAAAACGTCAAATCTAAACCTGTTTTCCCCTTTGAGAAATATTTACCCACTTGTATTTGAACTAATGCTCGTCCCTGCCTGAATACACATCCACAATTTTCGTGTGGCATAACATATACATGAAAACTTTTATAATTTTTCTTTTCTGTTTCTTCTCAATCTTTTAATTAATACTTGTGTAATGTAAGAGTGACATGCACTTTTTTGGCAGAGTTATTTATTAATCTTTAGTTTACGTAGTATTGGAACAGGGCTGTATTTAAAACAGAGCTTAGTATCCATTGATTTTTATTTTAGTCATGATGTTCCTGCTGTTTTTTGTTCAACATATTTTTTGTAGTTCAGAAAATGACTATTTTTTCTAGATATTTTGTATTTTAGGCAGTATAGCACATTTTATTTATTTTTTGTCACAACTTTGTGTAGTCTCATTAAATACTACTACAATGATTTATTACTGGGTAATTTTGTTTATCTCAGTCTGTTCTATAAAGCTTGCTTACCAAAGAAATTTAAGCTTGATGCTGTCACTGTACAGTTCAATTAATATAATTTGCTTGGTCTAACACCAATGCATGAAACACATGCTTGTGATAAAAATGATATTTGTAAAATTGAGTACATACAGTAGAACCTCTATTATCCATGGTAATGAATGGGGTGGGCTGAACGGTTAATCGAAAAAATCGGATAATCCGTACCATAAAATATTTTTGTAAATTTAGTGAATAACGCTTACACTTTCGTAATTTTCTCTATCTCCTTGTATTTAACAGGCTAGGTAGTGTACCAGTAGTTCACTGATTTATGTTTGGTTGTTAACAACGGGTTTTTAAGGGACAAGAAAACTCTTTGTAATGACTGGAAAGATAGGAATAGTGGAAATCAAGTTGTAGATTTACATACTTTATACACTTTGCACACAGTTGTGACTCCAATCTCGTATACTGAGATGAGCCACAGTTTCTCGTTCCCTAAACCACTCAGTTATTTGCACTTTTTTATACTTAGCATACTATTTTTTTTATACCTGTCAAAGGCATTTATTATAGAAGTTATACAATATGACACAACTCGAACAGTAGATCATACTGTGTAAGGGTTAAAGTCTTGTAATAACTTTCTCTAAAAAAAAAATAACGTGCTAATATAATGTACAGTACTTCATATATTTCTGTAACAAAAAAATACGAGAGAAGGACAGTCGGGTAATCTGACAATCGGTTAATAGGGTGACGGATAATCAGGGTTCTACTGTACACTCCCACAACATATAATGAGTGAGATTCGTATTAAGTACGAGGGAAATTAAAAAAGTAAGGGAAAAGTTACTGTTTTCAAAATGGATGAACATAGTAGCCTAGTGGAACTAACATGACACTTTAGGAGACTTCTGTACAGAAGTTGTTTACATTATGTAACAGATTGCAGAAGAAATGTATTTTGGGAAGTAGCTTTACTCCCTGAAAAGTTTGCACCATATAGGATTAGTTCATTGTTGTGATGAAGGACTGTGAATTCGAAGAATATCATAGAAATATGATAAACAATGAAAACTGATTACTGAAAGCCTATTATAAGATGGAAAGATTTGAAGAATGACAAACTTCTGAATGTTTACAGTGTGCCATTCCTGTATGTGCAATCTTCTGACAGGGCTATCATAATGTTAACATAATTTTACAGAACTCCTGCCATCTGTTACACAATGTAAATGCTTTCCCTTCAGATGCCTTCACAAATTATGTTAGTTTTACCAGACTGCACTTATTCCAGTAGTAAATACAGAAATTCTCTTACCTTACCAATCACCCTCATAATAAAATTGCAATGTGATGACAGACAAGCATAAATGTAGGTAAGGATTATTTTTGTACAGTTAGAGTAATGTATTGTGTTATTATAGGTAAGGCTTTGGGTGCTTGTCATGCATTTTTTGTTGTATCTTGTTTTATTGTAGTTTGTGCATGCATTTTTGACTTATGTATTGATTTGTGTTTGCTTCACAAAACAAACAAAATATATGACATTTTCGTAACAACAAAGCATTATCTTGCTTTAATTTTATTTTGCTTTCTGTATATTTATGACTGGTAGGATGGTGCAAACAGTCACTCCTGAAAATTCTTCATGGTTTTAACTGAAATGTATTTAAAAAATAATAAGTTCGTATGCATAAAATGCTGTCTTGCAAACAGTTCAGCATTGTTTTCTGATAATTTTTTACAGTTTTTAATTAAGTGTTCATATTTTTAGTAATGATAATTATTCCGTCGCATTGCTAAAAATATTCATTTAAGAGAACACAACATTTCAAAGCAAGGTTAATTCATACATGTCAATATTAAACTTATTTCTGGAACGACTTCTAATATTATCTCAATGGCTAGCTTGTTTCTAACTTTAATTAATTAATTGAAGTGTAAAATTGTAAGTTTCTTTGTGTCACAATAAAATTACTATGAATGAATGAATATTTATTAACTACAAATGGATTTTCACCTGTGGCAGTTACAGGAATAATAATTATATGACAGAAAACTAAAGAAACTATATTACAGTTCTGTTATTGTAAAATTTAACATGGAGAAATGTTTTTAAGCGTGTTTTGCCAATGTTTCAGAACACTTACAGTAATCTTAAAAGTCATACGATTTAAGGCCTGGAAGATTTCACTATGCTGTTGGTTCAGTTCTGTGCACAACTTGTGGGAAAGACACGAGTTATCAAGCCTTATTGCTTCACAAGTGAACCTAAAGCAATTAGGATAAACTCGAATTTAGTTTTCATACAGTGAACAATTCAAAATGGACGTAGAAAAGGACCTACATTGAAGTTGTTACAAATAATAGCTACATTGTGAGTTGTCTGATGTAACATGCTTTTAGCCTACATCAGTTTACCTTTCCTGGGCATTCTGAAGCCACCAAATCTTCAAATCAAGTAAGTCTAGACAAGACAGAGGGAGGGACCCAAAAAAGAGTGGGAGTGAGAATCTATCTGTCTCTATCTCTGTCTGACTTTGAAGTTCCAAAACTTGCAACAGTGATTTCATCTATGTTTAGGTATTTGAATATACTAGGTGAGTAAATAGTATGGAACATTGTTTAAAAGCTTCCTATTTTTAATTTTATGAAGAAACTCTATATACAATAGTTATAGAGTGTAAAACTGATAAAAAGGGAATATTTTGAATATGTTTCTTTATTTATAAAGTGTGTGCCAAGGAGTCTGTGGTTTTTTTTTTATTAATGGCCCCATGTACTTACTTCTCCATTTTTGGATTCTTCAGGTCTCAAAACCTACAAAATACAAAAGCTTTTTTTATAATTTAAAAAATCACACGTTGATGGCATAGAAAAAAAGATATGCACCATTGAAATTTGACTATAATGTTAATCCAAGACGTAGAATTTTAAGAAAAAAAACCGTTACTGTACAAACAATTTAACAATGTTATAATAAATTGTAGTACATATTGATACCAGTCCACAGAAGGTGTTCAAAATGGCCCTCTTCACTGCCAAATAATGCATAAGGCTGTCCTGGAAATTGTTCAACACTGTTTGGTCGATTTGTTGTATCTCATCACTAATTCTTCGTTTTAATTCGCCTAGGTTTCGTGATTGGCCCTGTTAATCTCTCCACTTCAAATAGACTCACAAGAAAAAAATCTAATAGGTTGAGGTCGGGGGATCTTGGAGGCCATTCGGCACTTCTATTTTACCTATCCATCATCCTGGAAATTCTTGGATCAAGTAATTCACCACTGTAGCTGTCTGTGATAATTAAGGAGTGTTTTTGCAAAAGTCGATAGATGCAGAAGTCAAGATTTTACAGAAATTACATTAAGTGACAGGATCTATCGAGTTTTGAAAAAACCTGGAAGGTTTGGTAGTCTCTACATACGGTATGAATCAAGTTTTAGTAAATCTGATTTCATAGATTGATTCCGGAGATAGAAAACATACGATATCCATATGTAATTCACTTCCTAAATTGTCTGCATCTATCGACTTTTGCAAAAATGTTCCTCAATTTAATTCTTTGCCCTCATATTCTCCATAGTAGTATGTACACATGCATTGAGATCATAAATTTTTTTACAAAATAGTAGTTCATAAATGGTAAAAAGATTTGATTTTTTTTTTAATTTTGAAACTTGAAGAATTCAAAAATGGAAAAAGTACATGTTGGCATTAAAAAACACCCCTTGGGACACACTTTTCTTTTATTTTATTAGTCATGTTCCCGATCATATTGTTCAGTACTGAAAGTCTCGCACTACAGAACAAGGAGGCCTATATGAGTAAGAAGACTGCCATGGAGATGAAGTGTGTGAGGCGAACAGTAAGAAAAACCAAAAGAGATAGAATTTGAAATTAAAGGATCCTGACAGAAGAAAGTGATGTGTGGTTGTTGAACGTCAATTGAAATGATACGGTCATGTTAACAGAATGGAAGAAGAGAGAGAACTGAAGCAGGTTATGGAGATGTGAGTAGAAGGAAGAACTGGACGAGGAAGACCTCGCTTAAATGGGAGATAGGATTGAAAGAATTGGATAGAAATGTAGGAAGAAGATGGTGGATATGAAGAGATTGTGTGCAGATGTATTGGAATGGGAGAAATGGATAGAACAAGGCTACCCCAACACATAAAATGTATAAGGGACAAGAAGAAGAAAAGAAGAATGAGAAGAAGAAAAAGAAGAAGAAAAAGTCTGACCCAACGTAGTGAGTTTGCCTTGCGACATGGAATAGCTCACAATAAAATTTAAAATAAAGTATAAACAGGTTCAAACGAAAGAAATTAAGACATCGAAAAAAGAGACCTAATACAATTTAAATTTAGTTTACACCATAAAAATATTGGCGAAATATCACTATGGAAAATGTTACGGTGGTGACAATGGCATCTTAATGTTCTCTCTTCTGCTTGTATTTTTCCCTTCATTTTACAAAAGTATTCGGAATGGTGTGTCTCTCTCTCTCTGAAGAAGAGACTAGTAACTGTGATTTTTTCAGTGTTGTGGTTGTCAGTTTTTGAAAACATATTCAAAATATTCGTTTTTTTCACACACTATAACTATAACTTATTTCTTCAAAAATTACAAATAGGAAAGCTACAAGCTGTATTCCCTACCTTTTACTCAACTGGTATAATTATATAAGTGGTATTGAATGGGAACAACCTGGTCCTCTATTTATTTTTGTTGTATACAATGCTGCCTTCAGTTTCTGGGAAGAGAGTATCGCTGATTTTTCATGACGTGACCTGTCTAAAGGCACTATGCTTGAATTCGTCTGGAAAGGCTAAGAAAGCGTGAAAATTTTCACTGTTCCTAAATTATTGTTCTTTCAGAAAAGTTAGCGATTATATTTTTAACACAACACTTGCCATGAAGGACTGATTCCATTTTCCCTTACAATGTTATATTAGAAGTGACTGTTTGTCCATCTGGACAATGAAAGAGTGAACTACCTCACAGCTGAAATAAAAACTCTTGCCTTTTGTTACTTTTCTGGTAACTCAGTTAAGTATTTGTAAAATCTCATATAAACTATACAGTATTGTGTGGCTAATATATATTTTCTTGAAATGGCAGTGGCTTAGTGTTTATAGTTCATTCTTTCACTGAACTAATCCGTTTGTATGTGAGGAAAGAAAGTAAAGTAACAAGAAGAATAACTTACATTAACTCACTACACTTGTCAATCATAAGTTATATTCCAATGTATTCATGGATGAAAATTTATTTCTGAGATCCAAAAATACATTGGATTGAAATTAACGCAACAGACAACTCTCAACTCCATTGATAGCATGTGGCAACATGTTCAGACATCAAATTCATATAACGTATATCTTGTTACCATAAAATTCTGCCTTTGTTTAATAACATGATAATTAATATAATAAACTTCTTCGGACATCTAAAAATGTTGGTTAATTTTTCTGTGATAATTTTTATTGTTCATTATGTAGCATGTAAATTTCTTGTACACTTTTTTCTCACTTTGGTTCTTTTTATTCATATATGTATCCAATTGTTATCAATAATTATACAACTTTCACGAAGAAATCAGTGGAAACGAAATTACCTAGGTATTGCATAATTTTTCATTTGCACATATAATGTAAAACATAAAAATAAAATACATACATACATACATACATACATACATACATACATACATATATTTTCAACTGAATTACTTTATTTATACATCTTCCATAATTACTTTCTCTTGTCCAAGAGTGGAACTTTAATATTTTATAAAGTGATATTTATGTAAGTAGCTTTTCAACTGAATTATTTTACTTATATATCTTCCATAATTACTTTCTCTTGTCCAAGAATGGAACTTTGATTAAAATTTTAAATTCGTGTTTTAAGTATCCTCCACTGTATTGGCTCTGTGAATACATACATGCTTCCCATCCAAGTAGTATGTAGTTAATTTCCTGACATGGGCAATGAAAGAGATTTACCTTCCATCCACAAGACTGTTTGTCTCTTGCCATGTGTTGTCCCAGCAGTCGCCCTCTGCCATGCTGACTATACGACCAGAAAGGCCCACGGTGTGTGTCTGCTGTCAGTTCAAAGATATACCATCCTCTAGACTGCATTTAATTGTAAGTCAGTATTCGAAAGAGGAGATAAAGCATGATAAAGAAAGAAAAACATTATAAATGACAAATTTTAATAAATATTCATTTTAGACGGAGTATTATCTATTAAAATAGTTCACATCAGTTTTGATAAAACTAGAATAAACTTAAAGGAAATACAAATTAAATACAGAGTGTGCCATAAGTCGGGACCCATAGGAGAAGAACACAGTGCAATTACAGGATCTATTCAAAGTGTTCGCCATTTTGTTGCATTCACAGATGAAGACACAATTTCCATTCTTGCATCACTTTCTGAATCTCAGTTGCGGAAATTTCCCAACACGCATGCACAATGCATTCTTTAAGATGACGAATGTTCTGAATGTTATCTTCGTATACCTTCGCTTTGAGATTGCCCCAGAGATAAAAATCAAGCAGAGTAAGATCTGGGCTCCTTGGAGGCCATTCCACAGCTCCTTGGCATCCAATCCAATGTTCGGGAAACTGTTCATGAAGGATTCATTGCTCTGTTCGTGCATAATGCACAGGGATGCCATCCTGCTGAAACCATTCCGGGAAATCTCCTTCTGAGTCCAGTAAATTTGCAACATCCTCAGATATATTTCACTGGTTACTGTCTCTAGGAACAAATGATTGTCTTTTCATATCCCACACCACACCATGACTCTGTCACTTTCTTAAAGTTTTGAAGGAATGAACCAATGAGGATTTTGTGGTGATCAGTATTGGGTGTTCTGACAATTGACTTCTCCAGAAACATAAATGGTTGCTTCATCAGAGAACAGAATGTGTGATGGAAACATCTGATTATTTTCTCACTGTCCTTCAGCCCATTCACAGAACTCCATTCACGTATCAGGATCATCTTCACTTAAACATTGATGGAGTTGCAGTTTGTATGGATGCCAACGATTAAGTTTTAAGATGCAGTAGATGCTGCTCTTGGACACACCCATTTCACAGGACATGCGTCGAAGAGACTTCTTAGGACTGACAGCAAAGCTAGTCATCACACAAGTACTGGTTGCTTCATCACTAACAGTTCCTGGCGGTCTGCTGCAAGGCCTGTCATGTACAGACCCAGTCTCTTGAGATTTTGATATCAGTTTGCCAACACATCTGTATGTGATTGGTGGACAGTCTGGATGCAGCCTATTGAATTTTCGGCCACTTCCTGATGACTGCGGGTTCCCACCAACAAAATAACTTGAATTCACTCCTCCTTATTCAGTGGCATGGCATCATTTACCTATAACAGCAGGAAATGCAATATGAGTAACTCCTATGGGTCGAGACTTATTGGACACCCTGTACAATATCCTTTCAAAATAAGGGAAAAACTTATCCTCATTCTTTTATTTCCAAACCTTGGTTGTAAACGTAACATCATATCGACTGCATCAGCAGATGAAAAGTAATGGGGTGATCTATCTTGTAGTTATTACGAAGAGCTTATCTACAGGATTGTCCTATAATGGATTCAACAGATAGGTTTCCCTGATTCTCTTTCAAATCCTCAGACTCACAGAATTTGCATAGTTTAAAGTTACCAGATTTGTTTCACAATTATTGGGGATAGATAATGACATTTGAAAAAACTACTTTTAACATTCCTGTTAGTTTGCCATTCATTTATAATGTTCTCATACAATTTGAAGAATTTTAATTATCATTTTATTTACACACTAAAAATATTAATTATATGACCTACTATTTAAACTACAAGCTTTGTTCAAAGGAGTGAATTTTTTTAAGCAGGACTTCTCTGAACAGGTTATGTTGAAGTTGGTTAAGATAGCAAGCATGGTTCGAACAATTTCTAAACTCATTCTGGATTTTTGGGATATCGACATCATGTTCATTAAAAAAAAAAACTTTCTCCACTGAAGCATTACTTCCAGAAAGACACAATTCTTCAATAATGGCGAAAAAGTGATGATGGGTCATAGTGACTTTTTCCCAGTTTCTTCTTATGAAAGATTTAAGTTTATAAATATAGGTTCTCTTATGAACAGGAAATTATCACGGTTCTTAACACTAGTCCTCTCAGTAAATTGCAAAAAATCAATGCTGGCAGATATGCAACATAGCTGTGGGAAATGTCCAGGACTATGTCATTGCTCAAAAAGCCATAATCATTAAAATATTGACTTGAATATAGCGTAATTTTTTTTCGCCAGTACATAGAGAAGTAAAATTAAAAGTATCACTTCAGTTACATTTAAGAAAAATGCACTATTATGTGAAACATATTTTTTTAGCACCGATTTACATAATATGACTGAATCCTAAATACAAAATTGATGTTGAAACTTCTTAAGCATAGGCCGCCGAGTTAGCTCTGTGGTAGCGTGTCTGCCTCCAGACTAGCCGGCCCAGGTTCGATTCCCGGTGGAGTCAGAAATTTTCATGTAAAATTTCTACCTCGGGACTAGGAGAGATGGTGGTGCACAACTTCTAATTACTAGATTGTGCACCAATATACCTGGGTTAAATCCCAAATCTCTCCTCAGTGCATAATATGAAGAGAAGGCATATGTCACTGTTGACAGTTATTCGTCTGTCGGATGGGGACATTAAGCCTGGTGGTCCCCTTGGTGCTATTCGACAGGAGTAGGCCACATGCCGGCACCGAGTTTCCCCTTCTCCCTTCCTCATCTTCATCATCATCATCACTCATTCCATATACTACATTTACACGAACACTTACACATACACTTACCCTAGTACATGACATAACTCTCCACAGATACACATCATGTACAGTGTGACCTGCCAAAATGGTGTATAACTAGAAAATGGGTCACAATTCTGCCATCTATCCGCAGTATGTGGAATCCGAATCACGCAAGTGAAGTGGGTGAGAATTGGATACACACATACACACACACACACTTCTTAATCATAATTTGATAATCAGGTAAGGTTCTTTCATTCTAGAGAAAAAATAATGACATATTATTGCTAATTCGTCCAACTTTAGACACATACCAGTACTAATTTACTTTCGTCCTCATTGCTTCTGCCAAAGCAATAACACCTTTCTCATTCATAAACTGTTAAAGAGACTTGACGAAATGGATTATGCCCATACAGAGTAGCTATGAGAATGTATTCCCATGCACAGAACATCTGAAATGTGAAAGAAATATTCTCATACATACTTCAACATAGCTAGGACATAGAACATGTCAAAAAAAAGTCTTAATAGTACCGGTACTACAAAGTCTTAATTGAATGTCCCAGTGCCAGAGTTGCCTAACCACAAATTTTTTAACCGCAGATATCTGCATAAAATAACTGTAAATTATTATTTATATATATATGCTAAAGTAGATGTATTAGATAAATATTACATTATAGTAAATGAGAAATAATTTCCAATTGAAAGCATATAGTTTTAAAAAACGAGGTCTAAGTTTAGACTTCAATAACTTTTTTCACTGTAATTTGGCTTAGGCAACTTTGGCACTGAGCCACTCAATTATAGTTACAGTCTAGTTGAAATATATACAAAAGAGTTTTACAGTATATTAGTACAACACAAGGAATTAGTATCGATACTTAATACAAAACAGAAATATTCATGCAGTGTTGTTGAATGTCATAAATTCACTTACAGAATAGGAGGCATGAGAACTTAGGTTCTTCTTTAATTTGGCCCTAAATAATCTTATGTTTTGAGTTTGGTTTTTTTATATCCATAGGGAGGCTATTACAAATGTTTACTGCCATTTAACTCACTCCTTTTTGATAGCATGATAAATTTGCCAGTGGAGTATGAAAGTAATTTTTTTGTCGTGTAGTTATGCTATGTACTGTTGAATTAGTTACAAAGTTTTCACGATTACATACAAGGAAATTTATTAAGGAAAACATATATTGACAAGCCATGGGCATTATTTGTACTTTTTTTAAATGGTTCTACACGATTCCCTAGATCTGGCACCTACTATTATTCTAATTACTCTTTTTTGTAGTAGGAATATACTGTTGCTATCTGTAGAATTTCCCCTGAATATTATTCCAAAACTCATTATCGAGTGGAAGTACATACAGTCACTAGCAACAGCTTTATGATAATATATATGTTTGTGATTGGATTTTGTTATACATAAGCACATCTCCATTAGCAACAGAGAAGCCAGCTACAAAAATTATTCACAATCAGCTGCAATACTTAGTAACATCACAATAAAAGTCATAGCTGTGTTGTTGCAAAGCTGTAGACTACAGAAGATTACTGTATATGAGATGTACAGTTGCATGAAATAATATGTGTGCTTGTCCAATAATATAATACCCACTTGTACACCTTAGAATAGAAAAATTTGCCACTGTCTTGTACTGGAAAAAAGTTGTCTATCTCCAACTTCGGCACACTTCGTTTCCAACAGGGTTTACATGTGAGCATTCGTGTGGGAAAATGGGCCTAACCTCTTAGAGTAATGTGTTGCTCTTATTTTTTTTAAGTTTGTATCACACAATAAGGCAACTGCCACAGATGTTGCGGTAGCTCATAACAAATGTTAGACTTGGAAGTTAAAAGCTTTCAAGGTAGTACTGGCAATGGTTCGAATTGTGATGACTATCCACTTTTTATTTATTTATTTCATATATGAAGTTTACTCTTCTTTTATGATAAGTTAATTATAAATTTAACCTTTATTTATGAAATAATAATAATAATAATAATAATAATAATAATAATAATAATAATAATAAATAATTAACAATTAATGATATTATATATTGTCAATGTACCATAACTTGCAAAGACACGACATTTTGTCCTAATTTCGTCGTGTTTTCTCCCATAAATCAGGCGATTTAATTCTTCGATCTGTTGATTTCGTGAAAAGAGCAGATACCATACATTTATAAGAAGATATATTAAAAACTAATTAAAGCAGGGTCATATTTTCTGTTTTTTCATAAAGACATAATCCCATGAAAGCCAAAAAAAAGAAACGAAAAAGAAAACAGATACTGAGGCTTTAACACTTCACACATTTGTTTTATGCTGTCACATCAGTCTTCTAACCACCTGACCATGGGAACATGATGTAAAATTGCTGTCACGAATACATTATGTAACCCCGCATTATGTATATAGTGGTAAGATAAGAAACAGATTACTAGTGTGGATCATGCTTGTCAAGCTAAAGTATTCCAATTAGAAGATAGAATTTGTTCGATCGGCAAGCTTTTCTGGCCTGAGCTGTACAAGTTAAACATAGCTACTGAATTGTCTGAATAGTATTTTCTAATAATGGTAATAGTTGGTGTCCATCCGTTTTGATTGTCGTTAGTCAAGCAGCTGTGTTCCAGTTTGGATTATATTTCTGCTTGTTGCTAGGATTAGCAACATTGAGGGAACAAGTAATTTGTATGTGATAAGATGAAAACATTGGTCATACTTCTTACTTGTCATTTCATTAAGAAAATCAGGGATTAAATTTCAGTAAGGAAAATTTAAAACAGTAACTCGAGAGGGAGAATATAAAAAGAAAATTTCTACATAATATAGAGAAAATATTAATAATGTGCTATTAGTTTTGATATTTTATCATTCTTAATACCGTATAGACTCATTTATTCTTTGTGAGCCTTGTGTGTCTGTCAGTCAAATATTCATCTTTGTCTTCTCAACTTTCAACCTTTTTTTTTTCTTTTCAATATTTACAAGTCATTTATTCTGGAAATCGACTCAAGAAATGCTAAAAGTTTTATTTAAAAAAATGACGAATTATTATATAATGTCCGCGGTAAATTATCATAAAATATATTTGTAAAGCTAGTATTAACGGATTTCTTCTTGATTTCTTTTCTTATATAAAATAAAGTAAAATGTTGACTAAAATATTTAATTCAGGACATTTCCTGTAAAATACAAAAAATATTTCCCTACAGGAAAATATATTTACATATACAAATTTTAAGGGATAAATAAAGACAGTGCTTTAAACTTCATAGCAGTATGTAGTAAATTCTCCTTTCGTTCTGAGAAATTTACAAAATCCTAAAACAAATCTCTAAAGAACAAAAATGAAGTATATTGAATCCCAGCGAATGTTCCCAGTATTTCTATTGGCCAACCAATGTTAGGTCCCCCTGCTACTGCTGCTTGCATCTACAAACTCACAGTGCTTTGCTGGATTAAAACTTACGTATTATGCTACCTTCATCTTCATCTATCCTGCCTATTTCCATATTCATGTCATCCTATCATACAGGGTGAACAGAATCCGACCTAATGGGCGCCCCAACCTCAGAACAGGATTCATCATCAAAATCGACAAAAAAAAAAAAAGGCAGAGATGCAAAGCCGTTATGCACAACATTAGAATGAAAAAAGAAAAATATTATAGTTTATTATGAAACAAGTTTATAATGTTATATTTTATTGCATGAATCAATGTTTAGGAAAAGAGCAAACCTAAGTTTGACGAATGCAATAACTGTATAATATTATAAACGTGTGTCATACATTATTTTTTGTGTGACAGCATTATAAAACAATTAATAAAGAAGTAACATCAAGTTTGTAATGGATAGTTTTTGTTATCATGATCTATGAAAAAAAGGATTTCTCTGACAACATTGATGTATTAAATGTTTTTTTTAAGTTGATTATTTAACGACACTGTATCAACTACTAGGTTATTTAGCGTTGATGAGATTGGTGATAGTGAGATGGTATTTGGCGAGATGAGGCCGAGGATTCGCCATAGATTACCTTGCATTCACATTACAGTTGGGAAAAAACCTCGGAAAAAACCCAACCAGGTAATCAGCCCAAGCGAGGATCGAACCTGTGCCCGCATGCAACTTCAGACCGGCAGACAAGCGCCTTAACTGACTGAGCCACGTCGGTGGCTTATTAAATGTTATTGCACAGCAAACTGTTTCATAATATTAACTTCATGGCACAAGTTATGCCTCATAATATAAGTTTAGAAGTCATAACATTTTAGTTGGCATGGTAATATTTTACAGCACTATGTATGTGTATGTATTTATTCATACTGCAATGGGTATATACCCGGTGGCAGTGGTGCAATAATATTATGCACGATTTTGACTAACAATAAAGACTGTTCATAATGCTGGTTCGACTATTCTTACGAGTTTGTCTCCCTTTACATGCATGGCTGGTGAATCCCCTAATAGCTACTTTAATTCATCATTCCTGACCAGTGTTCGTTATCCTTCAGGCATCAGATTTTATGTGCATATCTCAAGAGAGAGAGAGAATGAGTGACAAAGAAATAGAAATCACCACGTGAAAGCTGCATGGTTGAAGAATCTACATTCCCCAAAATTAGCTGTGTCAGTTTGTAGTCTGTTTTTGACAATCAGCAGTAAACGTATACAGTAACTCAGCTAAGAATAAGTGCATTGTATTACGTCACTTATTCAGTGCATGAACGTGTAGACATCATCTTAAAATCGTACATTTGAAAAAAGAAATCTTGTGACAGAACAAAGGAAAACTTTAGACATAAATATCTTGGTCGTCTAGTTCTGTGTAGAAAACAATACTAAATTTAGTGACTAGGTTTAATGAAAAAGGTTTTGTGAATGGTGTTATGTGAATTAAGTATCACACAAAATGGGCAACACTTCCAGCAGCTACTGTATAGAGGGTAAATACCGAATGTTATTAATATGACATAGTATGCAACTTTTGATCTGGTGAAGCACTGTGAGTTCATAGTTGCAAACAGTGATGGAAGCAGAAGGGATCTGCCACTGGTCAGCCGACAGAAAGAAATTTGAGAGTCCAAGATAATGGGAGAGTGTATTTGCGTGATAAGCATTGCATATTTATTTGTAGCAGTTGTGTGATGTGCGCTGAGGTAGCGAGACAAACTTGACGATTTTATCTGCAGGGGACAACAAGCCTATCTGGCAGGTGGCTGAGGAGCGCGAGGAGAACAAGCATCGTAACAAAGAAAATGTGCCGTATGGAGAGTATGGAGGCTGGCACAAGGCGGCCAAGGTGGACTCACCCACTGTCACCACCACACTGAAGAACCTGGGGGCACTGTACCGTCGTCAGGGGAAGTATGAGGCTGCTGAAACTCTGGAGGACTGCGCTCTTCGGTCCAGGAAAGAGGTGAGTAACTTTTCAGTTCTTATCTCCAATCTTTTTAGTTGCTTTCACCAAATTTCGTCATAAACATAAACTTAACCATAAACTTTGTAACATCTATTAAAAGTAAGAACCTTTTCATCACCATCAGTGAATCAATACAGTAGAACCTCTCTTATCCGTGGTAATGAAGGAGATGGACTGAACAGTTAGGTAATTGAAAACAGCAGATAACCAGTACATAAAAGATTTTCATAAATTAAGTACATAAATTTTACAATTTCGTAATTTTCTCTGTGTTGTAGATTTACATGCTTCATATATTTTATCTTCGTCTGTTATTAAACTGTGCATAGTTGTAATGTCAATCTCGTATTCTGATGCGAGATGAGCCAGTTTCTCCTTTACCAAATCTCTAAATCATTTGCACTTTTTTCGATATGTAGCACAACACGTTTTCTTTTGACACATATAGAACACATTTTGCATAGAAGTTACACAGTATGGTCACTCGAACAGTAGGACAAGAAGTGAATAATGCAATTATGTGAAAGTTCTTGAAGTCATTTCTTTGAAAGCAGGTAGTGACTGTTTTACAAGTTGGAAAAAACACCCCCTCTCACAAGTAACAGTTTCTGTTCTGTTCCTGGCAGTGGTGGCATTCCTACTACATACTGTGTAACGGGAAATCATTGTAATAACCTTCTCTAGAAAAAATACGTAATAATATAATATACAGTATTTCACACTTTTCCTGCAGCAGAAAACAAGAGCGAAAGAAAGAGATTCAAATAATCCACCGATCAGATAATAGGGCAACGAATAACCAGGCTACTGTAATTGAAAATCTGTTAGACGATTTTCTTAGTTCATAATATACAGCAGGAAGGATTATCAGATGTTCCATCTACAGACATTTCGTCAATGATTAATTTTGCCGAATTGTGTAACATGTGGTCAGCACTTTGATCATCCCAGCTGTTGAATCTCATTTGCTAATTCCCAGTTGGGTAGGCATATTACCTTCTTCTTCTTCTTCTTCTTCTTCTTCTTCTTCTCTTCAGTAAGGGTGTAAATTGTTATTAAAGCATTTACGTACAAATGGCCCATTGTACATCCCCATCAACTAGAAATCAACCCAGAAAACTGTAGTGGATGATGGGTGGTATATGCTACACTATACCTACACTAACTGAACTGCAAATTTCATCCCATGTGAAGACTCAAACCAATATGCATTCCATACTGCCATCCCATTATATCATATGGCTATGGCACTGGACAGTCCATAAATGGACACAATGTAAAATACTGGAAAAAGTCATTTAAAGGGAAATGGAACATGGCAAGAAGGCATTGAGAGTACAAATAAATAATATGAAGTAAAAGAACTAATGGAAAAGTACCAAATAAAAAAACTTACACAGAAAGAATTTATGCCACATAAATGCTGAAATGAATATGTTGTTTAAAAAAACTCGACAATAATTGCTGTAAATTAGTATGACCAATTTCAAAGTACGGTTTATTTTAATTGCATTTCGTAAAGAATTTTTATTATGATTTGTTTTGGCTTATGGTTCCGTAATGTAGGTTTGTCAAATAGCACATAATATCCACCACTACTTTCCAGTAAAGACTCTTCAGAACTTTCTAGGTACGTGTGTTCAATATTACCTAATATCTGTAATATGATGCCTTCTCATATACTTGCTGTTAAGAGTACTCATTTTCATGTTTTGGTCCAATTTCCGAAGATGTTCTGCCAGCATGAATTATTTTTTTCAGGGTGTTGTTGGCATGAGACTTCAGTACCATGTGTTCCAATGTTTCTATTTTATTATTACATTTTTGCATAGACGAAATTCGGTTAGGTGAAAAGGACAGAAATACTGTTCCGTAATCATATTACGTGTTCTAGCTCTGGAGATGAATGTATTTATTTTTTTATTAATGGTAGGTGCTTGACTATTTGTCATTCATCCATATGAAGCCAGTTGTGTAGACCAATTTACAGAAAGATTTGTTTCGCAGGGTGAGCAATAAGAGACTGTTGTGCTCTACACTCACAATGAAATGATGATAGAGATGCAATAAGGGAACCGGAGCTCTCAGAGAAAACCCCATGTTTTACCTGGACCATGGGCTTGCCCAACTCAAGTCATAAATCAGGGGATCTAACCAAGGTCCGCAGGATTATGTGTCTAGCACTCTAGCCATTAACAAAATTCTTATCATTGAGCTATGAAGGTCTGTTTTGTATCGGACATATTCCATTTACACATCCCAGTCATGATTTTTGTATATTAATATCAGTTTTGTTATATTTTTATTTATAATTCTCGTCTATGAAGTTGTTTTTGAAGACGACAATATTGGCATAAGATATAACAGTAAATGGCATTATGAAATAGTTATCAAATGATGATAATTAACCAATACCTTTAAGCAAAAGAAAGATAGCAATTAACACAAATAATTCACATGAAGAAATATAAAATGATGATTTGCAAATACCGATATCACTAAGTTAGACTCGAACTTCGGTATTTTGCGTGAGAAGTGTGTGCTTTACCACTGAACTGTAAGCATTGATGGATGAAGCAGTTTTGTGTTACACGAGATTACATTCAAATTGCATTGACATCATTTTTTATGTTTAACATTCGATTGATTGTGAGTCTGGCATTCACCTGAATGGGACATAAGAAAATTCATGCTTCGAGAGTTCGGTCTTCTTTTTATGCATAAAGATGTGCATACTTTGGTTTCTAAGATTTTAATTCTTCACAGATAAGTGGCATCACAAACATGGTCTCACTTTAGTCCAAGCATTGTATCAGATTAGTTTGTTATTTTGAACAGTCTTTGTTTTCCCAATTCATCTCACTACATAGTGAATTTCTGGAGTTTTTCTGATTCTTTTGTTTTCAGTATTTTTGATAGTTTTTGGTGGCTGAGAAGTTTCTTTTGGGATAATGTTTTTGTCCTCAGCACACTTCAAATTGCATTTATTGTAAATGAAAAGTCTCGGTTAAAACTAAAGTCAAGAAAAAATAGAAAACAGTAGTTCTTCTTAGAACTAAACAGTACACTGAGTGGTTTCAGTAAAGCCTACTTTGATTTTTCATGGAGTCTTCCCATTCACTTTTGAAGAAAGTTATGCTATGGAATTTTATCAACTTTAAAAATCCATCACCCTTGCCCATGTTTCATCCAATGGCAGTTATAGTAAATGTTAGACCATTCATGATGACTGATTTGTGAAATATTTCTGCATCTGTTTTTACTTAAGTACTGGTATTCGTTATAGTTTTGAGTGGCTCAGAACTTTCAAAATCAAGAGAGAGGGAAGGAAGAAAATAGTCCTCAGAATTAACTGCACACTTGAATCTTTCAGTGGAATGTAGGACGACTATCAGCTGCATCCACCATCATTAGGTTGTGAAGAAGGTTTGGAGTTTTTCATTTGTGAGTTGAGATTTAATTTCAGATTAGAGATTTAGAGAATACCGTACATATGTACAGTTTCCATCCTTTAAGCAATGTTGCTCAAGATCTCACGTCACGTACAAAGTTTCATGTATTGTGTATGGTTTCTCTCCTGAACAACTGGACCAAAAAATATCGAATAATATGACTGATGGCCACGATCATCAACGTCAGTTAGTGTAACCATAAGTTAAAATTGTCACCTAACCCCTGGTTAAGCATTTTTATAGTGCATTGACCTCAATTAGGACTTAAACAGAATGTTATTGAATTAGATTACTTGGATAGGGATGATGGTATTAGTTGAAAGAGAGAATTCTTACGAGGAATAATTATATGACAGAAAATTTCAAGAAAACTTCGTTTATCAGACTCCACCAAGTCATTTCTGCTGCAACAGATGGATTACTTGAAATAACCCACAAACAGAAACAATCCTATTTGTCTTATGAATCGACTGCTTACATTACGATTATATGCAACTGATATTTTCAGTATTTTAAGAGGGCATACTTGGGTATCTCTTTTTCTATGTCATAGGCTGAACGAAGAGAGGTTATGGATGGACTTTAGAATATTATAATTGAGGCCCTGAATTGTACACACATTCGTATTAATCTTCTTGTAGGCCTAATCTGTGCTTTATTCTTTTCCTTATGGATATTCCATCTTTTTTTAATATAGCATATTTAAATCTAATAATTGTCTATCAATACTTCACTCTCATGTTGGGATATAATCATTTCATTTTTCATTTAGTAAGATTTAAGCTAAGAGCACTGAAAAAGAAATGCAACCCAGACAACATGGGTGCCCAGAAGCAAACAAATGCAACACTAAAATATAAGTTACGTTGTTTCGATGTAGTACGAAGTAAGTTCAGTCGTTTTTAGAAGTTGACCATCATCATTGCAGAGGTATGGATACTTTTCCTTAGTCACTTTGTAGGAACAGTGTACCATCACAGACTTTACCCTGGCTAAATGAGGTGTCAGCTAACCACGTGTAAGTAACCAGTGATTATGTGTGATGCACAGAAATTACATTTTGGCTATGCTTACTTTTTAACCATGGTTTCGCAACCCATGGTTACTACCCGTTTTTAACTGAGGTTGACTCATATCACCATGAGGATGGAACCTCAAAATTGTTCTAAAATATCAGAGAAGTTGATATTAACGATCTTTGGGAATGGCTCACATTCTTACTGCAAGTGAGTGTGACGCACATACATGCTTGCAGGCACTGGAGATTGTGAAGCAAGCCAAGGTGGCACAGATTCTCGGTGGTGAGTCAGGGGACAAACGCCGCAGCTCAGCCGGGAAGGAGAGAACCAGTCGGAGGGGATCGCGGGAGTCTCTAGAGTCAATGCAGTATGAGGGCGAGGAGGTGAGTACTCGGTGACCTCTTGGAAGTCTTGGGTGCTTCTCCCCACAACAATCTGTGGCACTCTGCATAACGTTTCTGGGTATTGTGAACCATTGTCTATTCTTGAAAGCTTCAGTACAGTACATGAACAGTGTTCTTGGCACAGTACAAATCGAAAATGGTTAAGCATCCCCTTAAATACTGAATATATATCTTCAAGACTGAGGGCTTATTTCAAACAGTTCAGAAGCATGGAATCAGATTCTATGCAAAGAGATAGTAGCTGTTCTGTGATTAAGAGATTAAACATGTGAGACTACGTTCAATTTTGGAAAGATACCTACCATACTTGAATAAATAATGTTTTTGTGACTACTTTCTATGTACAATAAATCATTTTTCTTCACTTACATTTTTTTATTCTGTTGATTGCATTTGATATTTTCTTAAAGATATTGAAATTCGAAAATGTTTCAAAATTAAATTCAATAATAAACGAAGTTGCAAGTACCGTACACATCATCTGAATGAAGTGAACTGAATTTACATTATGCCCTAACCATTGTTGGTGGAGTTAAACGAATTATTGTTAAATAAATATTCAGAGTACAGTTATTATACAAGGAAAAACCAACCTACATCGAAATGAATAACTATTGTCATAAATTTAGGAAATTATCTTTACCAGTTAATAGATGATTTTTCATTATTATAGTGTTTAATTCTGCCCATAGGAGTCCTGAATTCAGTAAATTTTTTATTCAAGTTTATGCTTCCTCGAACAACAATTAACTAATTAATTTATTTATAATTTTCCAAAATTTGAATAGCATAAAATTAACATTTACATTATCAGTTGTCAATTTGACCTTTATTTTATGTACTTCAGAAATTTAATCATGCATCACATTGAATCACTTAAGGGAATATGGTTCCGTAAAGTTGGGTGACTTTGAACGCCGAGGTGACTTTGAACAGTAATTTAGCGCCTTTCTAAATTAAATGCTGTACCCTATTGCGAAAAAACTGAACTAGTTTATTGACAACTTAAACAGTTTTATCGCAATTGGGTACAGCATTTAATTTAGAAAGGTGCTAAATTACTGTTCAAAGTCACCTCGGCGTTCAAAGTCACCCCGCTTTACGGTTATAAACTTTGGCATCACTCCAGTGACATGACATAACCTACTCAGTTTAACATTGGTGTATTGGCATTATTAAAATACATTCATAATATTTTACGTTCTCTGAAATGCTGCTAGGTGGGCTTGACTGGTTGGTTATATGTAGCCAGTAAATCAGAGGATTAAATTTCCCTTTAATATAATAACAAAGAAGTTATGTTTAAGCAAATTCAAAACATTGTAGTTTTATCATAGTGTAGAAAAATGCATGGTTCACGATACCCAAAATTAGGCCTACTTTTAATGTAGCCTCGATATCTTTAATGCAAACTATTGAATATTGTTAAATAGGAACACTATATGTACAGGAGCTATCTGACTACTCATAATTTTGTGTGCTATAGTTACATTGCTTTCCCATGCTAATAGAATTACATTTCTAATAATAAGCATAGTGCCACCTTGTAGTAATTACGTGACATTAAGTTCATTCCCACCATTAGCTGAGCCTCAGAAGTTGCAGCATAATCACAACAAAAGTGACTTTGCTGGTTTATAGAACATTACATCTGTTCCATTACTTTGCAGTTTTCACTTGTTTCCGTTATGCTGCAAAATGTATGCCAGTAAATGGTGAATGAATGCGTGAAATTGACATTGTAGAGAATAGCCCATTATAATGTTTTCTTTTTAATTGGTTTGAACACTAACTTAGTATACACGTAGAAGAAATTTGGCAATGCAGATGTGAAACAATTGCAAAATTAAAATTACTTTGGGATTGACAGTGCAGTGACTTAATTGTGGACAAGAAAAGCATCATCTTATGGTGATTGTTCTCTGTTTCGATATAAACTGTTACCTATATTTTTATAGAAGGCTGGGAAGTAATGTGTGTTTAAATTGAAGGAAAGAAATTCTGAAGTTAGGAAGTTCAGATTGGATTTTTTTCCATTTTTAATTAATTATAGGGAAAAAAAATGTTTAAACAAGTTTAACCTATCTTCATCATCTTAGCATCTGTGGATGCATGTAGATTCACCTTTCTAAATAAATAGAGTTCTAAAGCCGCTTGTACACTATCAGATTTTTCTTCCAATTCAGTACTTTACAAGAGAAAACTAGTCAAAGACTGTTGAAAAGGATTTGTCAAAGACCATTTCATATTGCTAAAGATTTGACTATATTTTAAAACGTGTTTTTTAAGTTCATTATAACTTATGTAAGCCTATCTACCAAATATTACTGGTACAACATAAATATAAAAATCCTCTGGAGAATAACTAATACAATATTTCTATTACTTACTGTATGGTACCCTAAAACAGAGAATATTATGTTTGCATTTTCTTTAAAACAAAATATTTACTATTAATATTTGCCTAGGATGTAGGTTAGAATTTTTTTCATTTAAAACATATCATATATTGATACTTAACTCGAGATATCTGCCTTGTAATTTCCTCATACACATTATTTTTCATCATTTTATTGTGGTATTCCACAGAACCCATGGCATACAGGCATGAGTTTAAAATTCATATAATTGAATTAACTTGCAAACATCTTTTCTCGGCCAGGACACAATGTTTTTTTATGGTTCTTGTCACTTTAATTTCGAATCCTATTGGTCAATTTCTTCAAAGAAAATTGTCAAGTCATTGATCAATTAGAACGTGTTCCTATTTTCTTTCAAGACATTAAAAGGCATTTAAAAGTACTAACATAGCACAACAGTCGACTCACAACTGAATTTACATTGTTCTCTGTGTGATAACCATACATCACTCTGCCATCTAGTAATGGGATCACATACTATGGACGCCATATGACATACAAAATCTTGTTGTTACCATCGCTTAACTTTGAAAAGAAAAACAGTTGCCATGACTTATTCCCCAAATAGTTAACATGACATTCTTTGGAAGGGAATTAAGAGTCATTGTCTTGTGTCTTAGATTTATAACTGACAAATAAATCCACTCTCTAAGTGAAGAGAGCCCCAAATAAATTACCGGTCAACATGTTTTGCCCATATAATTATCTGCTTCACAGCCTGCAGGCTTGTGATATTGCAAAGGTGCCTGATGCTGTAATAGAATTTTATAAAACAGATTCTAGCTTTGGATGAATTGAGACTTTCACAGTGTTTAACATTTTTCAAACCTTGGGTTTTTAAACCATGTCATGATCAAGGAATATAAAGAAATGGAAGCTGTCTGTTGGATCCAGTAACAAAACTGTTCTCCAGAACTGAGTCATTTATTGAAAATAAGCATAATCAGATGGGTTAATGGAAGTATTTTCTTATACGAAAATTGAGAAACTGCTTCGTGTTTTGATCAAGGAATAGATTCAACAGTAGATTTTCCTTTCCTTGTGTACCCGGTTGATGACCCAAAAATGTTTGATGTTTTTGCATCTATAACACATTTAAAAAAACTAAAAAATGTTATATCAGATCCTAGCTTTATTACAAATATCCTGAAGGCTTTACAGTCCTGAATATTAGATGCATACTTGATGCCAACAATCTGATGCATAAAGAGACTTTGAAACAAATCTAATAGTAATTCTTATAAACTAAACCTAATTTTATCACCGAAATCTTCGTTACTTTTTAGCCTTGTATAATTATGTAGACTACGATGTAAAATTCTAGCCTTTTGTTTATAGTTAGTGTTCTGCATGAGGAGTCAAGCCCGAAGTAATTTTAACCTGTCTGCAAATGAAAAATGTGAAGTAAAGATTAAATTTATATGTGGGAGATTTGGCATGTTCATTGTTGTGGGGCTGCAATTCCTCTGCTTCTGTTTGTTGTGTGTTGAAGTCTTCATTGGAGTTCTAGTGTTGTGTGTGCCAACAGAACTCTGATTCAGCTTCTGGAATAATTACTCTTCCACTAACTACGATGTCTTATAGTTTTATTAGTGTACTATTTACTGGTAATGAGGAAATTAGAATAGTACCAATTAAAATTTAATGAGTGAAATATATCATTGACCTGTTTTAATACAGTTTATTCCTTCGGTGTGTAGGTGAGTAGCTTGTTAGATATGAAGCCAATGATTCTATTGTATTGGCTGGCAAGGCTGATTTCTAGTTGATTTCTGTTCTGCGCTGCCCAGAGAGTACATTTCCTTGCTGAATGGCCATTTCTGGTTTTCTGTGCAGTTGATTCAGCATTGCTAAAATCTGTCCAGAGGTTGTAGAGGAGGTTATATATTACTCTTCATACAATCATTGCCATTGTATAGAATATCAAAAGAGGTCATTGTGCATATCTAAAATTTTGTTGAGAACAGGAATTTACGTTTTTGAAATAGAGATGACGAACTGTAGTTAAAATTGCACATTCAATGGTGTCTTTGTTTTTGTCAATGTATGTTTGTTTATGGAGCACTTTCTTCAACTCGTGAATTTCATTGTTACTTCTGGAGTCATGCTCTAATTGCTTGCTTTAATTTTTATTCATAAAGGTCATTGAGGACGCAAATTCCCTTACCACTTAGTGCAGGTTTTATCTTTCAGTGTTTCTTTTTTATCCCATATAAAACTATATTTTCACACATTTCTTCTGTCATAGTACTATATTATATTTCTGAAATACACTAAACTATTCAAGCACTACACTACTAAATATTCAGTATTCATCTTTATCCTACACAAAGTAACTGTAATAACTTAAAGAATTCTTGTCATTTAGTACTAGTTATTAACAGTGCTTTCTACAAATAATAGACACATGTTTAGATTTTTTCAACAAATTCGTTTCTTCTAATTTTTTCACTTTCCATATACTAGGTGTTTCCGGGCTGGTGTTACAAACTTTCAGGGATGATGGGGAAGGGCAACTATTTTTGCTTGTAACTTTCGACTCAGTCATTTCCGGACCAGGGTTCCTTATCTCAAATTGATACATGTGCTCTTCCCCATCATCCCTGAAAGTTTGTAACACTAGCCCGGAAACACTCTGTATATGAGTAGGTAATGGTGATGTTTTAATCTTCTAAATCAGTTATTGACTTCTCTTATTTTCACACATGTGATGTAGAGAGTAACATTCGCCATTTGTACATAATTTAAATTTACAATTATATATATAATACATGAACCTTTTAGAGTCAATAATTTCGTGGAACAGCAGTCCTGTGGTATTAATTATTTCCTATAATACTGTATATTGTATACATATTTTGTAGTGGCATTTCTATACTTTTCGTAGATGACTAGCAAGTAGTTCACTCGCATAGATACAGTATGTGAACAGCTTGCAGATACCAAACTAGTAAAGTTAGTTAAAACTGTAACCGGAACTCTGAAAATGTATAGTCACAGATAATAGTGCAGTGTTTTAAGTAGCACAAACATTTCACAGACTAGCTTCATGAGTGTAGGTCCTCTTCAACACAAAACTAGGAATCTAATTCAAGTCCCTCAGTCTCTTCTAAACAATGCTCATCAGGACTATCTCCTGGATTTGTACCAACAATTGAGGAAGATGTGGTTGCGCAGAAGATGGCACAACTGTGCAGTCGGAATATACAGTAACCAAAGTTCATGAAATTTTCTACTCTAGTGTGCATGTATACTCAGAATGAATAAAAACTCTCTGAACAGAATGTTTGGGATAATAGAAGATATCAAAACTGAGCTGAAGTTTTTGTTTTAACACAATAATATGCTGTAAAAGTAGAATCCAGATACGTTGCTATTTCATTCACATGCTTTTCTTGTAAATAATCTTCTGGCAGTATTTTTCAGTAATATGTTTTATGATTCATATTCGACTGACATATTTCAGAAGAATCTTCTGTCTTACCTCGTTGTATTTAGCATAATTTTGTGGAGGTTTTCATGAATTATCTAATAAAATAAACAATATGAATTGTTGGGCAAACTAATGTTTCGAAACTTTTTGAAAACAGAATTAAACACCACTTACAGTACATACAGTTTGTCACAAAATCCTGTCACATACTTCAAAGGTGTGTTCTGCTGTATGATATCAAAGTGCAAAATTACGAGTTATATCATTGATTGATCCTTTCATCAAGATGCATTTTATGCACTTTGAATTTAGACAATAGAACATTACTATTATCGAAATTTCCAACTTGGTTCATCGCCTTCCTCTCAGCAGAACACATGTATGATACCTGTAATCAGAATTAGACTTTTGGGTACGGTATTCCACTGTTTCTGGAACTACTTGCAGGTTCCACCATCAGGGCAGATAGGAAGACCAGAGAGGTCGTCTATTCTGTTGGGCTCTTTACTTCTGTCTACTCTAGATGACTGAGCTCAATAGAGTAGGCAATCTTTTGGTCTTAACTATTTGCCCTGAATCTGTATGTAGTTAAATTTCAATCTCATTCACTGCTGAAATAAAAAAATTCATACATGTGTGATAAGTTTGTCAATGAAATTTTTAAATAAATAAACTACAAATACCGCGTGTTGTAATCACGTGTCATAAAGACAAAAAAATCATGATTTGCAGCAATTTTTCAGCTTAATGTCTCGACACTTTTGAGGCAAAAACACTACAGTATTTCTTTCTATATTGTTGATAATTTATTTTTGTGAGTAGAATATATTCTAGAAGTTTGTCATTCAAATTTCGTGATTAACTTACGTAAAGTAGAGACATTCAATTGTCACTTTAAAAAATTATATGCAACAGAGTTCATGAAAACATTTTTGCCAATAGCCTATTTTTCAATCTCAATTTCGGAAAATGTTATATTGTATTCGGAGAAAGTAATTTCAGAAAAAGGAAATTCGTTTACGGAAAGCTTTAATATTATTTAAAATATTTTTATTGTATTTTTATTTTGAATAATATTGTACTAAATTATAGCCTGTGTAGTTTCACTCCATGAATGAATAAACGTTACCCATTGAATGGCTGTATAGCTGCAGTAAATAGTTTTGGTCTCCTTAGGGAATATGAATAATTTTAACGTGTATATAATAAAATTATAACTAAAAAAATGAGAAAACCTTTCAAATTCCAAATTGACTTCTTTCATTTCGGAGTTTGCTATTATTTCCATTATTGAATTTACATTTTGTGAAATTGAGGTTAGCTTGTCCGAAATTGTTTACTTTATCTGAATAGCCTTTATTAGGTACTATATGTATCCTACAAACAAAACTCAGCTCAGACTCCTCGTGCCTCGCATGCTATACCCCTCTTACACCCCTGCACTAGGCGGGTTCTTTAATAAGCGGCTACTTATAGCTATAACGGTTACGGTTGCGGACATGTGCACTCAAAGAGCAGCTGTAACAATAACCAATTAAATGAATATAACATTACAAGATGTCAACATCGTCTCTTTCTAAGTCACAATCGGTATCTATCTTCACTGGAACTGTCCTCATATTTAAATTTTAAATATTTAAATTAAATTAAATTAATATTTAATATAAAATGCTATGTGACTCCCTGACTCTGTAGCAATAACACGTGTTCACTTCAGCACAAGAAGATAATATGAGGTTCGTTCCAACAAGAGGTTCATGGATCAGTTCATGTACGGTTCCTGTACCATCTTATGTGCATGCGCTAGTTGGGCATCTGCTATGGGATTGAAACTGGACTGGACACTGTTGGAACGATTTCGCGGATCGTTATGTACTAAATCCAGAGATGCTATAACT
This sequence comes from Periplaneta americana, assembly GCF_040183065.1. Taxonomy (NCBI): domain Eukaryota; kingdom Metazoa; phylum Arthropoda; class Insecta; order Blattodea; family Blattidae; genus Periplaneta; species Periplaneta americana. Next base: position 75,756,476 of record NC_091118.1, on the reverse strand, counting down.
GTGGTCATCTTTGTTAAGAACGGGATACTTATTATTATCGTTTTGCAGCTAATTCTAATTGCAGAAAATAGAATTTCGATCCTTTTCTATAAAAAGATGACAAAAAAATATGAAAGGCAAGAATTCCGCTAATTCAATGTCGTGTACTGGGGGACTCTCATCTAAAAATAGTTCTTTTTTTTTAATTATTAATGTATGTACGTTATGTATTATACTTCTAATCAAAGCTGCATGTTGAAATTGTAATTAACTATTTCAATACCCAAATAATTTCCATTCCCTTTCCTTTTGGCGAAAATTTAAATTAAATCTCTAGTTTTATTATCCGTCTGCACTGTCACTTTTCATCTTTAACCTCATTGACGTGAACAGTCAATCATGTCTTTCTTCAGTATCCAGGAGACGTTGGTGAGCTTATGCGCATGCGCGTCTTGCGTACTCTTCCGTACATGCCTCAATCCACGGACTATTTCTGACCGTTCCGAACCCATGTCAAAAGCTTGTTGGAACGCCCGACTGCAGTACATGTTTCCGGTTCAGGACTGGTTCGGATTGTTTTGGAACGCTTTTTCTGTACTGCGCATGCTCACGATGGTTACGGATGGTTCCTGACTGTTGTTGGAACAAACCTATGTGCACATGCGCATAGTGTCAGTGGTGTGATTGGAGACCGGGAGCATGCTGGGAAAGGGAGCATACATCATCTGCGCGAGACAGTCACGTCCGCTGGTTTCTGTGCACTGAGTTTTGTTTGTTGGATGCCTATAGTAATCCATTTCCGAAATTGAGGTTAGGTTTTCCGAAATTGAAGTTGAAAATGTATAATTTTAAAATTGTTACATACTGGTAAGATTTGAAGATTGGAGATTGTGGTTACACAGTACATGTTCAACTTTTACGATGCTCTTCTTGATCACTAGCCTAAAGTCAGGATGGGGAAACTTTTTTTTTATCTCTAGGCTATTAAAGAAGTTACACATTAGAAAGATAATGTATAGGCTATGGAAGAATCTCAAGAATCCATATATCATACACAAAAATATGAAAAAGGGGGGGGGGAAGGAGTTTTTATATCGATAATGTTCATTAACTTGTAAAAATCACATATAAATGTCAACACATGGGATGACTCAACTTTAGGTACCGTAATCAGAATGAAGGGCACAGTTTTGGCATATTTCATTGCCAATTAATATACTACAAGTGAAAACCAGAACACAGTGCTTGTGCTTTCATTGAGTGTATAGCCTGCAGGTGTGCGGTCAAGGTCGCTTCAGGAAGCTAGTTGCCTAGTGAGATGGTTCATTTGTTAGGAGTTGATTGTTTGTTTGTTCTGAATGTATTCGTAGAGTATATTAGGCTCGGCATATGTTTTCTACTGAACAACATGTATTTATTTACGATTTATACTGTATGTATTAACACAGTTGGCTCATCATGTTATAAGTTGACTTGAAGAAAGATTCTTGGGTGTAACTGTTCCAGATCATACAGCAATAATCCATACTCTTTATAATACGGTGGTGGGAAGTGTTCATGCTAGGAAATCAGACAGACAGTGTAGGGTTCTCACCAGAGAACTATAAGATGACATTGGTTATTATTTGGAAAATTCTCTTTAAACTATCCATCTGGTGCCTTTCACAACAAACAGGACTTCCTAAGGCTCTGTCCAGAGAGCTAAGAAATTGTTAAAACTGTATAAAATAACTGTGGCGCATGAACTTCAAGTGATTCTCTGCATACTATTTTACTTAGATGAGGATTGGTTCCACTTCCATGGATATGTGAAATCACAAAATAATCATTATTGGCACTCTGAAAAACCTAATATCGTTCATAAACTACCCAATGAGACAATTATTGGTGTTTGGTGCACCATGAACAGCAAAAGAGTCATAGGATCTGTTTTTTTTATAAAACAACAAATTAATGCCCACACATACGTGAATACAATTTTATACACTACTTTTAGAAATTAATCTACGGAGGCGTGATTTTGCCTTTTTTACCAGAACTATGCCATAGCTCAGAGGTTCCCAACAGGTGTGTCGCATAGCCCCATGGAGTGTGACGCGAAATTTTGGAATTGAAAAATGAGTTTTATTCCATCCAGAAAGTCTCTTTACAACCCATTTTTTATTTACAACGAAGTCTTTGATACTGTGACACCCTTACCTGTTGAATTTACGAAATCGCTTCACTAAATTGTAAATCATTGCTTTAGAAGGCTCTGGCGAATCAGGGAATGACTTACAGAAGTTTGTTAGAACTGTTCTCCAAGATTCGCATTTCACAAAGTTGTAAATAAACATTTGCTCAAGGCTATATTTCATAATGGACACACTACTGCACTCTAAATGTGAACGTGTTTATGTATCTAAACACGAAACGTACTCAAGCAAGAGGTCTGATCACTGTGATGGTGCAGCAGTTATTACGCATACGACTTTCCACTGACGCCGGTCTAGCCTTGACTGACTCACTCTGTATCTGAGGAGTCCCTCATCCCAAACCTTGTTGAACGCTTGCTCGGTGTCCAGGTAAGGTGCAGCTATGGCTAGAACCTGGAGCATAGTGGAATCTGAATTGTTCAGGCCTTATCTGGGGCAACACTGTTTCAGCGTGGTGTCTGCATATGTATGACTCTCTTTGTCAGTTTGTGGGCCAATCGAGAAGGCTAATGAGCCTATAGTTGCTTGGTTTCGTCTTATTCTTTGTAGGCCTCTTTCCAGGGTGAGAGATAGGGACTGGGATTCAAGGTGTTAATAATCATTATCATCATAGCACTGCAGTCCAAAGTGGATCTTGGCTTCTCTCAAAACAGCTCTTCACTTCACTCTATCCCCAGCCACAGTCCTCCAATTCCTCCCTCCCAGGTTTGTAACATCTCACAATACGTCGTCCATCACCTCTTCTTCGGTCTTCCTCTCCTTTTTTCTCCCTCCATTCTTGCGTTCATTATCATCTTAGGAAGCTTTTCCTCATCCATTCTCACTAAATGTCGTAACCATCTCAGCCTAATAGATTTAATAAAGCTAACTATATTCTCATCTTCCAATAGCTGATCAATCTTTTTATTCATTCTTTTTTTCCAATTTCCCCTATCATACACTGGACCATAAATCCTGCGTACAATTTTTCTTTCGAAGATGAGAAGGCTATTCTCATCTTCCAGTGTCATTGTCCATGTTTCCACTCCGTAAGTAACTACTGGGCGAATGAATAGTTTAAGTTTTCTTCCTTTAGGTAGCATTCTTGATGTGAACATGTGTGAGAACGAGAAATAAGTTCTGTTTCTATAAATTATTCTTTTATGAATTCCATTGTCCATTTTATTTTCGCTATTGATGGTCGACCCAAGGTATGTGAATTCTTTAACACTTTCGAAATTGTAACTCTCCATTTCAAAATGTACTAGTTTTTTTATTTCTCTGTTTAGCCAATCTCATATATTCTGTTTTTTCTTCATTTACTTTTAAGCCAACTGTTTGCCTTCATTATCTAAAATCCTAAACATCTCTTTTAAATCGGAGATGCTACGTTCTACTATCACAATATCATCAGCAAACCGATAAACTTGTCTGGATTTGCATGCAATTGTTCCAGTAACTTTCTATTTTACTAATTATTTTATGTAATACTAAATTAAAAAGAGTAGTAGGTAAAATATTACCCAGTTTTGCTCCAGAGCTTACTGTGAATGCATTTGTAATTTCATTGCCTACTATTATTTTGGCCGGTTTCTTAAGGTTAGTTAATAATAATCTATGCTATGTGCTTCATAGCTGAATTGGAGAGATGTTGCAATATTATGCCCTGGATGTCATCAGCACCTGCAGTCCCTTAAGAGTTGAGGCGTCGAATTGGGTGCCTTTGTGCACATTTGTTGGTCGAATCCAAGTTTCCAACTCCTTATTGGAAATGTCTCAAACTGAATCCTTAATAGCTCTAACATGGAACAGATTTAAATTTTGATCCACTGCTTGAAAAGTGATCTCTAGAACATTTGCCAGTGTCTTGACCTTCTACAGAGTAAAGACAATGACTTCTGTTGCAGCCTCAGGGTGATTAGGTTTGATGAGTTGGATAATTACATTTTTCCATAAATTGTTAAGGAAACTGTATATGTATGATTGCATCACTGCCAGTCTACAATGGCTGCACATGATGAAAGTGCCATGCTCAATGATAGCACAAACACCATGCACTATTTTGCAACAATAACAAAAATGAAAGCACAGTGTTCTCCACTGCAAGAGTCCTTGTCCTTTGTTCAAAATGTTATTTATTCCTTGACCCCTGAAACACGAAATTGCAGAAAGGTTTCTGAAAAACTTAAGTCAATGCTAGCAAAAAATTCTGGTTACCATTCTGTTCGTAAAATGAAGAAGCAGAATTAGAAAAGGAATTGAAACAATTATAAATATGGACTTTATTCCATGCTCTTTTGGCATCTTGTGATGTGCAGAGGTTATTTTCAATGTATAAAAATCTGTTTTCTGATAGCCATAGGAGCTTCACCATGGAAAACATGAAAATTATATTTGTTTCCTGCAATCCTCAGTTTTAATGTGCCTAAAAGATAGAAATTTTATACACCTACCTATTAATTAGTGAAACAAGTTAGTTGTGTTTGATGGGTTGGATAATTATATTTTTCCATAAATTGTTAAGGAAACTGTCTATGTATGATTGCATCACTGCCACTCTACAATGGCTGCACATGAAGAAAGTGCCACGTTCGATGATAGCACAAACACCATGCACTGTTTTGCACTTCCATGTCCTTCTCTGTATAAAGTTGGTCTAAATGTGGAGCTTTACTTCCATGTCCCCTGTGCATATTCATTAACTTTTATACCATACTACAGTACATTAAAAACTGTATCTGATAGTGCTTCGTATATAGCTGGAGAAAGTCTGCATAACATTTTTAAAAAAGTGAAAGGAGTAATTTTCATTTGTGGTTGATGATGATAATGATGATGACGACGACGACGACGACGACGACGGTGAATTTTACTTGTTGATGGGCCACAGAAATTATCTTGCAGGCTTCAACTAACAGATGGAGTTTCCCCATCCCTGTCTTATATATATTGTGAGGTCATCAGGATCTGTGAACTATATCGGATGGAAACAATTTAATATAGAGAATAATATTTGTGTTGTTTAGTCTCAATAAATGAGAGTATGTTACTGTACGTAAAACTACTTGCGCTTTTCGAACATCATGAAGATGATTGTCAGTGTATCCTTTTATATAGGTAAAATCGTATTTATTTTCTCACTGGGGCTGTGTGAATTTAGATATTACACAACAGCATAAAATTTCGGAAACTTTCGTGTATTTCTACTCATACTGGTACAGCATTGGTGGTGTACAATAAGTTTCGAAATGAATATACACAATGGGGGGTATTGGTGGGATATGGAAATCGTGCAGAAATTTTGAAGTTTCATCAAACATGAAGAAAGCAAATTGTGTGATATGTTGGAAAGAAAGTTGTATTTCTGGTAAGTGAGTGTGACATCAATTCTCTTGTCATTATGCTTCTTTCCAATAGTTTTTTTTTGGGTATCTGAGTACCTTATATATTGTTTCTGTTGCCAGTATTCAAAGTATTTGTTTGTTGTTTTTTGTGCATGTGTATTTTTAATTGCCCTTTGTTTGTCATATGCTCTGTATACTATTCTAAGTCAGTCTTTTGTGCTCTTGTGTTCTTGTTGTTATATTGATTTACGAGCTCGTGAGGCTTAGTACGAAGTTTAATCACTTTTCTCGTAGCAGAATATTTTGTCTGTATATATAGGAAGTTACGAAAGGTTGGCTTAGAATGTGGACCCATCAATTGGTGAGAGTCCGTCGATCGCTGGTGAGGGGTTTCCATCCCAACTGTTAACCGTACGTATTTGACTGTAGTCTTCATCTCCCGATCTCTGGTAGTGTACAGTCCCTGTTTGGAAGTCACTAAATTTTGTACCATCACCAAGCTGTAAAGGTGCGATGTGTTGGGACATGTTCTTGGTGGGTGCACCTTTACTCTCTTCCTCTTTCATGAAATGCACATTCTCCTTTCTTTTCTCTGCCCGTCTTGGAGACTCAAGCACTTGTCTGTGATTGTCTGTCTACAGACGCCCGCACCCATTGGCTATGTACAGAGAAGCCCTCCGGAAGGCCAAAACCAACTCTCCAACTCAAGTTCCGATGTGCGTCAGGGTGGACTCAAAAACAAACTTTTCCACGCACTTGGCCTCCACTCGTGAAATTTTCTAAGACAATAGAAACAGAACAAATGTTTTTTTTAGATAAATGAAACACATGGAAAGGAATGTATCATTCTTTTTTATTATTATTACTATTACTATTATTATTACTATTATTATATTATTATTTAATTGTTTACTTTTTTACTCTCTCTTATCAGATCTTGTGTTTGTTTTCACGTCCTCTGTCTTGTCATTGCCTACTAGATATTCAAGGCTGGGACAGCCACAGGAAAAAGAAGGTGAATGAGCGTTCTTGCTAATGGCCGCTAGAGTTCTCTCTTTTCGGCTTTTCTGCTACAGTTCATTCCATTACATTTGCATGGGAGCGCATAAAAGTAAATATGTTCTCTACATAGTGAAATGTTACATTTAGTAAAGGAAAGTATACTAATTCAAAAATATCTTTTCTTACAATATCAGTTGAGTTCACATAGCTATGACACTTCTGGTAAATGAAAATTGAAGTACTGATACTTTAATAGATCATACATGTTACAATTTCAGATTTTGTGAATGTGAGTCTTTTTTCTCTATCTTGTTGAAAAATTCTTGTTCAGTAATTCTTTGTATGATTGTCATATAGAGGATCGAATATCTTCGCCAAAACAATTCCTGTAATTTCTATTGATCACATTGTTCACATTTGAATCTCTTAATAAACTTTGATACGGTAACATTTTTATGGGGTAATATTATTATAGTGTAATTCTCTTGAACGAGGAATGCATAATCTCGTGCTGCAAACATCTTACTCTGAAGAAAAGTCCAATTAATAATTGGACAGTGTTTACAAAGAAAAGAACAGACGAAGTTTACAGCACCAACTAAGATAATGTTATCAACACTTCGAACTTCCTTAATATAATTCCTAAATGTAAATAAAGTTTTTTAATTTCAGTACACAACAGACCGTTAGTGCGATATCTAGTGGCGAAACCTCACACCATTTTGTATCTTCTTTTGTTACTAAACTAGCGCTGTTGTTCAGGCATTGAATATCTAGTAGGCAATGTTTGTTTTAGTTGACCTTGTAGCAGGCTGTGTTGAGCCTGGTCCTTGTGATACATCAAAGAGACAGAGTGGCAGTACTTTTGTTTTATTTCTTAAAAATAGTAATGAAGGTGCTCAGTTGCTGTTGTGAATACTTCCAATTCTAATGTCTGTTGTATTGTGAACTGCAGGGATCATTTGGATGAATAGTACAATGTTGAGAAATGACATGCACAGTCATGTCCATCGTAGTGTATAATTTTTTGTTTGTAATAAAAGTTATTTATTACTTAATAAATATTTTGTTGATCTTGACAGTTCCAAAGTAAAAGTGAAGGATGGACCGATGTTATTGCTCTGAAATCTCACACTTGAGCACAAAAAAAAATAATAATAAAATTCTACTTAATCATCTTAATCAGAGTCGTAGTACTCATGAATGAATCAGTGATGAATTCCATATCATAATTTGTATAAAGTTGGACAATTTTCTGTATAGTAAAGTCATTTGAAATGCAATAAATATTCTGTGATTATCTAAATTGTTGAGTTTATGATTTTCAAGATGGAAGACTTGTTCCTTGACACATTTTCCCTTATTTTTAGTTTTTGTGCATTTATTTGTTATTCTCCTTTCCTTCACATTTAAACGCAGGTAATATTTATAATAATTTTGCTGCACGTGTTTCTTTTTATTTTTTTAAGTTTGTCAATATTGATGTTGTTTTCTTGAATGACTTTCCAAGATGTACTTATTAACTCGTGGTTTTTGAGACTAACATCAGAGTTTTGTAAGCTTTCTCATACTTGTTCCAAGCAAGTTATTTGTCAGTTATTTTTATACTTCGCTTTTTCTGTTGACACAAGCATTGAAATATTGCCAATAGGATATTTAAGGCTTGAACAAGAGCACTAAGCTTAGTACTAAAAGGAGGAATATGATGTTACAGGGCTAATGCTAGATATCATGCTATCGGGCTGTTGTGTACTGAAATCTGAAACTTCATTGACATATGTGATCAAAAGATATTTCAATTTTGACTAAATGTTTCGAAGTGTTTATGAATTATGTAAATCGTATTTTGTGATATGATTTATTTATTTAAGTCCATTTCTTAAAACTAATTAAGGTCATTCTGCAATGGTTAGACTATAGGTTAAGCTACTAATACTCAATTTATAGTAGGCTACTTACTCAAAATTGTCATTAGTTGAAAAACATGTCAAAGAAACTCTGTACTCTGTTTGTGAAAGGTATTTCCTGAATCTTATCTCTTTTGCAATGAACCAGCCACTATAATGCTATGTTTTAGAGTTCACAATGCCACAAACACAATAATACCATCAGAATAATTCCATATAGTGGACCAACATTTAAAAAAAAACAAAAGTTAGAAAAAGACTCAACATGAACATATATATATAAGTATAGTTTTCTAACATATCATCAGTAATGCTCACTAAGTTAATGTGTGTAGAAAGATATAGAAGACAACCCATTTTTTTTTACACTGTTTTGTTGCACGAGAAACTCGGTGTCAGTGAAGTCACATCCCATGTAGACAAATAGACTACTGCGTAGGAGGAAAAACAGCATGAAGTTAACTAGAGCCTTAGCAATGTAGTACCTTACAGGAAGGAGAGAACGAAAAACAACTTTAGCAATAACTGAGTTTCGTGGGAGGGTTGGTGGAGAAAACTTAGATTAGATGAGTTTAGTTGGAGTAGATTAGGTGAGGTAGAGATGGACCTGGTTAGTTTATATCAGGTTAGCTGCAGTTTTGTGTAGGAGGACAAACAGTATCAGGTTAGCTTCAGTTTACTTTTTATTCCCAGTGGGGTTACAGATTTTCATGTAAAATTTATACCTCGGGACTAGGAGAGGTGGTGCTACTCAACTTCTAATCACTAGATTGTGGACCAATATGCCTGGATTAAATCCCAAATTTCTCTACAGTGCATATGGACAGAAGGCATATGTTACTGTTGATAGTGATTGCTCTGTCAGATGGGTTGTTAAGCCTGGTGGCTAATAAGAGAAGCTACCTGTCAGCACCGGTTTTCCCCTTTCTCCTTCTCTCTTCCTCATCTTCATCTTTATTCTCACTCGCTCCCTACACAACACTTACACGAACACTTACACCTACACTCATCCTAGTACATGACATAACTTTCTTCACAGATACATATCATGGCCCACTGAAATGGTGTGCAACTTCAAAATGGGTCACAGTCCTGCCATCTAACTCAAATCACGTAAGTGAAGTGGGTAGGCATTGGATATACATACATTTTTTATTCTTGGGAAAAGAGATAGTGTCAGGTTAGCTTTATAGCTCAACAACTTAGTAAAATATGTTCTTATAAAACACAATACTTGTGTCTATCCTATCATTTTGGCGGGGATAGGTCCATGGAAATCTTATAAAGGTAGTGTTACATGTCGTCAAGATCAGAGTCTGTGCCACTACAAGAAAATATAAATAAAAACGTAACAGAAATAACTGAACCATTCATCAAAGATTATTTAATAAACACTCACTAGAGTTGCTTCTTGACTGATAAAACAGTCCACATTGTCATCAATCACACCTTTGTTTTGCCAGTGCCTTTTTGAAGTGTAAATCTCATAGTCGCACCACTTTTTCCATTATCATAACGACAAGTCATAAAGTCACCCTCATTACAGACCATAGAGACCCACAGATTAGTGGGAGTTAAGGTTTCCATCTGTACAAACCATCAGCATTGATGCCAGTATGGATGTCGGTTCTATTTGCCCACCACCTTCATCCCCAAGGAATCAAGGAAATACCCCTAGTGCTCTTTTCTGCTAGACCCCAGGGTCATAGTGCAGCCAGAAGGATTAGATCAATGAAAAAGATCCATGACCGCATCGGAAGTCGAACTCGCGACCTTCTAAATTGTAACATATGTCTTAACTGTGATGCTACAACATGTCCTCATAGTGAAACGCAACATTGTCTTTTAAGTGATACATACTTTGTGATAAGGCAACAGCTAATTAAATTCGATTTGAAATCTCACAGAGCCAAGTGACTGATATACATTGGTTCTGCACACTTTTTAATAACATATGAAACTATGATGACAATGATTCTATGGGACCAAAAATTAATCTTTACGTAGATTTGAAACTATGGTTTAACTTTTCATTTGTAATATGCTTCATGGTTCGTCAGAGTTTAATAGCTACTACTTGCATGTGTTTGTGTTGTTGTAGGTAGGATTTAATTATCAAGGATAGACAAAACCCAAAATTTTCAGCCACCAGCCCCTTTTTTCAGAAGCCACCACATTTTACCCGCACTTGCAATGAGAAAACCATTCGAGCTAAGGTAATGATATATTTACTGAAATATATTAAGCAATATTAAAAACAAGATAACCAGGAAGTGTAAATCTATTGTTGTTTAGTCAGCTGTCCGAAGACAAGTCTGAACCTCACAAATGATACCAAGAAGGCATCACTTATGACACAACTAGGTCAGGAGATAATGGGGTAGGGTGGGCAGTTTTCTTTCCCCTTATAAATCTATTATGAAATAAAATATGTCACCAACATTTTGCTCTATATCTCATCAATTTTTAAAGCTATCCGTTTGAAATTTTTAAGAGACATTAAAGAAATTATGATGAACATAATCTGTAAATGTTAATATTATAGTACATATATAAATATTCTAATGAAATATTAAAAAAAAAATCCCATGAAGAAAGAGAAACTGAGATAAGGTTCAAGTTCTCCCATAAAGTAGAGAAAGGATTTGAATGAAATATTTTTTTACAAAGCCTACAGGCATAATCTAAATTTGGTAACTAAAATCATTTTCCTATGTTAGTCTGGGAATGAGATACGATTTTTTTAGTAATTTGAAAACTTACATTAATTTTTCAGTAATTTTTCACATTTAAAAAATCATATCTCATTCTCAGACTAACATAGGAAAGTGATTTTGGTTACCAAAATTAAATGGTGTCTATAGGCTGCGTAAAAAATATTTCATTCAAATCCAACCTTCCAGTTTATGAGAAAAATTGGCACTTATATCTCAGTGTTTCCACAACTTCCCCCCCCCCCCCACCCCACCCCACCCCACCCCAAAAAAATATATTTTACTAAAATTATATGTGCACTAGAATGTTAAAATCTACAGAGGATATTCATCAGAGTTTTTCTAATCTGTCTTAAAAATTGTAAATGGATAGTTTTAAAAGTTGAAGAGATACAGAGCAAAATGTGAACTGCTATATTTTATGGTAGAATTACACTTAGTGGTATTTCAATTAATAAAACACAGTAAACACTCGAACTTTTTCCTAGGACCACTTTTGTTAAAATCATGTATTGATCATAGTAACAGAAAAGAAATCAGATTCTTAAAAAAAATTATAATAATAATAATAATAATAATAATAATAATAATAATAATAATAATAAGTAAACTCAATAAAAAGGTCAGACACCACATAAAAATGTTTTAGGCTCCATGGCAGCCTGGCACCCAGAATTTGTTTATTCCTGCTAATAACTATGTATTAATTTAATGCGTTTATATTTCTCATCTCATCGCCTAGTCAGAAAATCACAAAATTTAAAATATTTTCGCCAATTTTGGTTACATAAATAAATGTATTCTTTGGAGGTGGGCAGGTGGGCACAAGGTTGTTACAGTGTTAACATAATCTTCTTTGAAGTGATCTCTCTTATTTGGTGCTATTTTACGTGTGTTTGTAAGAAGTTATTACCTTTGGTCCTACCATTGCAGTTTCACCCAATTTAGAAAAGTTCAGAAAGATAATAATTAAAAGAGAGACGATATTATTCTCGCAGTTTCAATGTTGAAATGACGATGTGCAGAACCATTTTTTGGCACCATGAAGGCAGTACTTTGCGTTTTTAAAATTTCATATTTGTTTTAGTGAAATTAAATAATTTTCTAAAAAATACACTGTGTAACTTACATATAAATATAAATATAAAATTTATATATAAAAATTTACAAAACTTCTCAAAGTTAATGTAGGCCTATATGCTTCCAATGTAGATTTATGACATTCTATGCAGTGTCAGTGAAAAAAACGACTGTAGAAAAGAACTGTGGCAGATAATGACAGAAACTTTTCATCATCTTTTCCAGCATTCCTTTGTCAAGTCGTTTTATCAGTCGGATGTAGTGACAGTAGGCAGTGTGATTAACTACTGACTGAAAATGCTCGTGCAGTAATTCCGTATTTCTGTTCAATGGGAAACTTTAAAACTTTCAGAGTATATGGTTAAGTAAACTGAGTTGTCTTGATGTAACATTAAAATGTGAGTTTGTAAGTGATACATATTTCTACCAACTCTTAATGCATTAAATTCTTGTGGATTATTATTATTTAACAACGCAAAAAAAGGAAACTCATCAACAGGGATGGGGAAATCATTTTATGACTATCAGACATACGAGGTTTCAAAATTGTATATTAATTTAACGTCATTAATGTCCTTCCTCAGAGTTTTTAACTTGGTTTTAGTGATGATTACGTTAATTTACATATTCGAGTAACAATTAGATTTAGTGGAGATGGAGCAACAAACTGAAATGATGTTTCATACTAGAAAGTATTCTGACTCGGATAGCAGGAGCTTCAAGTTTTACGTTACTTTTCTTCTCGCTTCTCAGTCTTTATTTTTTGTTTCTTCATTTAAATTCATGCATTTCAATAAATGGTATAAAGTATTCCTTATAGATATAGGGAGTTTCTTTATATATTTCACAACTACTACAGTTTAAAATCTTTATACTGTACGCCATAAATAGACAATCCTTTATTTCTCCTATGACGTGTATCTATTGTTATTTTAGACATTATTTCCATTCTTACTAAGTTTTCTTACTGTGTTTAATATTTTTGTTCCAGAATTGTTTGCGAGATAAGGAATACTTTCAAATATACTCATTATACAGTCTAAAAGAAAATATCTTGTTGAGAATCTGTCTGTCTGCCTGTATCTATGTATGTATCTATCTATAACCATCATTCCATCCATGCATCTATCCATTCATTCATCTATTGATCCATCCACATATATATATATATATATATATATATATATATATATATATGTTTCCATTTTTCATCTTTCTTTACTTATTCTTTATTTTTTTCCTACACTTTTCTTTATTTCTTTCTGGGCTCTCTGTTTCAAGATGAGTGTTTGTCTAACTTCATATCTGGATCTTTTCTCGACCTAATAGCAGTCGAACACACAGCAGGACTCTGATGACGCTGGATCTCCATCTCGAACAATACAGGCATCACATTGACAATGTAAAAATGCCACTAGAAAGTTCTTCCTGAACTCATAAAAAGTTTCCTGTGACATGGTTCCTTTGCAATTTGAGACATATATTTTCAGTCTTGATAAGTTCTCTTGTTGTTTCTTTAAATTTTTTGCTGACAGTTCTAACTTTATTTAAGGTTAAGAGGGAGGGAGAGAAATACAAACATGTGTCGATGTGAAGGCTTTCTCTGTACACAGCCAATAACATAACCTTTGTGATAGTGTGAACTGTGTGATGACTACCTTGCCCCTCACTTTTTGAACGGCATGTGTACCAGGCTCATGTCTGCTCCCCCCCTGTCTCTCCCACTTGTTTTATAGTACGGCAAACTCAGGCGCAGCGCTTCATTCTCGAAGCTTCGGGCTTCAATAAGACGGTCCAGCGCCAAGCTGATGCAGAAACTGACAAACCGCGGTGACGGTCAACCAGGAGGTCCCACCCATACCATAGACAGCTTTAGTAACAGGTACGTAATAACCATATGTGGGGGCTTGACCCTTTTCCCTGACCTGTATCACACCCTAAGGCCACTGTCCAGGGGTCCATTCATCAGTACTCAGGTATGTAGTCCATTTCTTTCGCTATGTCACATAGTGTTGTCTATTTATGCTTAAGAAAGAGGTCCTTCACTACTACACTCTTCTTTCAAGCCGCAAAAAGTCACAAAAGAATTTACTAAATCCTACATATCAAGCAGGTTTTTTTTAGTGTGCAGTCATATAGAATTTGTGCACTAGTAAAACCAATATGTGCAGTAATAAAATATACAACAGAGTAGTGAAAGCACTAGTCTAATACTCACGAAAATTTACATTATATTAGTCACTTAATGCAATTACAAAGTAAAAGTAATATAAACAATTATAGCGGAATTATGAAGAAGTATTGCGAAAAATTATCTTGTAAGAGCCATCAGTATCTTAGAACTTTTCATTGTTTGTTGTTGTGGCATTATCCTCTTGCAAGCTGTCTTCTTGACATTATTTCTCCACATGGCTGAATATGCCAGTGAAGTATTCAATCAAAATCTCCAGACTTTAAAAATTAAACTCTCTGTAGATACTAATTCACCAAGTTGTCAACCGCTGAGTAGTAACAGCACGTCTGACTTTGAAACAAGTGGGGACTTGTTCAAATCCTGGTTAGGGCAAGTTACAAGGGAAAGAAAAAGTAAGTGTGAATTTCAGTTTCGTTACGCAAGCTGTAAAGTTCTCTTTTATCTTAAAAAAAAATAGTAAGAAAGATCATGTGATATAAACGAAATTGCCTCTGTATTCAATTTTGAGTGAAAAGATAGCAGGTATCACTAAACTAAATTTTCTACGCATTACTTATTTGAATAATGGTGTGGGGGGACAAGAACTGATTTGTGTCACTGTTTGAAGACAGACAGTCGAATGAGATTTTATATTTATTACTATAAAGAATAATTTTTTCAAGATGCTGCTCAGCAATTTCGTGAGTTTAGGAATCTTCATAAAAACTGTACCTGTAGCGAAAACTTTTCCAGTAATGGTATATTAGTTAATACGAAAAATATAAACAATTTTTATGCAGTAAAAAATAACTTTGTTTGGAACATAAATATTATATTTTGCAAAATTGCATTTAAAATGTTAGCCATGTGGCCATGTACCAGATGTTTGACAAAATTACACTTTTTAATCAGAAGTGGATAAATCCAAATTAATATTTTCTTTTATTACTGAAATACTGAGATAAATGTGATATTAACACATTCAATTAGTAAGAATGAACCAGATGTTCCATATTTTTTCCGATTTTTTCTTTTGATGTGAGTGTCAATTTCAGTTTTTAATACGAAAAATATAAACAATTTTTATGCAGTAAAAAATAACTTTGTTTGGAACATAAATATTATATTTTGAAAAATTGCATTTAAAATGTTAGCCATGTGGCCATGTACCAGATGTTTGACAAAATTACACTTTTTAATCAGAAGTGGATAAATCCAAATTAATATTTTCTTTTATTACTGAAATACTGAGATAAATGTGATATTAACACATTCAATTAGTAAGAATGAACCAGATGTTCCATATTTTTTCCGATTTTTTCTTTTGATGTGAGTGTCAATTTCAGTTTTTCTTGTTCCCTGAAAAAAAACATGGATATGTCTGTTTTTGGATGCAAGCTCCATAATGTCTGGGACATAATCTTGTGCTAAGAGGAGAACTTTTTGGATATTAGAAAGCAGTCGTAGATATTTAATTTGGCAAAACTATTTTTACTTTAACGATCATTTAATTCACTTGCTTGTTCATAAAAACTTGTGAAATTTAATTTAATACTCGTCATCATCATAGTTATATAACATACCATCTTATCTGTTTTTCAATCATTTTCCAGTTTCGTTCATTTTTCTCTGTCTTTCCTGACATTTTGCAATGAATGTCGTCTTGCCTTCTAAGCGTATTTTTCACTATTTCATTTTTAAAACTAGCTTTACTTTGAAATTCTATTTTCATATTTGCAACAAGTTGAAAACACTCCCTCCCTCAATGGTATGCTATGAAAAGTTTTCTTTCCAAACTTTCCCTCGTTTGATTTGATGTAATCTTACTCTCAATGTGGCAAAAAAAATATACTTGGAATATATGTCGGTGAAACTTATGAGTTAATAAAAACAACAAAACTTGGCAACAGCAGCAAATATGAAATTTTTCATCTCTTTCGAAATCCATTTCCCTCCGTCATATGGAACACATTTCGATTATCATTCCAATATCAACTAGATGTAGAAGATGATCTGCACATATATGTTCCATACGTCTATAACAGTGAATTGTTATTCTAAAATTAAAATGTATTTATCTGGATCAAAAATGAAATTAAAAATTGCTAAAGTTAAGTAGTCTAATACCTAATTGTTCAAATGAAATTACTGTAGTACAGTAACATGGCATAGTAACAATTACCAGCATTTCTCCAGTGTCCTTATTCTGATTCATTTTTATATATTGTTTTTGTTTCTTTCTGTATTTTTATTGCATTAATCGAAAAACATGCAAATACATCGTTATTCACATCACAAAAAAAAATATGATTTCTCTGAGATTTGCTTTTAATTGCACATTTTAATAATGTTGGCTGTAATTTCTCTAGGAAAAATTTTTCCACTTTCTGTGCATTGGATATTTTAAAATCACGCTTACTATGTTCGCAAGTTCATGCTGTAGCAACTACATCAAATATTCGATATTTTCAGCA
Organism: Periplaneta americana; assembly: GCF_040183065.1. Lineage (NCBI taxonomy): Eukaryota > Metazoa > Arthropoda > Insecta > Blattodea > Blattidae > Periplaneta > Periplaneta americana. Next base: position 75,739,629 of record NC_091118.1, on the reverse strand, counting down.
ACAATCTAACAATATACTTAGTATAGTATAGTATAGTATAGTATTACTGGGTGTGATAACCCATCCAACTCAACCAATAACAATCAAGATTTTAAACTACCATCCTTTTGGCTGTTTTCTATGCCTCATCAAAATAAATTACTTCCTGCAGGAATTTTCTCGTGAGTTACAGTCACTAGACAAATGTCATGAAACATTTGTGCAACACATTAAAAACAACCATCATAATTACTGTCACTGAATTTTCTGAGAGTTTGTGTAATTCTAATTCTATATTGTATAATCTCTTAAGTTAAAGGAAGGATTTTACTCTTCTCTTTCTTATCTTCATTAGTCCTTTATGCCTGTATCAAATCCATGTCATTCGTGAGCTCTGAAAGTTTGTCCTCTCGGTTTAATATTTTTCTTATCTTCTAAAAAGCTGGTTTAATGATTAAAGACAATGTTTTTATTACAGTAGAATCTCAATTATTCATCTCTCGATTACCATTCTGCAGATTATTCATTGCCTAAAAAAGGAAACGGTATTTTTATGTAATGCACAGTAATGTCTTATAACCACTCTTGTCTACCTTCTGAATTGTGCCTACCACAATTACATAACTCAATTCACCGCATGCATAATTTTCGTTCAGTTATGTGAAGATTAAATAAATACTTAGACCCACTTTGAACAATCATAAAATATGTCGTTTTACACTCACTTACTGGGATATTTCTTAGTACAGGTAATTACTGAGTCGTCCAACCTGTGGAGTAACGGTCAGCGCGTCTGGCTGCGAAACCAGGTGGCCCAGGTTCGAATCCCGGTCGGGGCAAGTTACCTGGTTGAGGTTTTTTCCGGGGTTTTCCCTCAACCCAATACGAGCAAATGCTGGGTAACTTTCGGTGTTGGACCCCGGACTCATTTCACCGGCATTATCACCTTCATATCATTCAGACGCTAAATAACCTAGATGTTGATACAGCGTCGTAAAATAACCCAATAAAATAATAAAAAATAAAAATTGCTGAGTCTAGAATGAACATAAAAAATCCAAATTAGTTATAAGGACGTATAGAAAAAATAACCGAATATTTGAAGTATCTTAAATGGCATCAGATAGATTTCAGTTCATAAAAATCCATAATACAAATCCGTTTTTTTTTTTTTTTTTTTTTTTTTACTCTTTATATCCTGTCCATTAAAATGGATAATCGAGGTTATACTGTCACCATTATCACATGACCTTCCAATAATGTAATATATCAATATGAAATATTGAAAAAATAAATTATTGAATGCATCAGTGCAACTCATTGATAATTACATCAAGACATTAACTGCACAGAAAGCATTTTCAAACAGAAACAAGAGAGCATTAGTCACCAAAAGCAGATAATAAAGTCTACAAACCCCAATAGTGAGCAGGTAAAATATTTGTGCTATCTCACAGGAAAAAGGACCTTAGCTTCCTGGAGTAAATTGTATAGGTGGCAAATTGTTGATGTGAGGCTGCAATTTTCATATTTTCTGCCTTTCTGAACAACTAGAAGTATTTATTAGTTCAAAAATCAACCAATAGATAGTAGAAAAAGCGTTTTTATGAGAGCAATTCATTATATGAAAAAGGGAATAAGTCTTCCATAATGCAGTCAATAATGTTTTGTGAGCGACATCAAGTTTATTTCTTTTTCTTAACTGATTATTAATAATTTATATTCAGTTAGGTTTAGTTTAATTGACTATTAATTTAGGTTAGTTTGTGTAATATTCTGTTCAGTTTGTTAATTTTCCTAACCCATTTAGTTTTCAGTTTCGATTTTCTGATTTATACTCTCCTGGATATTTACTGGGTTTTTACAATCATAATAATTTTTTTTTCCTATGCAACTCTTTAAGAACTTGTCTACACAAATTTAACCTTTACAGCTGAATTCAGCATTAAATAAGACGAGTTTTTTTTTTTTTTAATTTCAACTAAAATTGGATGACGGTAAAGTTCATTGTTGTTGTTACTATTATTATTATTATTATTATTATTATTATTATTATTATTATTATTATTATTATTTTAATATTCAAGCACTTGACATATTGTCATTCGCTGTCTCGCTTCCCAATACAATGTCGTTAAGTTCTGACCATAATCACTTAATTTTGCACATTTGGTTAAATGTTCTTTGTTCATGATGGAGCCACTTTCATAACACAGAGGACACTCTGAAGATGGGCGGTTGGAAATTCAGTGTAAGTGGGCAGCCAAACTGTCTGTCCAGTAGTCCTCTGGAAGATTGCAACAGCCTCTCTTCTTGGTCTATCTGATACTGATGAGTTGTCTGTCATCTATTAGATTTTTCCAAATTTTTCTCTCAGAAGATACTTGATTGAGGTGTTTCAGTTCGTCTTTGAATTTGCCATTAATGATATGTTTAATTCCAGAATAAGAAATCGTTTGTTTACTTAATTGTTTAATTTTGGTTCCTTTTTTGGCGAGTAAATCTGGCCCTTTCATTACCACCAACTCCATAATGAGATGGTATCCATTGTATAATGATTGTCTTGTTATTTTGCTGCAAGAGTTTGATTTCAGTGTGAATGTTCTTCACCTGGTTTGTCTTCGGATCATGGATTTTGGATATTGCTTGTATTGTAGCTTTGGAATCACAAAATATGACGGCCTTTTGGAAAGTGTTCATAAAGTTATTCAGTTGGTTTAATGCAACTCTGATGGCTTCACTTTCTCCTTCAAAATTGCGGTGATAAAGTCGTATAGTCTGACTAAAAGAGATTTTGCTGTGAATTCTTATACCTACATTTCCGTTTTTCTCCATTAATGAACCATTTGTATATATGTGTAGCCACTCTTCTTCAGAATATCGCAGGTGTATTGTATCTTTGCTGTGGTTCTCATGGATAGTTCATCTATTTTGCTCTTCAAAAAGCTGAATATTAGTCAACCTTTATTCAAAACGAGTGATTTTGTGACTCTATATTCAAAATTCAATGATTTTTTTGCATGAAAGCCTCTTTAAGAATTGTCAAAAAGTGAATTTTGATGTTTTTCATGCTAAAGTCCCATTTCCTATGGAACATTACATTTTTAGATCCTCTTGTCTATTTGAGACCAAAATAATTCCAAGAATTCAAGAACATGTTGATAGCAAGTTGAGTAGATCTTCTAAAATCTTTTTGTACTGTATACGGATCATACAGTATCTTTGTATCTTTGCTTTTCATAATCTGTTTAAATATTGGATCCGTAACAGCAGTTTTTTACAAATGCTGATTGGATGTATAATTAGCAGAGCTTTCTATACCAGAGACATGACTGAATTCAAGTGGAATTTGTAGTGAACAGATATACTCTTGGGGAAGATTTTCTTGCACATTTCTAATTCTCCTACCATATTTACATAGTTTTTTTCCTTCTGTAAAATGTAATTGCTATACTGAGTCGTATTATAACTGTGATATGTCTGGGAACTTTATTATTGACGGCAGGTGCAACAATTTGTCATCCATAAGAGATACTTGTGGCTGGTCAACTGAATGTTGATATATTAATTTTCATTCAGTAATAATTGAGGGGTTTGCAGGAAAAAGGGCATATATGTCAATATTGTGAATTGAGATACAGGCAATCTAAGATTTTAAAACGCACCTGAATAAAGTGTTATACAGATAGTGAACAAAATTATACATTAAATTAAAAATCTTAGCGCGTATAAATGTTTTGTAGCATTTAGGCAATTTATATTATTAAATTTCCTTATATTTTTACCATATAAAACTTTGGTCTATACACCCTTTATCCATATAATGGTTTGCTTAGGGGATTTAATGTAGATTTCAGATTTAAATTTCACACGGAAATGAAACAAAGATACATTTTATGACATTTATTATCTACTTCTAAAGTAATTTACATTATTTCAGATATACTGAGTAGACATTAAGTACGCAAAGCAAAAGCTCTGAATATAACAGAAAAAGAAAATCTCCATTTTGTGTGAACATAAAGAAATAAAATTTATTCTTTGTATAATCCTGATAACAGTAAGCCCAAAAATCTGAATATTGTAACAAATCTCTTTATAGAACATAAAATATTTCTGTCTGAATCTACGAGTTTCATAAGTTTGTTTACTCTTAAAGCAAGGACAATAATGAACATAAAAAGCAGTCAAAGGAAACAACTGGACTGACTAAATTTAACTATATATATATTTGCTTAGTCTCTACCAGAGAAAACACACACAGTACAGTATGCGGTAACGCGCAGCACTAGCTCTGCTTGTAGACTGACTGACTAAATCGCGCACACACGCACACAGCCCTGTCCTGCAGGTATGTACAGTACAATCAAAACAAAATTTCGCTACTATAATTAACGAATTATTCACTACATTTTAAACCGTTTTCCCGAAGAAGGGCGTAGAGGTCTATTCGCCTTTCTTCCGGCAAAGCCCTCAATTATTATAACAAAAGTTTCTAATGTATTCTTGGTATTCCAGAAAAATACTGTCGTGAAAGTGGTACATATGTTGCCATTGATTTTAGAAGTTAAGGTTATTTTCTTGAACTTTTGTTCAAAAGACATACGATACTATCTAAATTAATTAAGTAATTTAATATATACCCAAATAAGAGGACGAACTTTCATTCACTGAATTATACATAAAAACATACTCTTTTATTCCAAAATTAGGACACTTGACTCCATTTATCCGTTTTAAGGATTAAATTTGTATACCTCTTATGTAATTTTTTTATTTCTCTTGTTATCAATTCACTTTATAACATTTTTAAATATTTAAGTTATGACTGGTGACAACGAAGCACACATACTTCGTAATGACAGCTATACTGCATATTCAAAGTATATTCAGCTTTTCTTAACTGTATTTTAACACCATGAAATGTTTTAAGTTTTTGAAGTTTTAAACTTTGATCATATTTAAATTTTTTTATTTTAGTAGGTTATTTTACGATGCTTTATCAACATCTTAGGTTATTTAGCGTCTAAATGAGATGAAGGTGATAATGCCAGTGAAATGAGTCCGGGATCCAGCACCGAAACGTACCCAGCATTTGCTCATATTGGGTTGAGGGAAAACCTCGGAAAAAACCTCAATCAGGTAACTTGTCCCGACCAGGAATCGAACCCGGGCCACCTGTTTTCACGGCCAGATGTGCTAATCATTATTCTACAGGTGTGGACTGCAAATGTATATGAAATAGTTTTATTTATATTGTCATAATTTGTGTTTTATTCTTGTTATTTTATTAAAATAATTCAAAAGTGGTATGGAAGTTAACAAACATTAGTGATATAGTGAGATTCTTTTGTTTTAATTCTAAATCTTTAAGACTATGATTCGGATTTGATCCATGCATAATAAATATGTTTATGAGGGATTGTAAATACTTGAAAAATGTACCTACTATCTCCTATTGTCTGCTATAGGCTCACTTGCCGTGCTATGTATTCTTGGAATTTCAAAATTTGGAAAATCCGCAGCAAAAATTATAAATAGGTCTAATTCTGTATATAACATTTCTCTATTGGTACTTAGTGGTTTGTCTAATTTGTCAGTTTATTATTTGTACTGGTAATATAATAAAATCTATACATGTATTCATATATGAGGTCTCTCTAGTTTTGAATTACTGAGTGGCCATTAGGCCTACGTGTTTTTGATTTCATATAATGATCCATTAATATTGTTTTACGGTACTAAAATTATTATGTTTCGTATGCAGCATTCCCAGACAAATTTATTTGTAAATATGGAATATACTAAAGAAAATCTGCCCAATTGTTCAGGAAAACTGTAAACAGACAGATGAACGTCATATTATCGAAGATAACTTTTACAGTATCAATGCTAAAAAGTATATTCTGCTAAAATCTTGAAATTGACTTTTTCTGGCATCACAATAATTTCCCTAATGAGAAAGTAAAAAGAATGAAAATAATGATTTTATTGAAGGACATCAGTTCACTGAAAATACAGATTGTCATAAATCTTCATCATTTTAATTACATACTGGTACATTTCTGAACAAAAAACAGCACGTCCATGCATTCATCTGTTGAAGAATATGACTTATCTCCCTGATCCATGTAAACTATAACAAAATCCAATTTCAAGTTCACACTAACTTCAGTTATAAATTGATGATAAAGGTTTATACGAGTATTGTTGTAGTGTTGTTTAATATTAATGAAGCTGGAAGTTTATATCACACTCCATATCATTTATTTTATAGATTATTCTCGCACGCCATTTCTTTAAAATAGTTTTGCATAAGTGTAAATTTCCTATTCGTTTATTGCACATATTTAGCACCAACACAGAACATACTCTTTGTGACTCCATCCATCAACACACGGCTGCTATGCATGCAAATAAGGCACCAGTTAGTTTTACTGTAGTTAGACACAGAATACTCACTGCTGAAACAAGGTATGTTGTATTAATTTTTGCTTTGTTTGATATTTTGCATGAATCTTTCTTTATTGACAATGTGTGTGGCAGTTTGAACATGGTTTTAATATTTTTTTGGTGGCTGTAGCATGTTTTAATTCCAGGTATATGCAATTGTTAGTCAGTCTGGTAACTCAGATGATAGCATATTATACACATTATAGTTCTATTTTCCTATTAATGTATTCACTTTTGAAGGCATACAGTTTTAAAATTCCATAAAATATTTTAATTTTGGCATAGATAAGAAAATTTATGCATGCGATTTCGCACTTTGTTCTTCGAGAATTTATTTTAATAAAATTGTATATTATGATTCCAATTATAAATTACGAATTCTTACTTTTGCCTGTTAACTATGTCTAATTAATCCTCAGTTCTTATCGATGAAACCTAATTCTTCATTGCAGTCTTGTAAGTTCAGTTTGATGTTACGTTGCATTGAGTATATTTTAATGTGCCGACCATCTGAGCTTTTTTTTTATCTCCTAACTCCTATGATCAAAATTTTTACCCAGTGCAACATAATTGTTACTGAATTCTGGTGTCATATATATGAAACAGGTTTTTTATGCTTATGTAATGCACAAGTTCACCATTTACGAAGTTTTTTCACCTATACTGAATTTGGAATGTTTCATTTTGAAGTAATCTTAGGTAAACCAAGTTCTCCTTAGGAGATCTTCACATATCATATGAGCATTAGATTCTGAGTATGTTATGGTCTCAACAACAAATAATTTCTAATTTCATCATCATCATCATCATCATCATCATCATCGTCATCATCATCATGTCATTGTGAATATTTTTCTGTTTCCAATACACATGAGCATATAGGGCAAACCTCTTTTTTCATTAACATTTTTTAAATAAATTTTAGTAATATCTGCTTCATCATACATTGAAGAACTGAAGTAATTTTCAGGAGATTGATACGGAAAACAACAGTCAATCAAAGAAAAGAATGTATAGTTAAATTAAAGATTTATTTTTTAAATTCCAGAAAATTACCTTCTTCAATGCAAGATTTAACAATCTCTTGAAATACCTTCTGTATCAGAAATCTAGTGATCATCGTCTTCAAACAATAAATTCTTCTCCTTATCGTCCACAGTATTACTAATGTCATATTTCTTGAATTATTTAAAAACTACCTTTTGTTTCACTCTATCCCACAAAGTTTTGAATTAGTAGCCCTCTTCCTTCTTCCATCTGTGAAAATGGATGCACTCACATTCACTGAACTAGGCGAAAATTGTAAAGATTACTTTATAAACAAATATTAGCTGATTTTGGCCAATAAAATTCCAAAATGTCACTTGAAATTTCAGTTTTTGGTATATAAGATACACTTTTGGAGGTGAGGGGAAGAAGTACGTCTTATAGACCGGAAAATTCAATATTTGGTCTATCCCACCTTAGAATAGCTTAAACATGTGGAGCCGAAAATTCTGACTAATATTAATATTAATCTGCTGATGGGTTATGAATCATTCTGACAAAGGATGTACTTACCTCGAACACTCAGAACCGCACAAAAACATGCTTATAACATAAATTTCCCAGCACAAAAACAGTGATATGAGTCATTTCCATGCAAAACTGCTCGCCTTACCACAAGAGATTTGAATGATCACATATTCAAGGTCTATGAAAGGAACTTTGATAACACAAAGAAGCAAAATATCAATACAGTAAGACCAAAAACATCAATATTTCAATGTCGTGACTATATTTCTACATTTCCCATCAACAACAAACAACAAAATTTTGCCAACTGCTTGATTTGTACTTCTTTAGACAATATAAGCACTTTATGAGAAGGATCGTTGATTTTGTAAGATTACAATGTGAAAAATCACAAGTAAAGTTATATGATCGTCATTTCATTATCAGTCTTCACTTTGTGATGTACAATCAACTTTCTGCACCAAAGTACAGGCATGCTGTATGTTGCAATATGCTTGGCTAAAGACAGGTTATGACATTGACATTCTAATATCATCGTTTGAAAATGTACTTAGTGTGGCTTTTGATATTGGACTACTTTAAAGCGGAAGTGATGTTGAATGTGAAAAAATGACTTTTAAGGGGTTAGGTACAGCTTACAGCAGTAAAATTTTGGAAATATTCAAAATTTTTTCCCTCCATTACTGTATCTTGTACAATAATGAAAATAGTATGTGTAAAACACTGTCCTTCTGCTATCTGAAAAAATATTTTTACAATAAAAAAAAATTATTTACTCCCCCCCCACATAAAATATTCAGTTCACTGTACAGTGATGAAGCGTTTCCCACATAACTGAAAAACTATCCAACATTCTGTGATGAAATTTTTTGTGTGTATTTATGGAAAAGAGAAAGAACATGAAAAAGTTAACAAGTTTATGAATTATGAGGAGAATGCTTCATCACTCCACAATGAACTGCCAACATTTTGAATTTTGAAAAAAAAAATATATATATATATAAATAAATAATATTTTTAAACCGTAAAAATATATATATATATTTTTTTTTTTTTTTTTTTTTTTTTTTTTTTTTTTTCCATATAGCAGAAGGACAGTATTTTACAAATACCAATTTTCATTATTGTACGAGATACAGTAAGGGAGGAAAAAAATGTTGAATATTTCCAAAAATTTGACTGCTGTAAGCTGTACCTAACCCCTTAAAATATGCATATTGTTCAGTTCCATTTTGCTTTGACACTTCATTGAAATCCCACACCTGCACTTTAAAGACTGAATAGCTGTGCAACACTATGAAGTCAGTAGAAAAAAGTTTGTTTTTCAGGTATCATAATTATTTAAGCAGAGGTTTTGTGTCACAGTTCATGGAAAATGTAGCAATATGGTCATGACATTGAAATACGCGTGTTTTGGCCTGTTAAATCGATATTTTGCTTATTTGTGTTACCGAAATTCCATTGAGGAGGAGGTGCCCCTAACAATATGTTCGTTCCTAACTTATAAATCCATATAACGTATAAATTTTGGTGAGTACCAACACATTTTCACGTAGAAAAAATTAACTGGACACAGTACAATATCAAGCATTCCCCAAAGTAAACTACAGACAGTCACGATATGACCTAGGAGTTAAAGCAACCAGAAATAAATACAGGTAAAAAAAAAATCTACAAAAATACAAAAGTTCGCATTTCAAAAATCATACCCAGTATAAGAGCAGTAAGGCACAATAACCCCACTAAAGACCACAGTCTAGCATTTGGGTCCCTCCTTGCTACCAAAGAAGATATAGAAACAACAGTACTCATAGCAGTTGCTGGAAATGTTTTCCGCTCACATCTATAGTGGATAACTAATACAGTCTTAAAGGTTCAAATTTACTCAAAACATTTCTTGGAGAATTATGGGAAAAGTTTCTCTCCTTTTTCACTTTTTCTGAAGTGTATGGATTTCATTTAGACACTTTGTATAATTAAAACTTTTCCGTAAGTAGAAATCACATGATGTGATAATGGGATAGTAACTTCCATTTTCATATAACTTCTCCTAGTGCACTTCACCATTTCGTTTTCTCATCTAAAATAAACCTGGCACTTTTTTTTTTTTATTTATAATCCTTTATAGTTTGGTAATATGGTGCTGTTGTGAATGGTGTTATCAGAGAATACAAAAAGTATTCTTTTCATTTTTCTCAACATTTTTCTTACATAGTTCTTAGATATGTACAATATCATATCTACCCTTGACATGGTTACACTAAACGACTTATGTTAGAGGCTGGCTGATTTGTTTTCTTGCACCAAAATGATTCAGAATATTTATTTATCTGAACTTGAAGTGTGTCAGTGTTTCTTAGGCCTATAAATAGGGTACAGATGTTTTTCTGCTGAAAGTTACGCAATATGTTTTGCAGGCAGACCGAGGGTCTCCACTGCTATGATGTCTGCTTGCAGACTACTGTATATCTTAAAAATGGTAATGTTATTATGTTACGCTGAAACATGTGTTTAACAAGTAAACAAGACAATGTAATACAGAATTCAGTTTCTTAGAAGAATACAAAAGCTTAAAAATTACTAATATGCAGTGAACTTGTTTAAGAATTGCTAGAGTTGCAAAATACAGAGAGAGAATATAATTAATCAAAACTGACTCGGCACATAAAAATGCAAGGCCAAGAAATGGATGGGTATGGACTTACCTAAAGAGACAGCAATAAAAAAGAAGGCAAACTTTTCAGCATGTGCATTATCTTGCACCAGACCCGTATTTATGCAAGGGTGACATGGGCCTGGGCCCAGGGCAGCAAAACTTTTTAAGAAAAAAAATCTAAAATAAATGTTCACATGCGTAAAAAAAAGAGAGCAATGGTTAGCCACCCTTATTTGAATGTGTTTCGTTTGCATTATTTTCTTGCTTCACTGATACCCGCTTTAGATAGTAGCTTATGTTAAATTGTTGTTATATAAGCCTACGACTTTTTTTTTTTTTACAGTTTGACTGTTAATTGTCTAAGATTTGCATAAATTAGTTGGCAGGAGGCGCAAAATTTTTTCAGGCTCATAGCAGTACCTAAATATGGGGTTACTTATTTACAAATGGCTTTTAAGGAACTGCAGGTTCACTGCCACCCTCACATAAGCCCACCATCGGTCCCTATCCTGTGCAAGATTAATCCAGTACCTATCATCATATCCCACTTCCCTCAAATCCATTTTAATATTATCCTCCCATCTATGTCTGTCTCAGTCTCCCATAAGGTATTTTCCCTCCTGTCTCCCAACTAACACTATAAATGCATTTTTGGATTCGCCAATACGTGCTACATGTCCTGCCCATCTGAAATGTCTGGATTTAATGTTCCTAATTATGTCAGGTGAAGAATACAATGCGTGCCGTTCTGTGTTGTGTAACTTTCTCCATTCTCCTGTAACTTCATCCCTTTCAGCTCCAAATATTTCCTAAGAATCTTATTCTCAAATACCCTTAATCTCTGTTCCTCTCTCAAAGTGAGAGTCCAAGCTTCACAACCATACAGAATAACCGATAATATAACTATTTTATAAATTCTAACCTTCAGATTTTTTGACAGCAAACTAGATGACAAAAGCTTCTCAACCAAATATTAATACGCATTTCCCATATTTATTCTGCGTTTAATTTTCTTCCGAGTATCATTTATATTTGTTACTGTTGCTCCAAGATATTTGAATTTTTCCACCTCTTCGAAAGATACATCTCCAATTTTTATATTTCCATTTCATACAATATTCTGGTCACGAGACATAATCATATACTTCGTCTTTTCAGGGTTTACTTCCAAACGAATCGCTTTACTTGCTTCAAGTAAAATTTCTGTTTTTCCCTAATCGTTTGTGGATTTTCTTCTAACATATTCACGTCATCTGCATAGACAAGAAGCTGATGTAACCCGTTGAATTCCGAACTCTCTGTGTTATCCTGAACTTTCCTAATGATATATTCTAGATCGAAGTTAAAAAGTAAATATGATAGTGCAAAAAAACCTACCACAACAACCAATATTTTAAAACTGAATGGCAATGCCAGCATTTTTAATTTGGTTGGGGGGGAGAGAGAAGTTCGAATGTGTAGGACTTATTCCGTGCAAACAACCCTCCTCCCTCGTAATCCCTATTATTCACATAATTATGGCAGAAGATTATGATTGATTTAGTTTTAATATTGATTAGCAAATGATTCATCATTTTCCATATACACATTACCTAAACACAACAAAAATGAACTGCCTGAAGATTAAATTTAAAGAAAATTTAACAAATTAAAACATGGTTAACATAATTAATTTATCGGCTGTAATAAAATAAGCTGTGAAATAATTGTGAAGGTAAAGTTGTCAGCTAAATACAGTATAACAATTATTGAAATAATGAGAAAATTCGATTGGAAGTGTTCTGAAATAAAATATAGTTTTAGTATCAATTATTGAGTGGAGATGGGGGAGAGGAAGAAACAGAAGATGGACATGTCTTGATTTTGGGTAGCCACTAGCTTATTGAGTCTTCTGGTGTCGCTGGCATACTCTCAAGTAGTTAATAAAAGAGTGTTGTGCCATTCCTCAATCCATAACTCCATGATTTCGTTCAGTCTTGTCAGACACTCATTACGTGATAGAAGTGTTGTTCATATTTGACCAGCCACTTGAGCTGAAGACAGAATAGGAAATAGAATGGGAAAAAACTTAATCCATGTAGATAGATTAAATAATACAGTATTTATTTTCATTTCAATATACTTACTTACTTTTAAGGAACCTGCAGGTTCATTGCTGCCCTCACATAAGCCCGCAATCGGTCCCTGTCCTGTGCAAGATTAATCCAGTCTCTATTATAATATCCCATCTCCCTCAAATCCATTTTAATATTATCCTCCCATCTACGTCTCGACCCTCCAAAGGTCTATTTCCCTCCGGTCTCCCAACTAACACACTATATGAATTTCTGGATTCGCCTGTACGTGCTACATGCCCTGTCCATCTCAAACGTCTGGATTTAATGTTCCTAATTATGTCAGATGAAGAATACAATGCGTTCAGTTCTGCGTTGTGTAACTTTCTCCATTCTCCTGTAACTTCATCCCTCTTAGCCCCAAATATTTTCCTAAGAACCTTATTCTCAAACACCCTTAATCTCTGTTCCTCTCTCAAAGTGAGAGTCCAAGTTTCATTCCAATGTATTATACAAAATTCTTTTCCTCGCATTACAATAGGCCTGTTTATCAAAATTGTATCAGTTCTGATTTCTTGAACATTCTTAATTTATTATTACTGTAAGGTGGAAAAATTCAAATACCTTGGAGCAACAGTAACAAATATAAATGACACTTAATAGGAAATTAAACGCAGAATAAATATGGGAAATATCCGCTATTATTCGGTTGAGAAGCATTTATCAACCAGTCTGCTTTCAAAAAATCTGAAAGTTAGAATTTATAAAACAATTATATGACCAACTGTTCAGTATGGTTGTGAAACAGAGGTTAAGTATGTTCGAGAATAAGATGCTTTGGAAAATATTTAGGACTAAAAGGGATGAAGTTACAGGAGAATGCAGAAAGTTACACAACACGGAACTCCACACATTGTATTCTTCACCTTACATAATTAGGAACATTAATTCCAGATGTTTGAGATGGGCAGGGCATGTAGCATGTATGGGTGAATCCAGAAATGGATATAGGGTGTTTGTTGGGAAACCTGAAGGAGGCCGAGACATAGATGGTAGGATAATATTAAAATGGATTTAATGATAGGTACTGGATTAATCTTGCTCAGGATAGAAATTAATGGTGGGCTTATGCGAAAGCGGCAAAGAACCTCTGAGTTCTCTAAAAACTATTTATAATTAAGTATTATAAAATGTAATAAACTATGAAAGTGCTTGGCTGGAAGTTCATAATATGATTTCTCTTCACAAACTATTTTATTATTATTATTATTATTATTATTATTATTATTATTATTATTATTATTATTATTATTATTATTATAAGTTAGTAGTTGAAGTTTGCCTAAAAGTTGTATCTGTTTAGATATTATTGAAACACGTGTTTAAATTGTCCTTCTTTTTGGGATACTTACGATATGGCGAATTGGGTAACTTTAGTGACTTTATTTGGTTCCCAATATTATAAGTTATTTATTTTGTTCATTTTTGTCCTTCCTGATGTGACTGGGTCTTGAACTTCTTCCAACAATTTTCTGTAAGTAATACGTTAACAATCTAGAAAGCTCTAAGAGAGAAAAAGATTTGTACGTTGATTCAAGATGTTCATTTAATATTTGATCCATTTTGAATTAATTCACCATATGACATTGTTTTCAGTCTTTATTGTTGTATTATTATGAAACTATTGTAAGCAACATTGCTTCATGTATGAATATGTGTATTCTGTGGTTACCACACTGACTCACATTTGCTGCATTTCTTACCACTTGCCGATGTTTCTGTTCTTTCATTTGCACTTCACATTAACTCTCGCCTGAAATTCGATTGCTATCAGACAATTGTTTGTAAGGCGAAGGTGTGGGCTGTACTATATACAATCCATGTGTCAACAACGAGGATGGTAATGTTTCTACATATATACACTGTTGTTATTTTAGCACCCTTTTCTAACCATGCTATTCTAAAAACACGTAGGTATGAAGTTCTTAAAAGATTAGGTACCGGTATGTGAAAACTGCATTGAATCTTTGGCCTCCATTATGTTAAGAAAGTTCGATACCAGTAATAGTAAATAGCTGCTATGAACAGACATTGTGTTTCAGTCTTATCTTCCCTAATTTTGAGGTTATTTGTGTACTCAGTAACAAATATTAAAATTCAAGTATTTTTGCTCTGATACATGTAACAGTTTTGAATTTCTAAATAATTCTAAATTGCAGAAAACGATGATTTTCATTGATAATAAGATAATGTCCTTTCTTCGTGTAAAACACAAACTTGTTAGTAAGAAACCCGTTAAAATGTCAATGTTTATTTGTATTTTATGTAGGTTTATGATCATACATGTTATTGAAATTCTGAAGATAACAAAGACATAAATCGAGTTCCTAATTAAAAAAACACAGTGAAATTTATTTCAGTTGATTATGCCTGTGATCTAAATTAGTTTCTGTCATTTCCATTCATTTTAGTCATGATGAATATGGGTCTTCCACCAACACTAAACCTTCGGATTACCGGTAACACATTGAAACATTCTCAGTCCCTAGATAAGATATGATTTATTTCCATCCATTGGATCTGTTTATTTCTTTAATATTGAAACGTTGTCCCAAATATTATGGATTTGTGACTGTTTTACCATATTTACAACAATATTCATTCTAAATATATTTAGCTTTCTGTACTGAGGTATTTTTACTGTCTCCGAAACAATACCAGAAAAAAAGACATGAATTGATATTACAGAACTAAATTAAATGTTGTGACTCTGTCCTGTAATTCTTGTACAAGTAAGAGTTTCCAGGGAACATCAAGGCCCTCTCTTCTGATTTAGTATAGGCTACGAGAGACTTAGAGTTCATGATTATTTTATGTTGAACATTGCATTTTCAATGTCTCATCGGTTTCATACATTATTAAATATTAAAAAATATTGAGGTCAAAGGTTCACTTGCAGATGGTGGCCAGTCTGCCAAGAAGTTCTCATGGTTTTGCACAATACTATAAAAATTGCTTGAATAAATCTTTTATGGCAGTCCTTTCATATGTAATCCGCCATTATTGTTCTTACACTAAATAACTACTGACATTAAAAGCATGTATCAGTCTTTCACAACAATTGAACAGTTATCTGAACGCAATCAAGTACCATATCGGTAACTGATGTGTTAATCACATTGTGAGATATTTGTAATCTAGCACCGCGTATTGGTAGATTCCTGTACTATAGCTATAAAAGAGAGAGAGGTGTAATCCAATAAGCCATGTATCTGCTTACAGAATTTCTCCTCTGCTCTTATAAACTCGGTAGTAAAATATTTTGAATCATAACTTTCTGTTGGTAAGTGACAGTTTCGTAGAGAAAAGAACTCTGAGTATGTCTGTGTTTTCCTTCAATCAAGAAGGTAAGGGAGAGAGTAAGGTCGCAAGAATCAGAACAGAGACGACCATGTTGGTAAGAGCACGACTGTACCCGGGACTCTGTGATTGTACTGTGAACAGTTTTACTAATGCGTTTTTTTAAATTTTGTATTTTAGGTTTGTTTTGTGAGTGATAGCAGCAGAATGGACAGCATGACCTCCACATCTGCAGCTTCATTACTAAGCCATATAGCTGACAATTAGCTGGATTGCAATTTGCAGTTATTGGTTTTTTTTCCATATTTTCTCTTATCGTTTCAGCATGAAGCGCGCAAGTTCACTGTCCGTTCTTAGTAGCCAAAACTTGGAGCAGGTGAGTCCAACTCATATAATGATCCTTTCTTTGTGTTGATCCGATTCTGTGCAGTCACTTGGGACTTACAAAATAAAAATATTAGAAATATAACTAGATCTGGGTTAAATAAGATCTGGTCACATTACTTCCAAAGGGCCTATCTCTTTTGGAGTTAGTTAAACAGTCGAGAAGTCTTAATCAATTTCAGAAGTTCCAATTCGCAGATCTATAATACTATGAAGTGGGGGAATATTGATCAGTTTTTAGTATTTTTTAATAACAGCTTCTTAAACAAGTTTTTTCGATAAATAAATAAAATATACATTAAATAGAGCTTTACCTTTCTAAAGATATGGTTTGTAATTTTTTGGGCCCAAATATAGATTGTTCCAAAGAAATAAATTGATTAATTGGTGTTACCTTATACAGTGGGATAATACTGATCACATATTTAGTTTGTATTATTTAATGGTGTCATATAGTACTACCGATCATTAATTTGTTTTTAAAAAGGTATATTTTTAATTTTCAAAAATATTATTCCAAGCTTTGAAAACTCCGTAATGCAACTACATATACTTATTACCATAATTTATCATATCTCATTATTTTAAAATAAATACTTCCCTATAACATGAACTTCCTGACAATTATTAGAACTCAAAATATTTCAGATCTGAAGAGAAATATTTGAAAAATAGCCTAATCTAGTTGCGTCTTCCTTGAGGACCCAGCAGTTTATAGGCAGTGAGGCAGTAATCTGTGTTACCTTACGAAAATACAATATTTCGAACTCAAGGGAAAATGGTTTCAAAATTAGGTTTTATTAATTTACGTATATTATAAAAAAATAATCTAAAACGACATTGATAGTATTACTTATTCCTTGTTATGTACCAAACACACAGCCTAGATGTTATTTGTTGCAGAACAATAACAAAATGTATTTTCTTCCATTTTTGTTGGAATCAATAAATGTGAGATTTTGTTGAACACAGCTGTGCCACTATGATGTATTATTGCTTACTTATCTATCAGTATAATTTAATATACTTTTGTTTGAAATAAAAATGTATATTTTATAGCAGTTTCATTGTTAAAAAGCAAAAATGATCAGTCTTACCTCGTCATGTGTGCATTACCCCATTTTGCAGTACCAAGCAGTTATGTGTTCTGAAACTTAGTGAATCACAGTCGTAGGTTATGTAACAGACAGTCTCTTCTTCTGATTCACAAAGTCTACACTAGGAGGTTTCCATCCTTAGGTGTTACCAGAATCCATGGATATCCAGAGTACCACAATCCTTTGTGCTGGAAATGCCAACAAATCAGCCATTGTTATTCCACGCACGCCATTGGCGTATACAGTTGTAAGGACTAAATCAGAGTCAAATATCTTTAATTTTAAGGACTACAAACACTGGTCTAAATTGAGTTTTACTTTAAATGTTCATATCCCAAGCGTGTTGAAATGGAATAACAATGGCAGCCGATTGAGCTACTCTGGGTATCCACGGACTCTGAGTGTTACATAAGGGTAGACATAGTAAGGAAGTCAAGAAGTTCATAAAAATCGTCAAATCAATCCTTTCGTAGCGAAAACCTTGTAAGTTAGTATTTTTATTATTCACTTATGTGTATATAATTACTTATTAATGGTAAGTTATTTGACGGAAATTTTAATATACACATAAGTTAATAATACAAATTGTAATTCAGACATTCCCTGGAATCAACGTACGTTGCGTCATTTTCCCGTTTGCAGCATATTTATATTGAATTCTTAATAACACATCTCCCTCCTGACAAAATATTATTTCCCTCCAACAAACATAGCGTCCTCTAGAAACATTTTAATGTTGTTCTGCGCAATGATGTTATACGAGATCTAAAATGTTTGCTTCTCTCTATCTCAAATTCAAGATTTTGCAGTTAAGTTCTTCTTCCAGAGAATGCCTCCATTACTGTATGACTTATCGGAATAACAAAGTGAATATTAAAATTATTAATATTATTAAGTTAAGTATGTTCTTTGAGATTTTTTTTCACATATTCCCTTAAGATGCATTTGCATTCAATTGGGTTTTATCTAATATAAATACTTTACATACGGTACCTTTTGAAAAACATTTTTTTAACAAATCCAAAACTTTTTCTGTAAAAACTAACATGTTGAGAACAGAAATCAGGTGAGCCAAAGCTTAAACATTTTCTATTAGATATTCAAGGCTAAAACAGTCATGTAAAAAAGGGGAAAAAATAATTGTTTTAAAGTTTCGTAAAAAAAACAAAATGATGACGTGGTGTCTAGAAGCAAAATCTTGAAACTTTCATCACCATAATAATTGTCACTATTGTTGGACCAAATGTGAAACTTTTTCCACTAGCTACTGAGCTATTCTGTTTTATTGAAATTTATGTATTCTCCCTTTTTATTACTAAACTGGCGTACTTGTCAGACCTTGAATATCCAGTAGGAAATTTACAGGGTGTTAAAAAAAATGTATTTAATATTTTAGAAGGTGATAGTATGCATCAAAACAAGAAAAAAATGTCTAATAAACATGGGTCCTACAACGCATTCTTTCTGAGATCTGAACACTTGTTCATAGGAGCTGCTCATGTGACGTCCATTTATGGCAATACATTTTTCTGCCCTACAATACACCACGCTACCAGATAATCATACCGTAGTTGACATCCCTGGCATGGAATACTGATACGTCACAAGGAATACTGAAAACAAAAGTTGGTTGCAGAGTTCAGCAGAGCTGGTGTTGTGAATTTTCGTAATCAGCATGTGTGGGCTGATCAAAATCTCCATGCAGTTGAAGAAATAAGACATCAGCACCGATTCTCAATCAACGTATGGGCAGGCGTTCTTGGCGATAGATTAAAGGCCATATGTGCTACCACAGAGATTAACTGGGGCTCATTATCAGGACTTTCTTATTAACGTATTGCCTACCTTGCTGGAGTATGTGCCATGTCAGCAAAGACTACAGATGTGGTTCATGCATGATGGCACACCAGCACATTTTCTCAGCAATGTGCGTAAACACTTGACGCCGACATTTCAGGACTGCTGGATTGATCGGGGAGACCCCACACCTTGGCCTGTTCGTTCCCCAAACCTAAATCTCCTAGACTTTTGGTTATCAAGAACAACCAGGTCAATTTCAAAGAGTGTGTGATTCCTTACGCCGAAGGGCAGAGGAATGCATTGCCATGAATGGACATCACATTGAGCACTTCCTACGAACAGGTGTTCAGATCTCAGAAAGTATGTGTTGTAGGACCTATGTTTATTAGACATTATTTTCTTGTTTTGATGCATACTAGCACTTCCTAAAATATTGGATACTTTTTTTTTTAATCCTGTATAAAACAGTGTATTGGTCTTGGCACATGTGCAGAAGCTGTCTTCCTTCTTGGTCTTCTAGTTTTGTTGTGTCCACAATGATTAAGTAATTCAGTAATTAATGTGGCTTAAGTTAAGCAGAATTTATTTTTAGAAATGAGTGGAACATTAAAAAATTAAAAACATAGTAAAATTAATAGAGAAAATCAGAAACAATAGATACAGACTGATCAAATTGAGTGCGCACACACATAGTGTATAGGTAACACATTTGATTATTGCTTCATTTGTTTTGATTACTACACTTTTCACAATTATTGTTTTTTTCTGTTATGTTGTGTCTTAAATGTATCAAAATTAATGGTATGAGTTGTGTATAAAATGGAATATCATATTCTGATAAATGATATTTAATATAAAACTTTGTGGAGTAGTAACGTAATTTTTAATATCTCTCAGTTTACAGTTTATTATATTTAAATCTTGTACATATATAGTACAATTTTCTTTGCAAGGAGAAAAAAATGTATGAAAATGAAATCTCGAGAAAAGACATGAGTTTCATGGTAATGTTATCAGTTCAGTTTTTGTTAAATTATGCCAAACTCAGATGTCTGCTACATCCAAGCTGTTCGTGGATGGATATTTAAGGTAAAGCATGGTATGATTTCGCTTACAGTTTCATTAAATATTGCCATCTGATCATAAAAATCCCAGCTAGGTGCTAGTTGCTGTAGGCAATCAGATGCTAACAAATCTAGATTTAGTTAAATTCCTGCAAAATTGAGTTAAAATAATGATCTTTTGGATCATAGTGAATGTGAACTTATTTTCTGCTATTTCGTAGTTTGTAGCAGAGATGTAGTAGACAAATATATAGTAGTAACTACAAATAGGTCTATCCATATTTTTAAAATTTCATAATAAATGAAGGATGATGCCAAGAAAAAGTATACTTAAAACATCCTTTACAATAAGAATAAACTGTGAAAAAAGAAAATTAACTAAATTTGTTTGGAAATTGATATTAAGGCATCTATTATTTATTAGCCGCATAAAACTGTTAAAACACTTCCAGTAGGTCTAGTGTTATCATAATGGTCTAAAAATAATTTAATGTACATATGCATGTCTTCAGGAATGTCCTTTTTAACTACAGTATATTTTAACTTGGTGTTTATAGCATTACAAAGAGATACAAATAAACCTGCAATAAATAAAAACTGAGTAATGCATTTATTGTACAGTACATCATGGACTGTCTTTAATTCTACTGAGATATCATACATATAATAATAAAAAGGACATTCACGTGTAATGAAAATATTTTTTGCTGTTAGTACTGAATATAATTTACAGAGGTTATACCTGTATGTACCCAGGGTGAATATTATTCCCAAATATAAAGCATATTTTGCTGTTAAGGTTCCTGGATTTACAGATTTATTTAAATGATACAAGCTGTATTTAAAATAGACATGTTCTTAGTATGTGTATAGTGTCTAGAAGAGCCATTTTTTGCAATTACGATACCCAGGAACAGAATAGAATTTTAAAGTAAATGTGTTATATTCCCAGTTAAGATAATAATATGGTATCACTACCATTTTTGTTTTGGTGTTCCTGAAGAATTTCATTTCTGTTACTAGGTTTGGTTTTTCTTGTTATGTGTTTAGCATTCCTGGGTTACTGCCCCTCTAGCCCTAATCAAAGACGATCCTGAACAGAGAGTACCCAGTTCGATTCCCATTCTCAACACAAATTATCATCTTTTTCATTGTACATCTCCCTACAGTGGATAAGTTATTCTTGGTAGTTGAATGTTTGTCATTACCGTTGGATACAATTGAGGTTTGCAGGCTCATTTGCAGCTGAGGTTGATTAATAAGACAGTGAAAATTGATAGCAACGTTTTGTTTGGAAAATAAGTAAAACCAATTATACCACAACATGCAAAAGGGAAATAAGAACTCTGGAGGGGAAAATATGTTATTTTTAATTTTTTCATAAAGTTTTTGGCTTCACAAACTGACGTTTTTGTAGAGTGTAAAGCTTGTGAAATTGCAGGGATCTCTGATAGATAAGACAAGAAATATATAAAAATGATAAATTGAGGATCATTATATTGATACAAAGTTAGTGTAACCAGACGTCCTCTTTTATCCTGACATGCCCTTCTTTTTAGGCCTTTGTCCGGGGTCTGGGCGGATTTTTTAAAAATCAAGAAATGTCCTCCTTTTCGTAACTTGTATGCCTGATATTTTGAATTATCTGATTTTACGCCTTTTTAAAGTAATTTGCCTGTAGGTGGCAGCAGCATCGACGAAATATAATCTTTGCCAACGATCATAAATCTCTTTGCTTACAAAATAATATTAAATTCACACTTTGTGTGGCCTTTTTGTGTATTTTGATAACAATTATAGTTCTCTTGGCTTCAATATGTAGTTAATTGTAAAACCATTTTATATTATTACCTTTTATCACATGTAATGCTGTGATAAAATAGATATTGACATAATTTTAAGTATAATATAGACCTGACCCTAAATCTAAATATATCGCGGGTGCTTGTGTAAAGGGGGTTAAGTCAAATTGTAAGGTATGTAAACTTCTCTGTTTTGGCACTGAACAAAACACCTTTGTCACAAAATACGGAGTATTGTAGCTGCATCATGGATGCAAGAATGATTTAACCCCTTTAACACAAGAAAAAAGTAATTCTGGAGAGTTGAAATCTGTACTTATCCCAGTTTATTGAAATCATATTTAACCCTCTTTACACGAGCACCCGCGATATATTTTGTGCGAGATCGTGCGTATTTGCTTGCTTTCCGCACAAAACCAATATGCGGTAAGTGTGAAATACCACATTCAGTATTCCCAATGTAACACGCACAACAATTTCCCTCTTCTTACCGCTTAAGCGCCATATTCATTTTACTGCTTTAGGCTTTTAACATATTATTTTTAGAGACGTTTAACATAGTAATAATTATAAATTGGAAACTTACCACTGCAATTCTACCTAAATTGCACTGTTAATTATTGTTTTTAAATATTTGCAAAAATTAAGTAAACTCTACAACACCACAAAAGTTACTGCATTTGTAATGCAAGTAACATTAAGGAAGCCGTGAAAAAATCAACAAGATTCCAGATGCCGATGTTATTACTGCAATATGTTATATAAATAATATTGTTAAAATATTAAAATGAAAAATAAATCGTTACATAACCTTACCGTTTGTTTTAAGTTCGCATTTATAGACTGGGGGAAAAAAAAGACAGACGTATATCATGGCCTGCTGGAATATAGTAAACACAGAAAACATTTTATAGCAACAATGTTGAAGATAGATATTTTAGTTTTCCAAAGTTGCCGTCATTGAACAGAAACCAAGATGGAGATTTCATTGCAACTAATTAGAAATTCCTCTTTCAGGAATGTAATAAATGATCTTCGCACAAAATAATGTACGATACATGAGCGGTATGTTTGTTTTCATGTTCTCGGAAATTAAAAAAGCTCAACTACGTTTCGCTTTTTCAATCTTTTCCTCGAACATGAAAACATCAACATACCGCTCTTGTAACGCATATTACTATTCTGTCCTTTTTTAATAATTATAGTTCCCTTGATTTTCATATGTACCTACCTGTAAAATCATTATTATTAAGTTTTATCATAATTATTTTGCAATATTAACATACTTTTAGGTATGATATAAGCCTAAATCTGTACTGTAAATATTTTGTAATAAAATAGATATTGACGTAATTTATAGTATAATATAGGCCTAAGTCTAAATCTACATATTTTCTGTCCTCTTTTTTTCGAACAATGTCCTCCTTTTTGAAGCTTTGTGTCCTCTTTTTTATCGATGTGAATCTGGTCACCCTATACAAAGTCAATATAACGATTATTAATTTTTTTGGTCCTACATAATTATCTGTTATGGTTATTATTTGTTGATGTCGGAGAAAACAGATTATTCGCCTAACAGTCCAAATAAACTGTGGCGTCCCAGCTACACAAGTCACTCATATGAGTGCGCTCTTTGTATGATGATGTAATACTGTATATATATCGAACATATATAACCAAAGGAGAAAGATTCGATACGATGCTGTGGATTGAGCCTCGGTAGCTCAGTGGTAGAGCACCCAGTGCGTAGAATTGGAGTTCCGGGTTCGATCCTCGACACCAGAGCAAATTTTTCTTAGATATCAAAAAATTAATACAAAGATTCTGAAGTCTTAACACTGCACGATAAAAACTTGTGGAAAAAGTAGGACTGTACAGAGGTGCCAGCTTTTACAGATTCCCCCCCTCCCCCACTATTATGGCCAATGGAAAAATTATCACTGAAATATATACATATCTTCCGAAAAGAGGAAAAAAATGTGTACAGAAATTTCCAATTTAGGATGAATTTATAGAAGATTCTGAAATACAGTTAATGAAGATGAATTTGCAACATATCATTCGAGTATTATATTATAGATTTATAGATGGCTTAACTGCGAAGTTCTAAATTTCTCTTGTGAAAATTGTACAAAATTGACTTAACTGTCTTGTTCTCTTCACATAGTCTTCAAATGCTGTTTCAGATGTTATTAAGATAATGTCATTTCAGTTATACTTTTTTTTCACTTATGCGTTTTTCTTTAGATCCCCATAAGAATGTATAGATGAAATTTTACTGTATAAATAATTGACAATTACAATTACTGTATCATCTTATCTTCACTGAATGGGCTCTGAAAGAATGTCATCTTAGAATAGCTTCTCTAATTTAAGAGTGAGTGTTAAATAAATCTTATAATTGAAATGATCATTTCATAATTTCTGAGTAATCTTTATAGGGAAGTTAAGTAAATAATTACAACTCTTATTTGATCATCTCTAAATGGCCACTGTAGGTTAAAGTAGGCATGAAATAAATAATTAACAGTTATATAATAGTTTGAATAGACTCTTTATTTTGAAATGTACATCACTTTATTAACCACCTCAGTAACACATTGGGACGCTGATTTGTTTGGCAAACAGAATCAGTATGAGTGTAATATTTCATATGTTCATGTTGGCAGCACGGGAGTGGCGGCGGCTCATACCTGATGAGTCTTCGTGGTCGGACAGCAAGCACCGAGCAGCTACGAGTGAAAGGGACGACGTAGAAAAACGAAGAAGCTCAGCAGAACCGTCGCCAGCTCAGCCACAAATTGATTTATATACGGTGTCTATACACAATAAGAAGCAGCATTGTTACGTATTAACAAGTCTAATAAGACAGCAGCCAGGTGATAGATGCTTCTTGCGACATTTTATTTCCTTGTTCCCATGAGATGAAGGAAGTTGCATGTTTGCCAGTTTCTTTTCTCTTTGAAAATCACCTGCGAATATGGTTGCCACCTCCCTCGTTAAATTTTCAGCATTGTCACTAATTGATACGGAAAAAAATTGTGCTATAAAAAAGAACAAATTGAATTTCTGCCACTCAGATTTATTTTAAATTGTTCAAAATAATTGCTTCTTCTATTCGTAACACAATTTTAGGATGTATTTTAAAATAATTTGATACTCATCTGTTTGTAATCTCTAAAAGATTTAAATTATTTTGTAAGCATATTTGTGCTTGGTCTCAAAGACGAAAACATGACAAAACTCTTTAACATTTGTAGGTCACTTGAAATAGCAACGATATTCTGCAGCAAAGGTCAAATCAGAAGGAAGAAGAGAATATCAAATCATTGTGATCGTTGAAATCAATTGTTGCTATTCGAAACCGTAGTAAAGGTTCACTTTTTCACAACCATTTGTGTTAATGATAAGAATATGTAATCAAATGAGATTGGAACACGATTGGGTCAGAAAATCGAGTTACAATCTTGAAATACCGTATATATTATGTTGCTAGAACTTCACTCCTGTGCCTCGTCGACGTCGTCTTCTTCTTCTTCTTCTTCACCATTTATTATGATTCTAGGCAGTTACATCAGCAACATTTGATCATTTCAGCGTCCCCCTACCAAAGCTCCTAATTAAGATCAGCGTCCCCCTACCAAAGCTCCTAATTAAGATGATAAAGTAACTTCACCAGGCTTAAAATTCTTGGACAGACAGCATCCTAACAGCTGTTTACGAGGCAGGTGGCAACCATAGCCTACTTGGAAAAGTAAAGAGCACTTGATGTGAAAGGTGAAGAATCTGATGTTTTAGAGATTTTCCTTTCATCTGACAATTGCAGTATTGTTACGGTACTGTAAGAGAGTGCCCTTTGTTTTTTTTGCTTCAAAATTTTCCTTTCGATCACAGGAAATTTTCTAGAGAGATAGTATGGAAATGATTGTATTAGTTTTTTGCTGTGCATTTCATGTGGTGAAAATATTTTGACAGGACATGTTCCATCTTACCATGTTCTCATTTGGATACAGCCAGAATACATCAATATCTATAACGCATTGGTTTACAGATTTCTCGGCAGAAAGTTAAATTGAAGAGCTAGAAAAAAAGTAATATGTCACCATTTGAATGTGAATTTGATTTAAAAAAAAAAAAACTTATGCATTAATATGATTCTTCCAATTGCAGAAAGCTCTCTAATTTTTATGCAGAAATTGCATTAATTTTGCCAATAAAAACATTGATACACATGAAGAATTATATTATGAACCATTATTAGGACAAAATTTTAAATTGATTATTATTCTGTGAGCGAATTTCCGTACTAACAAAATGTTATCATTTACCTTCTCTTGTGCCTAAATATATCCCTTCCCTCGGGACTGGGGATTTAAGAGTTTCAGTTAGCACGAATGTTTGAATATTGTGGCTGTTCTACTCGCTCCAAGAAAACATATGGGATGTAGGGAGTAGAGATTCCTTCACTAGAAAGGGGAGAAATGTTAGTAGTCTATTTTATCCTCAAAGGGAGAAATTGCAGTATTGATGAGAAGAGATTTGAATTAGATTTTGCCATTGCTGACGAAAAAAAAGAAAACACTTCAAAGATTGAACCTACCTATGTATTCAGCTGGAAAGGAGGAGGAAAATGACTTCTGCCCATTATGTAGTTAACTTCACTCCACTGACTTTCAAAAATAGATTTAATGATTTGTAACTGTCTCCAAGAAGGAAGATTCTTATTACTCCCCTTCTCCATTTAGAGAAGAAGGCAGATCCATCCATTGACATGACTAGTTTGTTTTTCTGAGCAGTAGAAGTAAAATGTAAACCCCTTCTCATCAGTGATTCGCCATTGCTTCCTCCTCCCTCCATTAAACCCTGTTATTAATTTCTTAGGAGCAGAGCGAATAAAATAAATTCCATTTGGACTTTCTGTATTTTATGAATAGACAAAACAAGCTATGGACCACAGTTTGCGAAACACTGTTGCTTCATGTTGCTGCTGTAAATATCTGCCGATCAATGAGGAAGTTTTCTAAGCAAGAATTTGAAATTGTTAGAACTTGAAAATTCACGATAATTTGTTTCTGTTTCAATTTGTTTTCCATCATCATTATATCTGAGCTCTTGTAGTCGAAGGTTGAATGAAAATTAAATACTTTAATGGCATTTGATAATAATTCTTTCGATTTCAGTTTTAAGTTTTCTTTTTTTCATTTTACGACAGCATGCTTCATATACTGTGGTCTGATAAAATCTGATAACAGTTTTGATTTTCGAATTTGTATATTTCTCTACATTTTCATTCGGAGTATTTCAAGGCATTGAAATAAAATTGGAGGTGCTTTGAAATAATATTCAACTATAAAGAAACACATTTCGAAAATATGTTGAAATCAAAATAATGTATCATAATAGAAATTTCATTTACTTACCTTTTGAGAACATGGCACCCATAAATCTTGTATTTCCCCACATGTTGCAGAAACCGTTGTTATTGAAAGTTTCCTGCTATTTTTCTTTTTAGGCAGCTTTTTACATTTATCTTCGTGCAATGTGTTTCTTCATTGCTGATGGTCTCAGCGCATCTTGCTGTGCATTTGTCTTAATTTTATTTGGAAGCAGCTAATATAGATTGACAGAACTCTCAGTACCCAATATCCTTCGTTGTATTGGGATATTGGACGAGGTATCTTGCTTGCAGGTGCTTGTGTGAGGAATCGGGCCTTTCTTGTTGAAGATGGGTGAGAAGGGAATTATGAATATCAACTATTCATATTCCAAAGTTGACGGTAAATGTTGTGTGTGTTACGAAGCATGACTTTATTCTTTGTATGTTGTATTACCTCAAAAATGCTCAACATTTTGTGTACTTAAATAATTTCAACATTTCCATTCAACATTTTACATTCCAAGACATGGTCTCAAAATAAGAGGCCTGCCAAACTTATATCACGTGACAGAACCAGAATAAAATCTTTATTGTCATGGCAACACTTTAGAACTGAATAATAATTCTACTGCAAATGCAGGATAAGTAAATAACGTGATATATATTGTACTACTTGCAGACTCACTCAGAAATAAAAACATTTCAATAGATATTTGGAGTACATCTCTCTTTAACATAGCTCTACCAACTCTGGTAAATGAAATTTCGCAAGAAAGAAAAGAAGGAAACGCTTAATTATGCTAAATTCTCTAATTGTCCAACTTCAAGTCATCAGTAACAAATTTAATGTTGATACACATATTTACGAAACTGCACAAAAATAATATGTACTCTATATTATTTCCCAAGAAAATTAATATATACGAAAGAAATGTTTTCAAAATTACAAAACGTAAACATAATTGTGTCACTTAAGTTGCACTGTTACGAACATTGTACTATTATTTGTAAAAAAAAAAATGATAGTAATGTAATTATAATAAAATAAAATAAAAAATATTGGCCTTCTAGATCAAAAGTAAATTATCTTTTACAACTTAGGAGAACATACATAATAGGGAAAGGATAAATTAATATTTTATACAGAAATATATGGTCCAAAAATAATCTTAATTAAACTTCGTACGTTTTAATGTTCCATTCCAGTTAATAAGTATTTTTTGGAGTCATAGTAATAGAAATATTCTAAATTTAGTAATTACAGTTAAATTCTTTGGTACCCATCATCTAAAAAAATAATCTGTTGTGAAACACATGATGTTCCACTATTTTTGGTTCTGTACGTGCAAAACAGTTTACCATTGTCCATTCCATTTTTAATTTGCGATTGAGCTGTAACAAATGCACAACATCCATATGCGATGAGACATCAGCTTCTATCGCATGTTATTGTATTTATAATTTTATACTATATTCATTTTAAGTATTAATCTTTCACAAGTATACCGATGATGAAGACTGTTCAATTTATAGTTTGGCCACAGAAATAAGAGACCTTACCACCTATGGATATCAGAAAGGTTTTACATCAGTTAGAACATGTACAAACTGTGTTAGTGAAATTCTTGTTTTGTATTTTCTGTTAATCGTAATAGGTTCTTGGGCACATTTTGTTGTTATAGCATAGATAATTTTGTTTCAGAAACTATTTTTTTAAAGACAAGTTATACAAGAGATAGTCACTTTCTATATAAATTGCTTTTGTCACATTCTTTCATTTCTAGATCTTTTGTTCTGAGTTTGTGCGTATTTCTGTGTGTGCGTGCATGCGTGAATATATATATGTTTCAGGATAAATGTATGCTCCTGTCCTGTGAAAGATTTTGGGATGTGGTGAATTCTCTTGAGATTTGATAATAATGTTTACAAAATAATCTCCTATAAAACACTGATTCAAGCAATATTTCAATGTGGTAGCAAGATTTGTACAATTCATGCCAATAGCAGAAAATGCTTTTAACAAATTAAATAAATTTTTTAAAGGATACAGAAGAATATCTCAAGCTGAGTAGAAAAAAATTGTATATTTTATGAACCTCGTTTAGAAATTAAACATTACACTTTTGAACCATATAGATAAACTTACAATTCAATGGTAAAGTTAAATTCCTTATATGGATGATTCTAGAATTCCACATCTAATTTTAAATTAAAAACCTGATGGATTGTTAGCAGGTTACACAGTAAAAAAATGGAATGAGATAGTTCTAACAGTACATGTTAGGAAGAAGAGAGAGAAGAAGAAGAAGAAGAAGAAGAAGAAGAAGAAGAAGAAGAAGAAGACATTTTGGAGAATAATATTTCGTAATTATTATCAGATTTTTATCTCTAGCTTTCACTGCATCCTGAATTAAATTATTTGCATTATTAAGTGTAGCTGAGTGGTAATTTTGTTCAGTCTCCGTCAGTGTTAAGAGATCAAATATGTAAGAAATTTAATATTCTACAATTGCAGACGAACTATGCCTAACAATGCAAGAAAAAGACAACAGTAAGTGTTATTCGGTGTGACGGCAATTTCTGTGGGAAAACAGAACAGGAACTGTGTTTTATTCTATGTGCAAACTGGTTTTCCTTCATTTTGTTCCATTGCACCTGCCATTTTGTTTTCAGAGTAAATATGGTAGGTGTTTTTTTTTCTAGCACTATTGCCAACTTGTCTTGATGACTTGTTTCCTTTTATTAGGAATACCGTTATGTATAACTAAAAATGTAGTAAATACATCCTATGTAATATCTTGAAGTAACATAAGTGCAGTTCTACCACTTAGTTATGTAGGAAACCTGTAGGTTCACATAGACCAAACATTGTTATAGCTATTCGAAATTAACTGGCTGCAGTTGTAACTAAAAAAATTTCCTTCCGTCAGTTATAAAATATTACAGAGATGATATTCCAGTTGCTTTTCTTTACTGCTGCACAAACAGAAAACTAGACTCGTGAGGACTGACAGAACCTTGACGATAGAGTGGTGAATGGCTCGTGAGGTGAACCCAAACAGAATGAAAGCAACTCTGATGATGGTAACTTATTTCTTCGAGTATTTTTTTAGTGTAACTGTTGTATATAAGTAGGATAAATGGTTTTTGTTTCTTATTAATTTATTTGATGAGTGTGCGGTGTTTCCAGATGCATGCTCGCACTTGGTATAAGCCAATGTAAATTGTAGTACACCACCGCTTTCTACATGTATGGTAATACTGTGCTTTGAACTAGCTTTACACAAGACCAATAAAATTGAATAAAGGAAATTTCAATTCATACCAACTATACCAAATAAATCATTATTCTCCCTTCCTGTGTAATTTTCTGTATTGCGATTTATTTTTTCAAAGATTTTTTTTTCCCATTGAATAGATATAATAGAATTAACATTTCTTTCTATTTCTGACAGCTCAATGCATAGCTTACAGTCACTAGCTGTGTGGATTATGGGTTATTGTCATGGCAACCGAAGTCAACCTTGGAAGTAGCAGATCACCTTTTGACTTCCCCTGTTCTCTTCGCCAAATCTTGCAGGCAATGTTGCCATTTCATTGAATATATCGCTAACTGACTGGCTCCTAGTAGTAGCAGCAAATTGACAACATTGCCATGACTGCAGTACCATAAGTCACATGGCTAGTGAGCTGTCAGAAGAGGAAAGAAACGTTAATTCTTCTCTACAAATGTACACATGATATTTAAATTATTTATTTATTTTTTTTGTTAATGACCTGAATAGTGGGAATAAGATAAGAACTGAAGCCATCTGCATAGCTCAGTTGACAGGGGCTCTTGCCTTCAGACCCGGAGTTATGCTCAGGCATGGGTTCGATTCCCACTTGGGCTGATTGCCTGGTTGGGTTTTTTCTCCGAGAGTTTCCCAACTATATGGCGAATGTTAGGTAACCTTTGGCGAATCCTCGGCCTCATCTAGCCAAATACCATCTCACTATCACCAATTCCATTGACACTATATGACCTAGTAGGTGATGCATCGTCGTTAAATAACCAAATTTAAAAAAAGATAAGATCTGAAAAGGGGCTTCAATCTGTAAATAAAAAATCAAATTTAAAAATTAACAGATGAAAAACAGTAAAAGACAAACTATATATGAAACAGGCAATATATACATGTGCAAAACTGGGAGCAAACGTCTCTCAGTCTGTTAAAAGGAAATCAAACCCTGCAACAGTGACAGGTGAGAATAAAATGGTTAAGTTAATTCATTTATTGATTTATATTCAGTTTAATGAATAAATATGAACGTGATTCTACAGATCTGTGCTCTGTTATTTTAGGAGGCCTGCCAATTGCGATCTTATGATTCAGGACCATCTCCTGCAAACCTGGTGCCCATAGAGGTGGAGCACATACCAACACCAAGTGCGAGTTTGACTCCTGACGTGGCTCTCGAGGGGCCCAGCAGACATGTAGGGAAAAGAAAGATAACTATGAAACTGGAAATACCAAAGGGATGACATTGAACAAACTATAGACATGGCTTGAGTTAAAACAGTTGAAAGTCCTTACAGTCCAAGAGGGGAATTTGCAAAATGCAGAAAGAAATCTGTATCTAAAAACAAATTGATAAATAATGTGGGAGAAAAGAGAAAGAGAATGCAAAGTATAGAGGAACATATGATTGTAATTCGCTGGCAAAAATCCAAAACCTCGTAAGTGCTGAGAATCAAGCTTTTTATAAATTCAATAAAACTGTTCTGCGTTAAATTCACTTGACATATGAACAGAAGTATGATTAATAAAATTATGTTAAATGACTTTGGGATAATTTTGTGAATCATACTTTTGTTCATACATGTCAAGCAAATTTAACTCACAGTTTTATTTCATTCCTGGAAATTTTGATTCTCAGGACTTAGGACATTTTTAACTTTTACCAGCGAATTTCTATTTTATGTTATTTTGTTTGTAATAGTAGTAGCGAAATTTGTTCATGATAATAAAAAAATAATGATATTAATTTGATAAGACAATTGTAAAAAGTTGTTAGAAATAATTATGAATAATAGAATAAATTTAATAATCCTGTAATAATGGTAATGATAATAAATAATATTCATTGAGTATCATGCAAGTTTATTACTGTGGTTTAATGGATAGCACTCAAGCTTCCCAACTAAGTGATCCGTGGTTCAATTCCCAGCATGTGCTGATATTTTTTTTTCCATTTGATGAGACTAATGTTTGCCCTTTGTCTTGTACTTGTCTTTAACATCTCTATAGTGGCTCTTCATCATGCTGACCACATAATCAAAGAGGCCTGGATTGTTAGAATCTAGTGTTTGTTCAAAGACCATCCCTTACACTGCAATGAATTTTAAGTCAGTAAAGAGCAGAATGTTAAATAATAATACAATGTCCTCTGCTGCTCCATTCTTCTCCCTGACATCCCGCACTTCAGGAATTGCACTGCCTTAATCTTGGAGATAGAACCCTAAAGGGCACAATAACTGTGGCTAATCTTATTTTTTATTGAATTATTGGAAAATGCTGCTTCATTTCAGCAAAACGTTAAATTATGATGCTTTGTGATGCATATATCTTGGAAGTTGTTTGTTCTGCAGTTGTGGAATCCTAGTAAGGAGATAAGAGCTCTGATTAACATTCGTTAATGTTAGATTCTTTCACAATAGCTCTTACGAAGGTCAATTTTTCAACCACCCATTTTGAAATTGAGGGATGTCTTTTCAAAAACGGTGAAAATATTTTTTTCTGACTTTCCATTAGTAAAGGAATTTCTGAACCAGTCTCGCACCATGGCATCGTGGTTTAAGGCATCCTTCCTAGGACTCCTGTTATGGAATGCGTGCTGGTTCGAGTCCTCATGGGGAAGAAATTTTCTTTTGAAAATTTCGGCCAGTGTATGGGATGTTTCCACCCAGCATTGTGATGCACTTGGGAAGCTACAATAAATAGTGAGATTCGGTTACAAAAGCCAGCTTATAACGGCTGGGGAGATCATCATGCTAACCAAACGATACCTCCATTCTGATTGGATGATCGTCAACCTCTGCATCACCATATGAACGTGAGGCCAGCAGCTGGCTGATCGGTCTGGGCCCTTAAAGGACTGTAGCACCACGGATTATTATTATTTCTTGAACCAGTTTTTCCATAGATTTCAGGCCCCATTTAATAACTCCTGCCCTAACCATTTCTTGATCCAGTTTAGAGTAAGATTTCTTGGTCTTTCGAAAGAACTTGCTGAAGTCCATTCTTCTTTTAACAGGTGCCATACCAGACACTATAATTGTTGAGATTGAACGAGATGTATTGCATATGTCCTGGTGGCTTCTATGATGCCCATCCTATTTTTCACTGCAATGAGAGCATCTTTCATAGAAGCCTCATAAGACTTAAATTCTGGTTTCTTGAAACTTTATTATACTGGAGACATGGTCACCAGCTCTACACAAGAAAAATCTGGAATGAAACCAGCACTTAAATGACCTGTTAGTAAAAACACCATAAATTGACATTGTTTGTTCATTGTTTGACACCATGTTCAGACACTGGTATAAACTCAAATATTATATCTGTGAATTGATATCACAAGTTTTAACTTCAATGTACTGTTTGCAACTTTTAGGAGTAGGTAGAGTGATTTTATACCATTTCGATATTACAAATAGCATATAATATTGTTGCAAGCACGTATAATGAAATAAGGTGCAAGTCTTCTTAAAAATTTCTTTAGTGTAGTTGCTCACATGGCCAGTTACAAGTGTAGCTCTTTAAAAACTAGTTCCACCTACTTAAATATGGGTACCAATAATATGCAAATAATAGTAAGCCTAATAACCTAACAGTAGAAAGGATAGCATGACCCACCTCAAATTGGTTGTAACACGATTGCAAAGTGGGATTTTAAACACTTGTCAATCACTGGATCAATGTTAATTATTGGGACTGTTATGCTGTGTCAAATTCTTATGCAATTTCAATCTCTATCTACAACATGACTATTGATGCTGTTGAAAAATATTATTGCACTGGTAGCATTAAAATTATTCACAAGCATTATGAATGTTCGTCATTTAAAGTTATAAGTTAAAGCACTGCTTCCTGCCTAGTGATCTTACTGTTTTCTTACATACTTACTGATATTGGTAGGTCTACTTACAGTATTTTTAATATGAATTTTTCCGACATTTTCATATGCGTTTTAACATTTAACATTACATAATTCTGCTCATCAATAGATGTGGAAATATATTCCATTTTTTTCTCGCCGAGGTTTGCATATAAAATCAATGTTTCGATAATTATTAGGGTTAATATTGGCAATAAGTTGATGTCTATTAAATTTTATTTATATTCAAGATTTATAGGATCTATATGATTTATATTATTCAGAATTATAAATCTGATAAAAGAACTGTAGTCAGGTCGACTATTGTAAACTTAATAGGCTGCTGAAGCCTATAGCCTTAATCTGTTAGGAAGTGTCCAGGAAATTGGTGACACCTAGAGGAAGTAATTTCTGATTACTGAAGTTTTGTTCCATGTTTGCACATCTGTGTCTTAAGCTTTCATCTCGGTAGGTATTGGAAATGGTAGAAACAATGAGTCTGACATGATCGACATCGAATAGGTGAGTTATAACGATTGGTTAGATTTATAAAGGAGGTAATTTGCTAGAAGTCGTTGAATATAGACCACTTTTACACTAAACCTAAAATTTGTTTTTGCAAGATACATTAAAACCCTATACTAAACTAACCTAACCTAACCTAACCTTACCTTTCCTTTTCCTTCATCTATGACAGTTTACGTTAGATTAGTGTTTTAGTGTATACACTAAGGTTAGGTTTAGTGTAAAAGTGGTCTATATGCGACGACGTCTTCTAGCAAATTACCTACAAAGGAATTAAATTATTCATTAATGGTATCCTTCGAATTTGGGGCAATGAAAAGAATTTCCAGATCTGGCAAATGTCCAATTTCAGGTCCTAATGTCAGGCTTTCCCTTTGTGTATGATGAATTCCTGAAATATGACTCTGTAGTAGTTAGGTATTTGATTACTCAATTCAGAAGTTAACGCATCATGTGATAGTTCTTATGACATAATTTATAAGATGAAATTGTTTACTATTTTTAGCAACTATAGGATATCTATTTCTAATTTTCTACAGCAACGAACTGTGATTGCAAATCACTGTGGTAATTTTCTTTTCTTCCCGTCCCCCGCCATGAAGGATTATAAACTTCCCTTACTCAATATTGAATTGATTATCTATTATGTTATTATTTATTGGCTAATTCATCAATATTTCATCAAAATATAAATATATTGTGTGTATGAATTGTTTATGTTTAATAACTAAGGATAACTTGCTCATAATTTCATACGTCAGAAGATAAGGCATAAGACATTTTTCATCTGAAATGTTGGCTACCCTATTTCCAGTATTGTTCTGCCATCTAGTTTGACAATTGGATACCACGTTCCTCATCGATCGAAAATGTTTTGTTGTCACCCCTGCTTAGAGCTCAATGAACCTCAGTTCGTTAGATTCTCGCCATCGGACGGGTGAGTAGTTCAAGCAAAGTGGTGTGAGGTGTTAGTGGTTGCAGTTAATATGGCGCAGTGCGTTATACATTTTCTTAAATGTGATAGTGTTTTAAGAAAACTAGAAAATTGTTTCTTTCATTAGCATTGGACAGTAAGTATGCAGTTATTTATAATCTAATTGTAATCTTGAAATTATTAGTACCTACTGGAAATCCAGGGAACTACATACAGGTTGTATTCAAGTTGACATCACAACGTCTGCCAAGAAAGGAAATCATATGTTGGCTGTGAAGAGACAGTGCTAAAGCCTTTTGTAGGAATTTTTGATATCGTGTTTTCTTGTTAGAAAATGTTTATAGTTAAGTGTATGACGTTAAATTTGGGATTCTGTATACGAGACGTGCACATGATGCTTTTTGATGAAGAAAATTCCTAAAATACATGTTTAAAACATAAAAATTTATAGAGTACAAAAATATTTGTGCTTTATTTACTAAAATAGGTCGAAAATAGGAAAAAGTAATGATGCAGTATAACCTATATGTCACTTAGCTACTATATCCTCCAACCAACTTAAAATTTATCACAGTCTTCATCGTCCTGTTGCTTAGCTAATGGCGCATGTGCCCATGTCGTGCAGAATATCCTAAATTTGTAATACCTTAAAAATTATCTTTGAAGTTATAGCATGCTTTCGGATCATCTATTTATGGTTGAAGCACGAAACTGAGATTATTGTACACTGTTCAGAAGTGAAGTATGTAGTCACTAAATTATTCGCTGAGAAAATGATGCAAACATTTATATTATGAACTTCCAATAGAGCGTAGGTTTAATCTTTTCCACTATGAAGCAGTATGTGTGCTTACATATTATTATTGTACTTTGTTTATAAAATAGATTTAAAGGCTTTAAGGCGATCCCAGTATACCAGTGAATGAAAAAATAATTGTTGCAGGATTATTCTGTAGAATATTGTATGGTTGGTGGCCAAAACTGTATTATTTTAAAGAGTATATTTCAGACTTGATATCTGATAACACTAGCTTACATGTAAAAAAAAAGTTATGTTATCATTAAGTTAACCATATTTTGTACACAGGGATTAATGTAGCCTACCATTCTGAAAAGTGTCATATTTACATAATTTTACATATTGGGCCATATTGTTTGTATAACTAATAATAGGCTATAATGTGTATGTTTGGAATACGTATCTAAAATATGATATTGCGCAAAAAAAATCTGCATAATAATATTATCAAAGATGTCGGAAGCAATTCACTGGTGGGTATATATGAGGCCTCCCTGTTTAATTGCTTTCGATAATGATGTTACGGGAATGTTAATTGTATGTTCTATAGCATTCTTTTGTTACTTTAAGAAATTTTATTTCAAATAAAGGCTTTTATATCAAGTTCTTGTGATTGTATTTAGCATTCTTATTTATGTCTCAAGTTTTAGTTAACAAATTTCACTTAAATAAGCATGTAAATTACCCCACACAGATATGCAAGAATTAACTAACCAAACGTGGTTTCAAGAAAGTTGCTTTGTAAGAATAGTTAAATCAGTTTTATTGATGTGTTAGAATTATAAGCTTTGTGACATCTTTTGTAGTTGTTGAGTTCGTATTATAAAAGGTTTATACATTTCATGAGAATTATATTAGTATGTGTGTTTGTAGTTACATGATGTCTTTGTTCTTGGTTTCTTAAGTTTTTTTTTTTTTAATACTGTTTAAGGATTCGTTTTTCGGAGACATTGACATTGTTGTTATGTATGGTTGTGAAACTTGGACTCTCACTTTGAGAGAGGAACAGAGATTAAGGATGTTCAAGAATAAGGTTCTTAGGAAAATATTTGGGACTAAGCAGCATAAAGTTACAGAAGAATGAAAAAAGTTACACAACGCAGAACTGCACGCATTGTTTCTTCACATGACATAATTAGGAACATTAAATCCAGACGTTCGAGATGGGCAGGGCATGTAGCACGTATGGGCGAATCAGAAATGCATATAGAGTGTTAGTTGAGAGACTGGAGAGAATAAGACCTTTGGGGAGACCGAGACGTAGATGGGAGGATAATATTAAAATGGATTTGAGGGAGATAGGATATGATGATAGAGATTGGATTAATCTTGCACAGGATAGGGACCGATGACGGGCTTATGTGAGGGTGGCAATGAACCTGCGAGTTCTTTAAAAGCCATTTGTAAGTAAGTATTGACATTGTTACCCGTTACCCGTTTTAAAGAATGATCCAGAAACCTATAGAATAGAGTACTGGTACACTAGGACAGGGCGGGTTATGTTAGACCAATGAGATCGTGAAACGGCATACTAAAGTTGGCAACTAGTTTTACTTGGTTAGTAGGAAATTATTGGTCACTTTCAATGCATAGATATGCATCAAATTTGATCTCCATTCTTTGTAAAGTTGAATGCTTTAGCTTAATCACTTAATTAGTTATGAGTCCATTGTGTCTCCCTTGTTAAATAAGAAGTGGAGTTACACAACCTTGACACCTTACTGTTTTAGAAACTTGCAGTCCTTTTAGTGGTACTTTTTCGTGGATATACTATACTGAAAAATTGTTGCTATCTTTTGAATTGAAGATTATATACTATGTGGAACTCTATACATGATTTATAGGTTGGGAGTAGGGGTTTCTTTATATGCATGTTTCCTAAGATTGCAGTGTCTCAAAGAAATAAACTACAAATCTCGAAACCGAAATCAGTTTCAAAGCTATTTCAATCCCTGACATAATCTTTTTTTTCTGAAGTTTTAAAAGGTGTTCCTTATTTTTGGTTTACAAGACCAATATTTTTGTTAAATTGTTAAAACTAATGAATTTTTTTTTTCTATTATATTTCCGTGGTATTCTTTCTCCTGAATTTATGATATAGCCTATATAGGTATATTTCATTTTCATGGACTCCCACCATAGCGTCGTGATCTAAGGCATGCCTGAACTAGCGTTACGAAATGAACGCTGGTTCAAATCCTCAAACTCATCCAGTGTCATGATGAATTTGAGGAGCTACGTTAGGTAACGAAATTCTGTTTCGAAAACCAAGTATAACAGCTGGTGCGGACATCGGCTAATCAAACGTTATCCCCGTATTGATTGTATGATCGTTCACTTATGCTGAGGCATGTGGGCGTGAGGCCAGCAGCCGGCTACATCTTCAGCTCTTCATGTGCTGTTGCGCCACGGATTATTATTTATTATTATATATATTCACGGGATAAAGGAATCATTAATAGATTACATGCTGGATGGCCTTTTCTAACCTATATAACTTGCACATGCAGTTGATAGCTTATGAATGAGTTTTACAGGATCATTATTTAATTAACGATGTCTTATATGATTTCACGGCGATTTCTTTTGCCTCAGCAGTTCCGCCGCTTTCGTTAAGTTTACTGTGGCACAAATTAACGTTTCAGCTACCATGTAACAGTAATACCTTACAATAACGGTGATTAATCTGATTCTGTTCCAACAAATCCGGTTCAAAGATATCGAAAGATTAATAACATATTTAAATTGTTATCTTAATTTTGATATCCTTTATAAAATTGCAAGCTATCGTATAAGTAACCCCCCAAGTCTGATGGTCAAACTAGTTAACTACAACTACTGTAACGATGGAATAATTACTAGGCCTATACTTAAAATAAAATTGACACGCATAGATTAATTATGTATTGACTTAAAAGCAAATTGGACCCAGCTTATGGTATTCTAAGTGTAAAATCAGCTTTGGTCTCACATGTTTCTAATATTACGCACTGGTTGCACAAGGCTATATATTTACACACCATCTATTACTACTACCACCACCACCACCACTACCACTAGTACTTTACTATGTGTTTTCATCGGTCATATCTCTCCAATATTATCTAACCTTCGTTTCTTTCCCCTCACACTTAAACGTTACAAATAAAATGAGCATGGGCGCTTGAATCTGTGTCGTCACATTTATACGCGAATGTTTTTCGAACGTGATGTACAAATATGTTAAACTCGTTACAAATGAAGGAAAAAAGCATTAATTAAACCGCCCTGTTTCCCCATATCTTAATTTGGTCCATTTCTTGTTAATATACGTTATTCACATCATTACTATGTGACACCCTTCCTTCAACAGCTATCTTCTATTATACACACATCAAAATTGTCTAAGGAACAACTAAAAAATTTGAAATATTAAGAAAATTGAACAAGTTACAAAACTGAATGAAAGTGAATATTAAAGTGCTAGTCATTTGTCGTTCTACCAGGTTACCTTAGTAACCAACGCTGTTATTTTGTATTGTTACATTGGAAAGAATTAAATTAGTGTGTTTTAACAGCGGACAACTGAAAACCGTCTAAAATCGTAATAAACAGGAATAGTTTAAATGATGGAAGAACGTCGTCATTTAAACCACCATTAAAATGTTTAAGGCGATTGGCATAATTGAAAGTGGCGGAACACAAGCTGATGCTGCATGGGCTCCAAATGCGGGAAGAGATGTAATTTAAAGAATGTGGAGTCGTTATGAACAATTTGGCAGTCCAGAAGAAAGGCACCAAGGAAAACCAAGGGTTACCACTGCAGGACAAGACAGATTTCTGTACCTTAGAGCCCTGAGGGAAAGAACTTGAACTGCCACAATGTTAAGAAATGCCTTGCAAAATGTAAGTAACGTAGTTGTTTCAATTCAAACTAACAGAAATGGACTGAATGAAAGAGACCTTCATACCCATCAACCTTTAAGGTGCCCAGCTATTCATCATGGAAATCGAGCACGTCGTAGTCGACCTGGTTGGCGAGTTGGTATAGCGCTGGCCTTCTATGCCCAAGGTTGCGGGTTCGATCCCGGGCCAGGTCGATGGCATTTAAGTGTGCTTAAATGCGACAGGCTCATGTCAGTAGATTTACTGGCATGTAAAAGAACTCATGCGGGACAAAATTCTGGCACATCCGGCGACGCTGATGTAACCTCTGCAGTTGCGAGCGTCGTTAAATAAAACATAACATTTTTTTTTCGAGCACGTCGTGTTTTGTGGTGCCAGCAACATCACAATTGGACAGTGGATCAATGGGGACAGGTGCTCTTTACAGATGAATCATGCTTCGGCTTGCACCCATACTCAAGAAGAATGCTCATATACAGGCCACCAGGTGACGCAGAAAGGCTTAGGAACGTACAAGAGATCTACAAATTTCAAGGAGCTTCTATCATGGTCTGGGGAGGAATATTGACCAATAGAAAGACGGACCTTGTTCTTGTAAGAGGAACACAGCGAGGAAACGTTTATATTCAAAACATTTTGCAACCTTTGGTGCTTCCGATCGCTGAAGACTATGGGGCCTGAATTCCTATACACCCATGATAATGCCAGAGCACATGTTGCCGGAGTGGTGTGTCAGTGGTTTCAAACATACAATATTCAAGTGCTACAGTGACCTGAGCTATCTCCTGATCTAAACTCCATACAGCACCTTTGGAATAAACTTCAAAGAAAAGTTTAGGAGGATCTAGACAACATCCAGTGTCTGCATCAGGTGTACGCTCGGCTTAGACATCCTGAGAGAACATTCCTCAAGATAACATTTCCCATCTTATTTCGTCAATGCCAATCGCCTTAAACATTTCATTATGGTTTAAATGACTACGTTCTTCCATCATTAAAACTATTCTTAACTGTTTATTACGATTTTACATGGTTTTTAGTTACATATGTTCCCTGTTAAAACATAGTAATTTAATTCTTTCCAATGTAACAATACAAAATAACAACGTTGGTTACTATGGTAACGTGGTAAATGAAAACTGACTAGCAATTTAATATTCACTTCCGTTCAGTTTTGTAACTAGATCAATTTTCTTAATATTTCAAGTTGTTTAGTTGTTCCTTAGACAGTTTTGATGTGTGTACTTTCCCCTGCTGCTTGGGTTTAATCGAACTTGTCAGTAGTTTTCGTAACGACTCCGTTTTACTCGCCACGAAATTAGTCATATGTGTGACGATTTCACTGCGTGACCAAAAAAATCTACAAGTAGTGTAGGCTAGGGTGTGCTCTCCCCTTCCCTATGATGCAACGAGTTTCGCAAGCTTGGTATAAATTCACCGAAGCATTCTCCCAAATGCTTACATGGACAGTGATGAGCAGACGTATGTTCGCTAAGCTCCCCAGCCGACCACCCACCACAGAAGCAACGACCCATTTTAAACCTTGTGTCATTCTCGATTACTGTGTCCTAGAGTGCTATTGCTTGTTTCTCTGA
Organism: Periplaneta americana; assembly: GCF_040183065.1. NCBI lineage: Eukaryota > Metazoa > Arthropoda > Insecta > Blattodea > Blattidae > Periplaneta > Periplaneta americana. The sequence continues at coordinate 75,697,210 of NC_091118.1, read as the reverse complement.
TGATTACGGACGATGCATACTTCCATTTATACCTTGACCAAAACTACTTCCGACTTGGCAGCTTACAGAGAAGAGGGAGCAGTGTTGTCATGTTGCCCATTTTTGGTGTAAGCGAACGCGCTGCCGATAGAGTGCAGTAATGAACGGCTCACATGAACATATATATTTCTGACAAATTTGTTGAACACTAGGCATTAAAATTGGTGTACATTATTATTTTTATTAGTCTATTATAAGTACTGGTAGTGGTAGTAGTCTTCAATGTAATACCGTTAGAAAAGCGTCGAAAGGACTGTAAAAACATGTTTACATTTGTAATACGATGCCTTTATTTTCATGAGTGCCGGTATTCTTCAGTGTAATATTGTTAGAAAGGCGTTGAAAAAATTGTAAACTGTAAAAATATTTATAATAAAAAATATACACACCCCTTTTCTTTTCTAATATCAGTAATAGTGCTCTTATTTTTAACACAAGCAGCAGTTCTCATTAAGACTTGGCCAAAAGTATTATCTTTTTCCCTCTCAAAATACTTTGTTTCATTACACACCATCTCTCGCGCTTGACTCTCTAACTAAGCACCTTGTCCGATATTCTTTGTTCTTCTCCTGCCTTTCCTTCCTTCCGACATTGCACAAATCACCTGTTTAGAAACTCTAGCAGAAACTAGAAAACACACTATAGTCATACACTCCACCAATGACAACGAATGTAATACGTGTAATATAATTTAAACACAATAATTATCGATACACTAAAACAATAATACAACTAAATATTTTAAATTCATACAAAGCACACGCTAACCAGCCAACTCAAAGTCATTCCGGACGCTGTATTCACCACTAGGCCGTGGTATTCACGTGCTACTTGTAAACATAGACACGGAAATACCGTCCCGTTACCATGGTTACGCGTCTCTCGTGATTGGTTGATTTGAATGGTTGCCATGGTAACATGCCATGTCAGGTCGGAAGTAGTTTTGGACAGACTATAAATGGCTATGTCAACAAACATAATGTCAGATACCGTACTTGGCTGTTGATTATATCTTCGTCACTTTCATGAAAGACCACTTCATAGCAAAAAAAGAGAGAATATATATAAATTACTGGTATGGAATGTGTTCTCAGGATATTGTTGGTCACTTATTTTTTTAATGACGCCGGTGGGACTGTTACCGCTAAAGCAGATTGGAATGAGGCTATTTTACGACAGTTCGTATGAATAGGACTGTGCCGATAGAATATCGGTATGGAGTTATCAGTATGGTTTCAACAGAACGGTGCAACAACTCGCACAGCAAGAACGTCCATCACCACTTTATGGAAAATGTTTCCACATAACATTATTTCATCTTTTCCAATTTATCAGCCTGTGAATTTTTTTTCTGTGAAGCTTTCTTAAATTTAAAGTCTATTCAAATATACCAGCAAACATTCAGTAATTGAAAACAACATTCAAATCGAAATTGGAGGCAATAACACAGAGCAGGACACTGGGAACGAATCAAAACTCTAAACGGGGACGCTTAATATTTATCCCGTTGCGGCATCAACGCTGCGCGGTGTTCGGCGGGGAAGAAAGGGGTTGAAGAGAAGTCACATGGCTCTCCGTGAGAGAGTAGAATTCGCTCTTGGTGCCTAGCCCTGCACTAACACAAGAAACTCTGATGGAGAATATTAGAATTTGTGCAGAAGATTGCATTGCCAATGATGTCGTCTGAAGGTTGCGTTTTACAAAAACTGATTGTTGTAAGAAATGGTTTTAATTGTTTTCAACAGTGTATATTATTGTGTGTGTGACTAATGTCTACGCACTTCGGGTTCCGCCTACTGCGGATAGAAGGCAGGACTGTGACCCATTTTCAAATTACACACCACTTCGGCGGGCCATGTTATGCATGATGTGTATCCGTGAAGAGTTATGTCGTGTATTAGGGTGAGTGTTCGTGTAAGTGTAGTGTAGAGAATGGGTGAGGATGATGAGGAATGGAGAAGGGTAAACCTGGTGCCGGCACTTAGCCTACTCCTGTCGAATAGCACCAAGGGGGCCTCCAGACTTAACGTCCTCATCCGACGGACAAATCACTATCAACAGTGACATATGTCTTCCTGTCTTCCCTTCATATGCGCTGCGGAGAGATTTGGGATTTAACTCGGGCATATTGGTGCACAATTTAGTGATTAGAAGTTGTGCACCACCATCTCTCCTAGTCCCGGGAATCGAACCCGGGCCGGCTAGTCTAGTGGCAGACATATGTATATTATTGTTAATCAATCTCCAGATGCATAGAAACCTTATTTTATCATAACGTTTGTTAAGGCTATAGTTTGATACACAGTTAAAAAGAGCCATATGTATATACCTAGCATACATAGTACATTATGAGAATAATTCATACAATATTAATTCTAGGAACACTTACTAATATTATCTACTAAGACTAACATACACAAAATCTACAATCTTACAAAAATGAATCTTAGAAAATTAACAGACTCTTCAGAGCAACATTCTTTGCAAACTCATTTTGACACAAGACAGGCATAAACATATGAGGCATATGAGAGGAATGATTTCAATGCAAATCTTTTGCGTTCAAACACTTCGCACTTAAATAGAAGGTGTTAAGCAGTTTATTTTTTAATTATTTTATTGGGTTATTTTACGACGCTGTATCAACACCTCAAGTTATTTAGCGTCTGAATGAAATGAAGGTGATAATGCCGGTGAAATGAGTCCGGGGTCCAGCACCGAAAGTTACCAAGCATTTGCTCGTATTGGGTTGGGGAAAACCATGGAAAAAACCTCAACCAGGTAACTTGCCCCGACCGGGATTCCAACCCGGGCCATCTATTTTCGCGGCCAGACGCGCTGACCGTTACTCCACAGGTGTGGACTAAGCAGTTTGTAATGTTTCTTCGCATACACACATATCCTTCCTCTGTTACAATTTGAAACCTCTCAAAATAATTTCCGAAATTCCCATGCCCCAATAAAAACTACATTATGAAATTTAGTGATAATTTATTCTTGTCGAGTAGGTAAAATACAGTTTCTTGATTAGGGATCCATTTTTGCTACTGACCCATTGTCTAATAGTATACAGGGTGTTTAAAAAATGCGGGGCATAATTTCAGGTATGTATTTCCCACATGTAGACAATCAAAATAGTTCATTACAACATGTGTCCGGAAATGCTTCATTTCCGAGTTATGGCCTTTACAACATTGAAATTCACCGGAACGTTTTCCTTTCTGCAGGTCGTTGTCATTACAGAAGATGTTCAAAATGTCCACCTCCTGCTTGAATACAGACCTCACATCGATATCTCATTGACCTTCGAACACGATCCCAAACTCCAGGAGCATTGCGTATGTCCTTAGAACATGCCACAATTCGATTCCGAAGGGATTCCAAATCAGGCACCGGAGACGAATAAACCAATGATTTTAAATGCCACACAAGTAGAAATCGAGAGGGTTCAGATCAGGTGAGCGTGGAGGCCAAGCAATTGGGCCACCTCTACCTATCCTTCGATCAGGAAACCTTCGATCCAAGTACCGGCGAGCCAGCCGTACGACTGAAGTGTGCAGGAGCGCCATCATGCAAGAAGTGAATGTGTTGACGATTTATCAGTGGAGTATCTTCTAAAACATGTATGGTGTTTTCCAGGAAGTTTGTGTACGCCTGCCCCGTAAGTCTGTTTGCAAGTACATGGGGTCCAACTAATCGATCACCAATGATACCGGCCCACATGTTGAGGGAGAACCGCACCTGGTGATGAGATGGAACAGTTGCACGTGGGTTTTCATACGCCCTTACATGCTGATTGTGGAAATTTGTTATGCCATCTCGTGTGAACTGTGCTTCATCTGTAAATAATACTAAGGCAGGAAAGTTCGGATTTACACCACACTGCTGCAAGAAGCACTGACAGAACCTAACTCGTGCAGGGTAATCTGCTGGTGACAGGGCCTGTACACGTTGCAAATGATAAGGATACAAGTGATACTCTTTCAACAGTCTCCAGACAGTCGTATGAGGAACATTGACTTGCAACGCTACCCTTCGTGTGCTGATAGAAGGAGTCATGTTCACAGCCTCCAGAATCTCCTCCTGTACTTCTGGAGTTGTAGATCTTGGTCGTCCCTTTCCCAAAACAGGAGAGTTAAATTTTCCATACTCGCACAGACGGTAATGGAGACGTACAAATGTCTTCCGATCTGGACATTGTCACTGTGGGTAGGCCTACCTCTCCTGGTACAAACAACGAGCCAGCGCAGCATTGCCGTCCGCCTTACCGTACATAAAGTGTATCTCTGCCAGCTCTTGAGTAGAATACATGTCGCACAGTCTAACGCCTACACAACACTGAATGTAACCTTCGCCTCGGGATGAACTGTCAGATGCCCTCTTAATGTCTCCTTTGACGGCAACGACCTGCGGAAAGAAAAACGTTCCGGTGAATTTCAATGTTGTGAAGGCCATAACTCGGAAATAAAGCATTTCCGGACACATGTTGTAATGAACTATTTTGATTGTCTACATGTGGGAAATACATACCTGAAATTATGTCCCGTATTTTTAAACACCCTGTATAGTAATACAGTATACAGGGTGTTTCAATAATAGCATAATTTCAGGTATGTATTCCCCAATATATAGACAATACAAAAAGTTCACTACAACATGTGTCCGGAAATGCTTGCTTTCCCAGTTATGGCCTTCAAAACAGTGATATTCACCGGAAGGGTTTTTTTTTCCCCGTAGGTAGTTGCCTTTACAGCAGATGTTCAAAATATCCATCTCCTGCATGAATACAGGCCTCACATCGATGTCTCATGGCCCTGTGAACACTATCCCAAATTCCAGGAGTATTGCGTATTTCCTCAACCTGCCACAATTCGATTCCGAAGGGATTCCATGTCAGGCACCGGAGACGAGTACACCATGGATTTTAAATTACCCCACAAGTAGAAATCGATAGGGTTCAAACCAGGTGAGCGTGGAAGCCAAGCAATTGGGCCACCTCTACCTATCTCTCGATCAGGGTACCTCTCCTGGTTCAAACGGCGAGCCAGCGCAACATTGCCGTCCGCCTTACCGTACATGAAGTGCACTTCTGCCAGCTTCTCATTTGAGTACATGTCGCACAGTACAACGCCAGACACACTCTATGTACCCTTCGCCTCGGAATTAATTGTCAGAGTGTCCTCTATTAATATCTTCTGTCACGGCACCTACCTGCGGGGAAAAAAAAAACGTTCTGGTGAATATCACTGTTTTGAAGGCAAGAACTCGGAAATCAAGCATTTCCGGATACATGTTTTAATGAACTTTTTGTGTTGTCTACATATGGGGATTACATACCTGAAATTATGCCCTCTATTTATGAAACACCTAATAGTTATAACTAATGCTGGAATTTAAAATGGGTAATGTTTGTGCCGTATTCTGTGCATGTCCATGACGAGAGCATCGGCCGCCCAGCACACTTCGTCTCTGACTGTACTCTACTTCAGGAAAATGAGCGATTTTGAACTGTAAGAAGTGCGTGCAGTGTCCCTGGTTTTTACGTGTTTCGTAACATTTAATCAAGTCGTTTACTATGATACCCGCTGTATTACAGCTTTACAATAATGACGCTAGGATTTTCATTCTTGGTGGGTGAGGTAGGGCGGATATTAATCTGTACTTTCTTTCATAAAACTAATTTTCAACATTTTGCGATCTATTTTCACCAACACCGTCTGGACATATAAGCGTTAAGTTTGGTGACACGCTTATTATGTGACGAACGCTCATCATCCTGCTTAATACTGAAAGTTCTCAAATATCGTACCCTACTTAAAAGGATACTGAGAAAATTTACCTGGACTTCTGCATTTACCGCTAGTGCCCACATATTCAAAGATTGTAGGAGTCTTTGTTTGGTAAATACAATTGATTGGAATTTTACCCTTGAGTAGCTGCAAGACTACTGTATTCAGAGCCTGTCCTTGCTGGCAGTTTGAAATCGCATTGTCAATGAAGATTTGACCAGTGCATCTTGTAAAAGTGTGAAGTGACTCGTTAATGCCAACGTGAATAAAGGAGTGAAACGGAAAGCTTTATCGATATCGGGGAAATTACAAATCCTCCGTAAACATGATGAAAACACCATTATGAATCAGAAACAGTTGGCGGAATCATTAGGAATCCCTTCTTCAACGCTTAGAACAACGGTGAAAAATCATTAAATTTATTCAATATATGTTTATGCTGGTTTGTACCTTTGTGTTAAAATTAAAAAAAAAAAAATCCAAAAATGACCCACTTTCGCTAATACGCAGTCCCGTTTAATACACTATTTTTATGCGGTTCCTTGAAGAGCGTCTTACCGAGGTTTCACTGCCCCCCCCCCCAGTATATAAATTGTTCCAAGTCTCTAACCCCATATTTCCTTTTTTTTTCCGTATCTTTCAGTGATTTTACGTACGATAGTACAGAGAAACCCAGCTAATTTGGACTTCACTATTTCGGAATTCGCGATAATTCGAACAGCTCTTTTTTTTTTTTTTTGTACATTCACGTAAACAAAAAAAATGGCCGGCCGTGATTTTTAAATTGATCGCCTAACCGTATAATTATCGGCATAAATTCAATCTGAATGCAATTGAAACTCATCCTAATGTTGTGGTATAAAAGAACATGCATAGTAGGCCTATAGTAGTCTCGTTTTCATTATGGACAAGCGACATTTAAGATATTTTCGTTATCGCATCACTATTGGTGTTTTAGACTTTGAAATCGAAACCGTTCCGCGCTTTAACTGTCATTCTTTGTCGCCTCACTTGGAGTGCGTCGTTGTTGCCAGATCTTGGTATATTAACGATAGCATCAATTCGAATATTTCTAGTTTTAGACACCACGGAGAAAAACTAGACGTGGCAATGACGCACACGTTTTAAGGTGAGTCAGGTTGTCAGATGTCTACAGTAATTGAAGCGTTGAGATAAAAAACGACTAAAGTTGACAGCATTTCGGAAGGCGGTCCCGTAGCATTTCTGGTACATGTGACGTCACAAGCTTGTACAGTAGAACCATTCGGAATCAGTTTGTAACAAGTACTTCCCGAGTTCGTTTGTTCACGTGTGAATCTGAATACATTGAATAAATAAAACTAACACTTACTATGTGTGTGTAAGATAAATAAATGGAAGAAGAAACTGTAAAAAGACAAGTATTGCACAGACAGGCGCGGAATATAGTGTTTAAGGTGTATAAATATTTTAAAAACGTTGACGAACAGAACGCTGCCGGCCATCATGATGCTGGCTGCAGTGTTGCCAACGCGCAAGAAACGACTGCAGAAGCATGTGGTGTGGGATTGAGAACCGTGCAAAGAATATTAGTGAAGGAAAGAGGATTTCTTTGATGTCATGCTTACAGTAATCAACGGCTAAGGTCATTATTATCTTTTAATAATGTAAATTATCCCCTGCGTTATTTGTATTGCACGAATTGTATTGTACTGAAGTACGATGTGGCAATGTTCTACGCTGCCTTGCTCTCTTTCTGTCTCTCTCGACGCAAACGCTAGCAGACGACCGTCTTCCGAATTGCCGTAAACTCTAGTCATTCAGAGTTGATTTTGAGAAAAATGGATAAACTGTCTATTTTAGTCGAAACTGAATTTAAATGGATGGTATTTTCTTAACGGAGAATTTATAGCATTTCTGATATTACCAGAAAGAAGTTATGCAAATGTCTGCCTTCGTTCATGTTTTAAAACATTTTAAAATTATGTAAAATGTCTTGTTTTGATCTCAGGAATTCATATTTACAAAAGACACAATAAACTATTTGTAAAATTTGTTACACAGAGACCTCATTATTATAAGTGTAGCCAAACACTAATTTTTACCAAAATTACACAGTTTTCGCTATATATTTTTTATATTTGAGTATGGTAATATACTTTTTCACTTATGTCGAAAATGTTACATTTAACATCAGAATTTTATTCCTTTTATATCTTGTTCTCTTTATTACAAATGAAGAGTCCACTGCAAGAATGATGGATGTCATTTGGAATACATTTTGCAGGAGAAGCAATTGAAAGTTTGAAATGCTTAGCGCTCAAAGCTTAACTGTGATTTTCTGATCATTACTGGACAATGACTATCAGTGTTAATGCCATATAACTCTGTATGTACATTCTATATGTCTTAAGCTATGCATTGACAGTCTTGGTTCATTTTCGACAAGAAAGTGACATCCATCATTCTTGCAGTGGAGTCTTCAGATGTAAATATTTATGTTCATATTTAAGTCTTATAGAGTAGTAATATGCTTCTAACACAAACTTTCAGTCACCATTGTCCCAAAATTCACTTCCAGAATCAGAAACCTCATGGTTACTTTGATCTTCTGCAGCACATCTGTTAACTTAAGGTTTCAAAATACTGTCGATATTGGGCGGGTTCCTGTCTAGGGTAATGAAACATCATAAGTCACAATGTGACTGCTTGTTTCTGAAACCGTAATGGATTTTGATTGTGCTTTGAATTCAAAAATTTTGTATGATGTAACTACTTACGGTCTTTAGAAGTTATTGTCTTTACGAAAATCTGTTCTAAATGATTTTGAAAATCAAACATCTTCTCCTGGCTGATTATTTCTACATGCATGTTTCTTGACGTCGATACAGATCATGCCACTGCTCATTGTGTAAACAGTATCTTCTTTTCTTTTTCGAAGCTCTAACGAACCAAAATGTAGGTCCCAGGCCATATATGAATGGCCACGTGTTGAGAGCAAATGCTGAATGGAAGAGAAACAACAGCTGTCCCAGAGTATACCAAAACTGCATCATTTTACTTGACAACCTCTTATCAGCAATAATAATAATAATAATAATAATAATAATAATAATAATAATGTTTCACTAAATAAGGTGTCAACGCAGTAATAAATTGAAAATAATGAAGGAGCACTTCACAGAGAGCTCACGTCTACGAGGAAAAAGCCGCTAAAAGCAGTTTCGTGCAAAACGCAGACATGTCAATTCACAATTCTTGTTCTTGCACGAACTGAGAAACATATGAGCGTTTTTAAGCATTTTCCCTGGATATTGTCTCGGTTTTTGTACTAGAATATGAAAGGGAATATTCTGAAACCCCCGGTGTGGTTAACTCGTTCATCTTCATTCATAGTGTTCTGCCCAAGGGCAGTTCTTTCACTGCAAACCCAGTATTTTCTGTCTTCCTCTTTGTCTCATATGATCCACATATCTTAATGTCATCTATCATCTGATATCTTATTCTGCCCCGAACTCTTCTCCCATTCATCATTCCTTCCAGTGCATCCTTCAGAAGGAAGTTTCTTCTCAACCAGTGACCCAGCCAATTCCTTTTTCTCTTTCTGATCAGTTTCAGCATAATTCTTTCTTCATCCACTCCTTCCAACACAGCTACGTTTCTTATTCTGTCTGTCCATTTCACACGCTCTATCCTTCTCCGTATCCACATTTCAAATGCTTCTAGTCGCTTCTTTTCACTTCGTCGTAATGTCCATATTCTGCCCCATACAATGCTACACTCCACACAAAGTACTTCACTAGTTTCTTCCTTAATTCTTTCTCCAGAGATCCCCAGAAGATGCTCCTTTTTCTATTAAAAGCTTCCTTTGCCATTGCTATCCTCCTTTTGACTTCTTAGCAGCAGCTCATGTTACTGCTTATAGTAAACCCCAAGTATTTGAAACTGTCCACTTGCTCTGCTGCCTCATTTAGAATTCGCAAATTTACCTTCTTTACTTTTCTTCCTATGACCTTGGCCTTCGTCTTGTTGGCATTTATCTTCATATACCCCTAAAATGTTGACAAGTCTTGTTTTTGATCTCAGTGCTTCAGTTATTATTTTTACTAGTCAGTAATGCAACTGAGATTGGAAACTTACAAACGAATACCACTTGTCCATAATTAAAACGGGACTACTATTATCAAGAGTTAGGGCCTTCCCTGACGGGTCGGTACAGCAGCGATGCAACATTTGTTTGAACGATTTGTACCGCACTGGACTCCCTCACGGTATGGCATGTCTGCGGCATACATGTGTTTTTCTCTGCATCACTCCACTGCACATTTTCTAAATTCTCAGTAGTTATAGAAACTTCTAAAGGACATGTCGTCTAGTGATGAAGAAGATATTGCGTTCTATGTGTATTTAAGGTAGCGAAGGAAAAGGAAACGATACTGTAGGATTTTTCAAAGGATCTCCAGTCGGTCTCTTTAGTTGCTAGAAGAACTTAGCCGCACGGTCTACACCGGTCATTAAGGGACGCGTGCAGAAATTTCTAGGCGCGCGGTTGTCACATTTTACATTGACTTCTCCAATTATTGCATATTTATTTCTATACAACAAATTGTACTTTCATTCAATCAATCACGAATTAATGAATGGTTAATTTTGAGTTACTGTGTGTATAAAGATCCGTTATAGAACCATTGTAGGTCAACTTCTGCACTATATTTTCATACTTATATCAATAATAATAATAATAATAATAATAATAATGATAATAATAATAATAATAATAAAAAGTAACACCGAAAGAAGATAATATCAATTTATGTTTAGTGTCTATATCCGCAGCGAAACGTAAAGTGGTATGTAATAAAATATGACAGCATTTTGCTTCTTTTACCTATATCCGTCGTCACTCTCTCTTAAATGAATCACAAATCTCTCTTGGTTACTCCCCCAGTCGTGCTTCATGTAATGCTCTTCCGTTTTAATTGCATGTTGAACACAGGAGGACCAATTATGGGGACCGATTATTGCAGCTCCATCACGCAGAAGTTAACACACTAGACTCAAGTCGGGGAAATATTGTTTTTCCTAACTTACGACTTTGTTTAGTGCCAGATCATTTCCAAAGAATTTAGAATACAGTGGTACGGAGGAAGTCGTAACACTTCGTGTCCATATGAGGCTACGAGCTCCTCCACTGCATATTTCTTACTAATATTGGCTGATTTGATTTCCTGCAACATAACTGCCTTAACGGATATGGGGTTGGGCACGGTAATATTATTGTGCCTCATAAAGTTAATTATGTCTTTAACATTGTTGTTCATCTATCAGTGCTATCTTGGAGTTGTAAAAAACTAAGTAATTTACAATATACTCCACAAAATAATAATAATAATAATAATAATAATAATAATAATAATAATAATAATAATAAAATTACAGACAGCGAACAAATACACGTGTGAATTGTTTGAACATATTAATAAAAACTGCAGTTAGTGTTAGCATTCAGGGGAGAATTGGCAACATTTATGTTTGTCTCAGAAAGCGGAAACAGATTACTCCATCCCTCGAGTGGACAGAAAATGTTGGGGGACCGTCTTCTTCAAAAGGCACCGCTCAGCGTGCGGTAGCCTCTGTCTTTAACTGGGGATGCATAGAACGATCCTACTTTACATCCGTACATTGAAAGGAATATCAACTGTAGGTTGTTTGTAGCAGCACGAGAATTGACACTAGATGATGAAAATTCCTGTCAATGTACAGAATGACAAAGAGGACATTTCAAGATTTTGGCCAACTTATCAGTCCAGCCATTAATAGACAGAGCACAAACATGAGGGAATGAGTCAGTGCTGAAGAAAGGTTGCTAATAACATTAAGGTATGTGAATAAAAAAACATGCTGCCAATATTCAGTATGTTTAATATTTATTTAAATCCGAAAAGTTCACTAAATTCAATACTACAATTACACGTAGGGGAGCCGAGGGCAAAATGGAAGGGGAGGGCAAAGTGGAAAATCGTTGTTATGCTCTTGCAACAACAGAGAGCAGCACTATTCAGTATAATATTCAAAGCTTATGGTAGTATGTATGTTCCTACTTAGCCGCACAACTCTAGTATCGCTGTACGCGGCGGAATTGTGATTACAATGAAACGAGCTGCAAGGAATTATTTGTTTATGGTAAGTAATCTGTAGGCATCGCCATATATATAACATCTGATTTTATTATTAATGTTTAAAGCACAGTTACAAGTGTTGGGAAGAAGTTGTGATGGCTAATTTTTTTCTAAAAATTCATTTGGCAAGATACAACCACATCTAACCTGCAACTCACGTGGAGGGCAAAGTGGAAACTGAAAGAGTTAACTTTCCACTTTGCCCATGTAGTTTGGAATTCACTCATAGAGTCTGGATTTCCTCCTAATATGCAATTGCAAGATAGTTAATGCATTTGGCTTATAGTTTACGTTTTGTTCCTGTTCTACGGAGGAGGGACCCGAAGGCTTACACTGCTGCCTGAGGCTTATTGTGCTTACCACTCCTATTCTGTGAATGATTGGGTTGCCGAACGGCCGTATTGTACAAGTACAGCACACTGCACCATGAACTGAACCCGGGATATGGTATCAATAATGATGATATCATTGATATGTGAATTAATGATGGCGAAATGAGTCTGAGGTCCAACGCCGAAAGTTACCCAGCAATCCTGCTTCAATTGGTGCTCCGAGTCTGGCTGGATCAATGCAGATAATTTTTTGCACTGGTTGAAACTTTTGCAGAATTTGTCAGACCTAACAAAGAAAAGCCAGTGTTGTTGGTTCTTGACGATCATACTTCTCACCAGTCATTGCAAGCTCTTGAATTCGCTTCAGAAATTGGGATCATAATCTTGTCGGTTCCTTCACACACAACACACAAATTGCAGCCTGTCGATGTTGCAGTTCACAAGCCATTCAAGACGCATTTTGAAGTTGCAGTAGACAAATTCCAGAAGAACTATCCAGGAAGACACATCGGTGAATATGATGTGGCAGGACTGATCCGTGAAGACTTTGAGAAATCGTTCGTGCTTCCGAATATCACTAGCGGATTCTCAAGGACTGACATTTTTCCATATGGACGCAACATATTCACAGAAGATGATTTTGCTCCATCTTCTGTCCATTATCGGGAGCAAGCAATGCAAAGTACAGCCTATTAGTTCCATTGATAAGCTATTCTCTGCGAAGATGGGTCTCCCAATGAAGCAGGAGAATACACAGATAGATGTCTTTAACCCAATAAAGTGTGGAACATCGAATGTGCAGTTTCATGTGACACCAGAAGATATTGCTCCATTCCCCAAAGTAAGCCTAGCCGTACTGCTTCAGACTGGTGAAACAAACCGAAAACGACGTTGTCTGAAAACTGAAATACTGACATCTCCATTTAAGAAGGCAGTCCGCGAGAAGCAGATGGGAAATCTGGCGGCAAAGGAGTGAAAACGAAGGCCGGTAAGAAGATGCCGCCAGTACACTAAACCGCACACCTAGGTAGAGCCCGGACGAGAAGTTATGGCATCGGCGCGAGGGACGCATTTTAGTTCGTTTGCTTGGACTCGCCCTCATAATCAACTGGAGGGGTGTTGGGTCAGTTGGTTACTAGCATTCCGAGTGTTCAGATCGTTCTGCTACTACCGCTATTGCTAATACTGAAAACATTATCCTTCTGAGCGCCCTCATTATGGCATTGTCTAAGGTGTGAAATCATAGAGTAGTTCATAGTCAAGGACATGAAATAGCATACAATGTATGGAAATTCATGTCAGAAGAGGCTGTAAACGGAATACCAATTCCATTGAAAAGCGTGTGTGCAAGGGTACTGGCTGCCACTGGTATTTCAAAGCGAACCTTGGCAAGAATCAGGAAAGAAGGGAAAAATATTGAGGCAGAAACAGCAGATCTTTCTCCAGTCCGGAAAAATCACAGCCGAAGAAGAAGATTGTTGCAGCTGTAGACAGTTTTGATGAGGAAGTCATAAGAAGACTCATTTATAATTTCTACGCTACGCATAAGCAGAGGACGACTCTGCAATCGCTTCTTCCAAGAATGGATATCGGTTTATGATTATGTGAAGAAAGTAGAGAACAATTACATTGAAAGTGAGCACGTGATGGACAGTATTTTGGAGAACATTTCCATAAACTTAGGAATATCTAATTCCAGCACAGATCAGTCGTCTGATTCGGACGGAGAATAAGAATATAAAGATGGAATAGCGGGCGTAATTCCATTAGGTATCTTCGGACTGTTGAGTAGGAAAGTGGTGATACTAAGGTAAGACGAATGTTTTTGGAAAGAAATGAAACGGATATGCCTGCCGCTCTGAGCTTGAGAACCGTAACCCAAACAACCCCCACTCCTCTACCCTGCTGGCCGGCAATTTAAATCTTCGCGCATGTTAGTGCCATAACATCTCGTCTCAGCTCTAGCAAGATGTTTTCTGTTTGGGTTGTGGAGACCAATATTCTGACCCACCTCGGAAGACTAGATCATGTGTTGTAAATGCAAAGACTGGACTCATTAACTTTGTGCTGATATTAATCTCCAGACTTTGTAGGCTACCCTATGTGACAACTGCAGTGCTTCAAAATGTTTTAAATATGCACAATTGTTTTATGTTTTACGTATCTTAAACAATATTTCCATTTAAGTTATATAGTGTGTTATGTAATTTCCACTTTGTCCTCTCCGAGTTTCCACTATGCCCTCTTGGTGAGGGTAAAGTGGAAAATTAAAGGGTCCTCTTATTTTTCTAATTACTTTGTTGTCTTCATTCATTATAAGATTATTTTTGTGTTTAAATGTTGACAGATGTATAACGTTTAGTTTGTGTATAAAAACTTTGTGATACAACTAAACACAAAGACAGGATTAGTTGATATCAAAATCCATTCCACTTTGCCCTAGCCTCCCCTACAGGGTGGGCCATAAGTTCCCTACCTACTTACCTAATAATCTAATGGCTCTATGTGAGCCCCATCTTTGTCCGTGCTTGTTGAATATATCTCCAGGTTCTTCGCGACATTTTACGTAAGATATTGTCCTAATCCCACTATCGCGGTATTAAACTGCCTCTCATTGTCATTGCTACCAATTGTTTGACGTTTCTATTGTTGCCAAAACACGTATTTGCCACCAGGTGGTATTCCTAGTTATATGTATAAATAAGTTTACCCCTATATAACATAATGTATTATTAAATAATAAATACAGTATATTGAGCCGTTCAGAGCAAAAGTGGTGTAAGTCAAAAAATGAGTAATGAGGCTTAAAGTAGACATTCTGTAAAATACGGTGAAAAATAGCAATTTATATTCAGTTTATTTAAACTGTTAGTAGTTAGTGAATAGCACGAATTTCACAGAATTTTTACCCTAATTTTGACTTACACCACTTCTGCTCTGAACGGCTGATATGTAGGAGCACAGTGAATTATGATCCATCCAATACATACACAACAGTATCCCAGTTGGTGATACAGCATATTGTATCATATACATTTAGGTATCCAAGCAATAGGTAGGGGCTAGGCCGTAAGTATAGTAGAAATTAAAGAAATAATAACTTTACTGAAATTAAGCAAAATAGAAAATGATATTAAATTTGATTTTATCATTCAGATCACGAAATGGGATCATTTTCATTGCTTGTGCTGCTTCCTTCATATTATTCAACTGAGGCGTTGCGTCAGAGATAGTCACAAGCCACACTTTGATGGAAATCAAGATTTTGCTATAATTCTATTCTCTACCTATAGATGTCTCCAAAACTGCATAATTTTCTGCAATGTGGTAGACGTATTGAGAAATATAGGGAGGTGTTGTTTTCTCTTTCACTCTTTGAGTTCATATTTTTCCTGAGACATAATCACAAGCCACCAATATAGCTTCCGTGAGGAAGGAGTTTGATTTTCAATCCGTAATATGTGGTAATTCTGAAGTAAAAACTGATAAATTGGAAAGTGATTTATCCACTAATGGGACTAGTGAATTATTCACTGAATTTGAATTGAATCAGACTCAGGAAATGAACAGGTAATGATATAAAAATATGACTAAAGTTCAAGCATAACCTTGGCTAACTTAGTGTTTCCCTTATTAATTCTGATATAGATAGTGTTACTTATTGTGAAATATGAAATATACAAAACTAAATAAAAATTAATTATTTCTTTTCATGATAGAGTGATTATAAGACCGTATACTAAAATATTTAGAGTTGCAATAGTGCATGTGGCTTATGATTCTATCTAAAGCATTTTTTTCAGATGGCACCAAAACCTATGATTAATGAATTCACTTGTTCTAATACTGCAAAAAATGAAAGAAAGAAGTTCCGAGAAATTTTCGACCCAAAATTTAATATTGAGTTCAAAATATCTCACACTGATACATGAGGCAAATTGATAATGTTCAGAAACAGTTGAATGATGGTAGACAAACACAAAGGCCTGTGACTGAAATAACAGCAATAGAAACAGTCAGAAATCTTCATCATGCACAGTCCACACCTGTGGAGTAACGGTTAGCGCGTCTGGCCGCGCGAAACCAGGTGGCCCGGGTTCGATTCCCGGTCGGGGCAAGTTACCTGCTTGAGGTTTTTCCCGGGGTTTTCCCCCAATATGAGCAAATGCTGGGTAACTTTCGGTACTGGACCCGAACTCATTTCACCGGTATTACCTCCTTCATCTCATTCGGACGTTAAATAACCTAAGATGTTGATAAAGCGTCGTAAAATAACCTACTAAAATAAAAAAAAATCGTGCACAGGAAAAACGGGTCAAACAATAATAAAATATCTTTCTGAAATTGCTAAGAAAAAGGATAAAATTCATGTCATTGCAATGGACTGCCACAGACATTACCTAGCAGTTTTTTATTGCAGAAATATTTGGACATACAACTTAGGGATATACGACTGTTCCACAGGTCTACGTAGAGTATATGTTTCTCTCGAGTGAAAACCAGGCTAGAAGAAGAGCAGACGAGGTTGGGAGTTGCTTATTGAAAAAAATTGCAGATAGCTGATCTCAAATCTCAACATCTCATAAAATAATGATAACTGTAAGGGACAGAACAAAAATTGGACGATTGTAGCCCTGAAGAGAGCACTAGTAGAATGCAGAAGAATTAAATATGTTACCCATTGGTTTCCCCAAGTGTGTCATACCAGATTACCCAGCAGCTGTAAATTCGGACCTATAGAAAAATATGCACGAACAAGCAGAGGCATTTATGATCCGAATCGTCTGTAAATGTATGTAACTTTCATTGTCATTATGATGCAAAGAGAAGATTTCAAGGATGTGGAAAGCTTGCAGCCTGACATATTGAAAAGGACTTTACAATAATAAACCTGTTCGATTTTTGGATGCCACCAGCTTCAAGCTTGAAGAGAATAATCATAATAATTTTCAGCTCGCTCATTTTTACATTCATGAAAATAATGAAAATGCTGAAGTTCCCATTCGTAGAAAGGCATAACTTATATAACTCCTTAAGTACAGTTCAAATTGTCTGAAAATAAATAAAACGAAACTACAGGATGTACTGTCACTTATGGATTACATGCCAATAGTAAATCAGCATTTCTTTCATGCACTAGGAGGTGGCAACAAGAATGATTTGGAGATTGATGTTGATTAAGAAAGACTGATAAAGCATTTTGTAATACGTTTGATACGTTTGTTTTTTTTATTGGGTTATTTTACGGCCATGTATCAAAATCTCAGGTTATTTAGCGTCTGAATGAAATGAAGGTGATAATGCCGGTGAAATGAGTCGGGATCCAGCACCGAAAGTTACCCAGCATTTGCTCGTATTGGGTTGAGGGAAAACCCCGAAAAAACCTCAACAAAGTAACTTAGCCCAACCGGAATTCAAACCCGGGCCACCTGGGATACGTTTGTACTTTGGTCTTATGTTATGTGATTAAAATGAACTTACAAAACTCTAAAAAGCTAATAAATTTAATATTTCTGGAGACAAAGTCATAAGCCAATTCTACAATTACCTGCATGCTTGTAACATTTTTTCATAATAATTAAATAGTGTAAATAATAAAACAATATTTGCTTCTGTAAAATGCTTCACAAAATATCAGAGAATATGCCTTAAAAACCTTGAAACTCATATTAGACTATTCTGATTTTAGCATCACTCCAAAGTTTCAAAATGCTTTCCTGTAAAATTATGATTTTGTGGCTTGTGACTATCTCTGACGCAACACCTCAACTATAAAACTATATAACTATAACTATACATCCATCATCATCTGCAGCCACCATACGTAATCACTTGGCTAATTACTTCATAAACCCCGTGCATCACTTCCATGGTAATATCATTGTTGTGTATGAAAAGATATGCCTCAAGAAACTGCAAAAATGTGTATATAATCACTGTTGTTTTAATAATGAACAATGAATAATTATTTTTGATCAGTCACTTTTAACAATGGAGAGTTAAAAATACATTACTACGCACTGGTGTGTTTATTTTATTTATCATTCACTGAATGGTAAAATGTTCTTTATTACAAACAGAAATATTCACAACTTCATTCGGTAAATGCTGCTTGCCGACTGAGACATGTGCTGCAAGGCTGCATGCCGAAAACATGTTGTATCGGTACTGAGCCGTGTCAGACTGCCAATCCAAATGTATGGCTGCGACACTGACTCGGCATGCAGAGCGCTTACCGAGTTGATGTCGTACCGATGCTCTACCGACCCGTCAGAGAGTGGCTTTAGAATGTTGAGGAACTTCATCTATATGTGTAAATGCTTGTTTAGTGAAAAATAAATACCGGAATTAATATTAGTACCTAGCTATGTCATTAAACTTCAGTGTTATATGCATACATTTCGTATCTCCGTGTTAGCAGAATGAATAGCATGTTTAAAAAGTTCCGCCTTTTTGTATGATCTAGTAGCCTACAGAATGTTCGCTTACACAATGTAGGTAGACCGGGCGGCGAGCGACCGGCACGAAGGTCATGCAACATGCGGCAAACAGTCTCCCGCACGCTTGGCAGTCCAGTTCAGTCTCTCTGTAGGAGTTGTTGTGTTGACGTTAGATTGCGTGATATTCTTCTGACTTAGATTAGCTTGCTCACATGGCACCACAGAAATTTACATTAGAGCAAAAGATTTTCACGGTAGAGACTTACCTGAAAAAGAGTGACTGCGAAAAGGTAAACAGACTAGTTGCAAGAAAATTGCCTAATGTTGCTGTTCCACATAGCAACAGCAGCAAGAATCACCTGCGTAGCTCAGTCGGCTGAGGCGCTTGCCTGCCGATCTGGAGTTGCGCTCAAGCGTGGGTTCAATTCCCGCGTGGACTGATTACCTGGTTAGTTTTTCCGAGGTTTCACTCAGCTGTAAGGCGAATGTCAGGTAATCTATGGCTAATTCTCGGCCTTATCTCGCCAAATACCATCTCACTATCACCAATCTCATCGACGTTAAATAACCTAGTAGTTGATACAGCTTCGTTAAATAATCTTAACTAAGGCAGCAAATGACCACTCCTAAATGTAAACACTTCACTAACACAATCAGAAGAATAACACGCAATCTAACTCCAACACAACCACTTCTACAGATCGACTGAACTGAACTTCTGTGTGTTGCATTGCCTTCGTGCCGGTTTTGTGAGGATACACTAATTGTTAATACTTTGCGGAAGCATATAAGATTGAAACAAACATACAGGATTGAAAGGAACGATAGGGTACGCTTAAATGAATAGAAGACCTATGTTACTTTTGTGATTAAATGCACGGTTAATTAGAAAATGAAATCGGATATTCCAGCAGTCTCGCAACCTCGCCGCCAAGCCATCTTAGTTTCCTGTTTCTAATCGTTTGAATAATATGTCGTTCTTCATTTACAACGACAATTTCGGTACAGCTGTACAGCACGACTGTTATTAAGACGTTTCTAAGCCGGCCAGTTTTTTTTTTTTTTTTTTTTTTTTTTTTAATGAATGTACAAGGCACTTGGAGATTAATAATCCACACATTGAAGTTAGAAGTGAATGTAAAGCGTGAAAAACGTGGTGATATATATTATTCCAATTATCCAACATAAAATTCATTTAGATACATTAATTGAATTTGTGCACTGTAATCTGAACTATCAGAAATGTTATCTTGTCTTAAAGAAATGTGTCATG
This sequence comes from Periplaneta americana, assembly GCF_040183065.1. Taxonomy (NCBI): domain Eukaryota; kingdom Metazoa; phylum Arthropoda; class Insecta; order Blattodea; family Blattidae; genus Periplaneta; species Periplaneta americana. The sequence goes on along the minus strand of NC_091118.1, from coordinate 75,677,179 downwards.
ATGTACCCATAAAGAACAGCAGCGCAAACAGTTGCGGACAAGATTAATATATTTCTTTAAATCATAATCTGAAAATTCTAAAACTAGTACTGTACTTCATTTGTAGTAATTGACTTGGACTAAAGAAACCTGTTGTTTTTAATTATTAATGTTTTTGTTCTATAATTTATTTGTAAAAGGTACGTAGTTACAATATGTACTTGCTGTGCAGTAATTGACTTACACTAAAAAACTTCGAACTCGTTCTTTTTTAAGATTGGTGTTTTGTATTCAAGATCTTTGTAAAGTAAAATGATTAAACAGTATGGGTGCTATTCATAGACATTTCGCTAGCTCGCGCTACAAGCGTGCTAAACTAGCCCCGGCTATCAACTGATTACTTGTACAGGATTCATATCACATCATATCGCTTACACTGGTTTATGAATACGAAAAACGTTAGTTCGCTGATCATCCACCGGAAGTCCGCGCTAAGAATGCCTATGAATATAACCCTTAGGTACATTCATAGACATTTTTAGCGCGGGCTTCCGGTGGATGATCAGCAAACTAACGTTTTTCATATTCATAAATCAATGTTAGCGATATGATATGATATGAATCCTATACAAGTAATCAGTCGATAGCCGGGGCTAGTTTAGCGAGGGCTCGCGAAATATCTATGAATAGCACCCTGAGTATTTCAAAAAGGCATATGACTCGGTTAAGAGAGACATTTTATATAATATTCTTATTGAATTTGGTATTCCCAAGAAAGTAGTTCAATTAATTAAAATGTGTCTCAGTGAAATTTGCAGTAGAGTCCGTATAGGCCAGTTTCTATCTGATGCTTTTCCAATTCACTGCGGGCTAAAGCAAGGAGATGCACCTTTACTTTTTAACTTCGATCTAGAATATGCCATTAGGAAAGTTCAGGATAACATAGAGGGTTTGGAATTGAACGGGTTACATCAGCTTCTTGTCTATTCGGATGACGTTGTTCTACACTAGGGTAACAAGAATCTTCTTTAGATTTGGGGCTTCAATAATTCCTTCCCTAATTCCAAAAGAAATGTTCTCCTCACATTTTTTCCTTTCAAATTATGTAGTATCTTACAGTAGAGTGTGAAAGCATTCAGACATGCTAAGTCAACGTCAAAGAACAGAGCTAGTGTCCATCTTCTGATTGAACGTTTGACAGAATAGTGTCTTGCTATCTGGTCAACCGTGTCCACATCAGACTTTGGAATTATAGAATAGTATTACTTCCGATTTTCTGTGTTCACATTCACTTATATCAAAAGAATTATGCAGTGTTGACAACAACAATTCGGCTTTGTTTCTTTTCGGCACGTAAGAGCCCAGAAGAGTATTTTGTTTATATCCAAATGTAGTTGAAAGTGGAGACCTTTCTTTTGATGGTAACATTGTTTTAGGGACCTCTTTTCGATTGACTCGCAGTGTTCCCACTAGTGTTAGGTTCTTCTGTAGCAGTTCTTGTCTTAATTCAAAACTTGTGAAAAATTATCAGTAGTAACATTCCTTCCACTTCCTCTCAGATGATCCACCATATCATGCACAACAACTTTCCCTTGATTTATCTTCCTTTCCTATGCAGACTTTCCTGTATAAATTTATGCATTTATCAAAAGCTTCTCACGATCCACGGCAGGTCATACCTTCATCCCATATTTCCCTGGCTTGGAAGAAATGTAAACTTCAATTGGACATCGTCTCTGAAAAGGCACAGGTGTTCATCTTCTGTAATGTACGGTCCAGGAATATAAGATGACATACATCCATCAACAAACATTTCAGAAAGTGCACGTATTGCTTCTGCTTTTGCCCCAGATGCAGCTTTCCTCTCTTCCCTTGTCAGTTTGTCGTCGAAACGGAGACACTTCAAAATACTTCAAAATCGTGAATAACTCATTGTAGCTCGGAAAATAGGCAAACCATATTCTTTGGACCAAAATTGATCAGGTGGTTTCCCCCTTGCTTTGTGCACCCTTGCTATTAAGAGAAGACCGAAGAAAGCCTGTAGTTTCGTTGAATCCGATTCACTCCAGTGTTGAAGGGATATGTACTCGTATTTGTCTTTCACATCTGCAGCACGATTGCTAGTAAGCATTGCTGTTGTATTCAGCATGTGATAAGTTATAAAAATAGAGAAACAATCGGATCTAGTTTGCAAGGATAACCTAAAATGCTGAGGAATATTAGCTGTTTGGCCCACTATATTTCTAGAACAGGCATGCCAGTAATCAGACTCTAAATGTGCAGTTATGTGCGCGGATCGCCGGTCTCTGCGGACTGCATCATTCGAGGGTTGCTCTTACCAGTTCTTAGCTGGAGGGGTGTACAATAATCTATTCTGCGCTTCTAGGGTTGGATTAAATAGGCATTTGGATATTATAAACACACTTAGCAGAAGAAAAAAAAGCACGGTTATTATCAGTGTCTATGTTTAACAATTGTTATACAAGAAACTTTAGGCTTATTCATTTATATGTACTTAGCAAAGTAGTGATTTTTAAAGCATTATTTATTAATATGATTTTTATACAGTATTTGAAGAAAAAGAATATTGCAGTAATTTCGAAACAACAAAAAACGAACAAGTATTTCATTTTACGTAGTAGGTACTAATTATTTTAAAGTAATAGACCCTACTCTTTCATTGTTCGTCAAGCATTATTATTTATTGGGACCATTGGTACACAAATGTTGAAGAAAATATACTCCCAATTAATTACATGCAGTAGGACATTGTGACGTTTTTACATTGAAATACAATCCTCGCTGTATATCAATATAAATTAACATTAATAATAATAAATATACATCTTGATAAATAAATAATTTAAATTAAGCTTAGAATTTAAATTCACATATAGTTTATTTGGAAAATGTTGAGAGCAAGTATCGACAAGTTGGAAGAGTTACTGAAAGAAATTAAGAGTGTAGTTTACAAGCTGTGAAGCGACGATATTCTATTTACTGTATGTCAGGTTTAAAGATTTATTGATGTAAGTGTATTAGCATAATATAGTGACGTGAGATGGAAAATTTTCCATTATATATTTTCCAGAAAATTTTTCCGCCTTGCAAATGGTTGCTTTATAGGAGAATGGAGAAAGTTACACAACACAGAACTTCACGCATTGTATTCTTCACTTGACATAATTAGGAACATTAAATCCATATGTTTGAGATGGGCAGGACATGTAGCACGTATGGGCGAATCCAGAAATGCATATAGAGTGTTAGTTGGGAGGCCGGAGGGAAAAATACCTTTGGGGAGGCCGAGACGTAGATGGGAAGATAATATTAAAATGGATTTGAGGGAGGTGGGATATGATGATAGTGACTGGATTAATCTTGCTCAGGATAGTGACCAATACCGGGCTTATGTGAGGGCGGCAATGAACTCCGGGTTGCTTAAAAGCCAGTAAGTAAGTATGCAAATAGTTGCTTCCTTCGCTCCTTACAACCTCAAGAACCTTACATGTATTCCTCTTTATATTCTCATCACTTACCAGCTTATGAAATGAAAGTCGTAAGTCGCTTAATCTTTGATGGCTATGTTAGTACAGTCTCCAAAACAAAGCCATTGTCAAGTTCGTTTTGCCGTGAGAGAACTGATTAAGAAATAAGCGCTGGCAATATCATATTTTGAGAACTTTACTAATCTGATCTAAACTGTCACAACACTGTTACCTCGACATGGGCTGATGAAAGCCTTTCATTTTAAAATAATTATTGTTAGCTGAGGAAAACATTATAATAATTATGTTATATGATTCCTAATTTCTCTTCTTCGTTATCTGTGAACTCCTCACTTTATTTATCATAACTCATTCACAGACACAGCCAAATCAGTACCCGTATTGAAACTGCGTTACTGAAGCAAAAGCTGATATGCTGTTGCAGGTCTGTATAGCCCTGTCACGTTCCCCTCCAAGGCGATTCACTCTCTCCAGGTAGGGCATAGAAAGTGCACATCGCACAGAGATTACTGCATAATGTGCAGGGTTTTGGCATGCCTGTTCTAGAAGGTTGCTTATGCTGTGGTGGTGGTTGAGTAGCATAGTTCAGAGTTCAGTTCTTTCTTGATGTAAGTAAATGTGTAACTGATACATTGACGTTATCATCTGCATCAATGGAATCAACATCTGTTTCGTTTTCAACCTGAATATCTTCCTCTGTCACATCTACTTCCACATCACTGCCATCACTTTCGAATATGAAGTCATTGTCACATTCACTATCACTGTGGTCTGCGTCTTTTAGAACATGATTAACTATAACCTTTCTCAAAATCAATATTATAAATTATTCATAATAAAGAGAGAAACAAACCGACTTACTTCGTCAGAAGTCTACTGCAAACTGAAAACAGTTAACTTAAAATTTTCAATTATCTCATAACAGTGCATCCTAGTTCAAAAAATATCAATATTTGATTTGTATTTGTCCCATTGTTGTCATAAATTACACTAAGAACGAGAAGGTAATAAATTCGTTATAAAAATTAGTATAGCGTACTCTATATCTGGAGTCTTTTTTTTTACCCTTTGTGATAAAAATGAAAAATAATGTTATACCGCTTATATTAGGATCATTACAATGCGACATAATTGTAATCAAATATTCACAAATAGCATATCTGGAATATGGGAGAGTTGTGTCAACATTTGACATACTCATTTGTGAAAAATAAAGAAGTGGGTCTCAAAAGACCCCAGGTATAGACCGAGGCTATTAATAAGTTTTTACTTCCACTGTCCTATACAGAGTGGACACAATGTCTCGTTACCCACTATAAATACCTCAAATATACACACTATTTATGTAATTCCGGTCATAATGCAGACATACACAAATTGTGTCCTAAATGTCCAAATGGTCAGTATGTCCCCATCATTCTCCTCACATAAAATAATGTTTCGCCAGGTTATGTGCGATATTCGCCTCAGCATTGCTGTGTAATCTGTTGGAAAGTGCGTCGTACGGTATCCTTCAATTCATGAATAGTGTCTTATCGTTCCTGTGCAACAATGTTCTTGATAAAACCCCACAGCCCATTGTCACAGGTTTCTAAAACGCTGGATTGGCCGTAGGTCACCCATCTTATCAGTTCCTCTCGACTGGCCACCTCGCAGTCCTGACCTCGCAATCTGTAACATGCGCTGTGAGGTTTCATCAAGAGCATTGTTGCACAGGAACGGTACAACATCATTGATGAATTGGACGCCGTGCGACGCGCTTTCCAACAGATTACACCAGCAATGCTGAGGCGAATATCGCACCGAGCCTGGATACGCATTATTTTGTGTAAGGAGAATGGTGGGGGACATACTGACCCTTTGGACAGTTTGGACACACAGATAGTGTAAAGTGGATGTATGTCTACATTATGACCGAAATTACACAAATAGTGTAGACAGTCTATATATTTTAGGTATTTATAGGGGTAACGGAACTTTGTTCCGATCCTGTACTTGTAAAAAGGAACTCGCTGTCACATGAAGTAAACTGAATGAACTCTCTCCAGAAAATGTTCCAGGCTGGTCCCAATTCTTTCTTACACATACTATAAAAAGATAAATCGCATAATGCCTATACTTAGAAACATAACGTTCACGTGAAATAGAGGGGCCGAACTCATTATTTGAGTCATCAATAGCTTTAGCAGCTGATCTATGATTATTAAATGTCCGAGATGTTGCGCCACATAAATAACATATTTATGATGAGAATCTGGATGTCATGGTATTACAAACTTTACTACCTACCATGGTAATAGGAGTGTATAATTTATTTTAATTGTTTTCCTCTTTACATTGATTGAAACTGCTGTTTACTCCAAACTTACAAGTTTATTGCATAACTATTTTTTGTGATTGAATTATATCAGTCGTTTCATGCATAAACTGCAACCAATTGGTCTGCAGTATCTCGGAGATGATGACCTAGGATCATGTCAGATTATCTTCTTTTCAGATTATAAATACTACAACTAAAAGATGTTTACTAAATATTAGTATCTGAACAACTTTCATAATTAAATTTCTGTTTGTATCCAGATTGTCCAGAACTGGCGTCACAGCCCCATTTCGATGGTAAAACAAGTTCCGTATAATTTTCTTTAAAACTCTCAATATTTCACTCTGTGTGCGAGGGATGTAGTCGTGCCAGGGCGCCTCCCCGGTACTTTTTTCTGCAACCTGGGAGTTCTCTACTTCTTTACTTGTACTTTTTTTTAAATAATATTATCTTACTTGCTTCTTACTGGACTTTGTAAGCATGGATTAATAGTTTATAGCAGCGGCATTAATAATAATAATGATAATAATAATAATAATAATAATAATAATAATAATAATAATACTGTAGTAATAATAATACTACTATAACAGAGAAATACAAGAACGAATCGCTCAATCCGGTAAAGCAATAAATGCTTTAAATTCTATAATCTGGAATAAAGATATAACTAAAAATAGAAAACTTCAAATATTTAACACGATAATAAAAGGTATTTTGACTTATACTTCAGAAGTTTGCCAAATCCCAAATACACTGAAAAAGAAAACTGAAACAATAGAAATGGTTTTTCTAAGAAGATCCTTAAGCATATCTAGGCGTGATAAAATTAGAAATGAAATAATAAAAGAGAAAATTTGCGTGCTAAATGAAAAGGACATAATAGAAAAAATAGAAACCAAACGGCTGACACGGTACGGACATGTTGAGCTTTTGAACACTGATAAATTGCCTAAACGGGCATTGATCTGAATACCACTGGAGAGAAGGAAGAAGGGAAGAAGTTGGCTTGAGAGAATCCTGGACGCTATGGAAAGTAGACACCTCCAAGAAGGACAGTGGAATAACAGAGAAGAATAATGGGCTTGGGGTATCGTAAGACGACGTCATAAGCCGATAAAAATTTCTGCACACTATAAGATGGAATTGAAAGAAAAAAAAATTACAAAACACCTTTCCAGGCCTCCATTCTTCCTTGTGACAGCTTCCCAATGGTATGACAAATTTTGTATTCCGGACAGAAAAACCTTAATTTCTTTTAGCTGTCTGGTTACTCGCGTTACCTCATTGGAAACTTCGTCAATGGTACCAAAACGTTTTCCACGGAGTGGTTGCTTCAGTTTGGGGAACAAATCTATATCTGGTGGGGTCAAATCAAGCAAATCAAGACTGTGATGGATGGGGAAGTACCTCCCATTCATATTTGAGGGGCTCACAACCAGAGTGAACCAAGTCCACCAGTGGTCAGTTTGTGGATTAATATAATCTCGGATGAAGAAAACTTAGATTTATTCATTGTCATAACAAACAAAGTCCATAACTCATTTGTTACTCCACAGAGGGTAGCATTTCTTATGGAAGATGAAGGTTGCTAGGCATGAGCCAGGAACTTTAAGACTCGATTTCTAAAAATTATTCCAGAAGAACTTGGTTACTCTGGTTGTGAACCCCTCATGTGGTCTCGCGTTATCGTGCAAAATGAGGACACCAGATGCAAGCATGTCAGACCTTCTTTGACGAGTTTTCGAGCGCAAAACATTTTGAATAAACTACTTGTAGTACGCACCTGTTACAGACGTCCCCTGGGGCACTTTATCTGTGATTATGACTCCATTTCTGTCATAAGCAAGATCATTATCAGTTTCACCTTCGCTTGTTGGCGGCGGCATTTTTTCGCGCGCGGAGACTGAATGTTTCCATTGAGAGGACTGACACCTCAGTTCTGGCTCAAAATCTCGTATCCAAGTTTCACCTATTGCAACAACCTTTTCAGAAACTGCTCTCCTTCTGTTTGATAACGCTGAAGCAATTCTTCTGCAATTCTGTTGCGACCTGCTTTCTACTCTTCATTCAGATGATGAGGAACCCATCTGGCAGCAACTTTTCTCATCCGTAAATTTTCAGTCATCCTGTAAACTGAAGTGCAGACATTCTGGCCTCAATGCAATTTTCTGACATGTTTTTCATCGATCCTCTTGCAAAATGTCATTAACAATAACCGCAAATGTGTAGTCTGTTGCATTTGATGGTCTTCCACTTGTTGGTTTGTCCTCAGTGCTTACCCGACCTTCACGGAAACGAGCAGACATCGTCACACTGTGCTGCGATCCACTGCACACTATCTCCATACACCTCACGCAAAGTGTTGTGAATTTCATTTGGGCAAAGAGCCCTCGTAAAGTTTCAATTTTTATGTAGGATCGCTGGTCGCCACGTGAAATCTGACCTGACTCGGTTTCCTCTTCCATTTTAAGGCAGAATTATTCAGCATAGAGCCAAGCTATCCAGCAGACATACATACATACAGAGTTATAGTCTGAAGTCTTGTTCACATCTGACACAAATTTCAGAGTGATTAGCTGATCACACCACCGTTACGGTTTCGCATGCGCAGTGTGCAGAAGTTTTGGGATGATCCTCGTATAATAAATCGATTTATTTAAATAATAACAATAATAATAATAATAATAATAATAATCTTTTTGCGATGCCACTTGGTACTGTTTTATTTACGACTACACTTTTGCTATGTGCGCAAAATTCGATCAGCTGTATGGTTTAATGAAGCCTGCAGTTCAACTTCGGCACTAGTGTCTGTAATAGACATTGCCTAACCATAGGCCTAGATATTGCTTTCATTGCAGCTACATCATATGTTAGATATATTATTTTACTGCTGGCTTTTGCTTCCTTGCTTATGATATATTGTCGTTTAGTTAATTTTGCCTCTATAAGCATTGATAACACTTTGTCACCGGTGACAACTTTTACAGGCGTTAGTTACACTTCCCTGATAGACGTTCCTATATTTAAAGCAAATTACTATAATAATACCGAACAGCTAGCAGTTCTGCGTGCGAACGACACTGGTGCTGCTACCTAGCTGCCCGGTGTGGTGATACTCGCGAAACAAGCTGTAATCAACTGCTATGTATATTATTGCTGGGATAGTTAATAGTTTTATTAATTAGTGCTGTGTTAAAATGTCAGGGTGTATATGTGTTGTTTATAATTGCTACTATTACAGCATTACAAATTGCTCCGAATCGTACTTTCGATTTCCGAGGGATCATAAAACGTGAGTCAACAACATTCCTTAGTAGGGCTAATTCCTTCGTCTTTGTGTTAATAGAAAAATACAAATTAGCTTTTTTATTTAGACCTAAGAAATGAATAGAAGTTAAAATGTATTAGAAATGTTAGGGGTTTATCAAATTAAGTTTGATTGTTGTCCACATAATATCTTTACTAATTATTTCAAGCATCAGATTACTATCAATTTTATCTTTGCAGTTGCCAGCAATGCTTATATAAAGCATTATTGTAAATTCATTCTTAATGTCAGAATTGATTTTGTCTCACTAAACCAAAGAAAAACTATGTAACAATTAATTACGGAAAGTAATATGAAGTATGCAATATTTCTCATAATATGCAGCTTTGATGTAATATAATAATTTTACATTAAACACTATTTAACATTTCTTAATTGTTCCATATATTATTCCACATTAGTAACTCATGTTTTAAACAATAGTCCGAATTCCGCTATGTTAATATTTGTATTTGTGGACGTAATTCCACGCCGCTCCGCTAGATGCCAGGTCCGCGATATTTCGCACTCACGTCAATGCTGCTAGCATACAGCTGTCCGGTATTATTATGCAGTAAGGTATTTGTTTAAAGCCTCTTCTTGGTGTAGTGCATATTGCCACATCGCGTTGTCCATCTGGACATAGACTCATTTGGCGTAAGCAAGCTCAGATGTATTCGCTAATGTCGCAAGTGTTTGTTCCTCTCCCTCGCTTTTCGCTCGTTCACTGTTAATTGAAAAGTCTAAGGGGAAACTTTTCAACTCTTGAAGTATGACTTACGGACACTAGGAAGCTGACTTCTGTTCCTAACCAAACTTGTTGGTTTTTTTTAAGAATAAATTCTAAGTCCTTGATAAAGATTGCTACTCATTTTAAACGTGAAGAAGATTCTACAGGAGATTTTTTAACCCTTAAATTGGCAAAGCTCAGGGGGTGCTCATTCTAGATGCGCAAAGGCCTCGAGTTTCTCCGTTGTGCGCATGACGTCACTGTGGAGGCATGCGTTAGCCACGAGAGGCATGTGATGGTATTAAATGTGCAGAGGTTACTCGAAGAAATGTGGTAAATTGATGGCTCTGTTTGATTAGTTCTCTATACAGGGAGTTTAAAAAATACGGGGCATAATTTCAGGTATGTATTTCCCACATGTAGACAATCAAAATAGTTCATTACAACATGTGTCCGGAAATGCTTTATTTCCGAGTTATGGCCTTCACAACATTGAAATTCACCAGAACGTTTTTCTTTCCGCAGGTCGTTGCCTTCAAAGGAGACATTAAGAGGGCACTCTGACAGTTCATTCCGAGGCGAAGGTTACATTCAGTGTTGTGTAGGCATTAGACTGTGTGACATGTATTCAAATCAAGAGCTGGCAGAGATACACTTCATGTACGATAAGGCGGACAGCAATGCTGCGCTGGCTCGTCGTTTGTACCAGGAGAGGTAGGCCTACCCACAGTGACAATGTCCAGATCGGAAGACATTTGTACGTCTCCATTACCGTCTGTGCGAGTATGGAAAATTTAACTCTCCTGTTTTGGGAAAGGGACGACCAAGATCTACAACTCCAGAAGTACAGGAGGAGATTCTGGAGGCTGTGAACATGACTCCTTCTATCAGCACACGAAGGGTAGCGTTGCAAGTCAATGTTCCTCATACGTCTGTCTGGAGACTGTTGAAAGAGTATCAATTGTATCCTTATCATTTGCAACGTGTACAGGCCCTGTCACCAGCAGATTATCCTGCACGAGTTAGGTTCTGTCAGTGCTTCTTGCAGCAGTGTGGTGTAAATCCGAACTTTCCTGCCTTAGTATTATTTACAGATGAAGCACAGTTCACACGAGATGGCATAACAAATTTCCACAATCAGCATGTATGGGCGTATGAAAACCCACGTGCAACTGTTCCATCTCATCACCAGGTGCGGTTCTCCCTCAACATGTGGGCCGGTATCATTGGTGATCGATTAGTTGGACCCCATGTACTTGTAAACAGACTTACGGGGCAGGCGTACACAAACTTCCTGGAAAACACCATACCTCATGTTTTAGAAGACACTCCACTGATCAATCGTCAACACATTCACTTCTTGCATGATGGCGCTCCTGCACACTTCAGTCGTACGGCTGGCTCGCCGGTACTTGGATCGAAGGTTTCCTGATCGATGGATAGGTAGAGGTGGCCCAATTGCTTGGCCTCCAAGCTTACCTGATCTGAACCCTCTCGATTTCTACTTGTGGGGCCATTTAAAGTCATTGGTTTATTCGTCTCCGGTGCCTGATTTGGAATCCCTTCGGAATCGAATTGTGGCATGCTCTGAGGACATACGCAATACTCCTGGAGTTTGGGATCGTGTTCGAAGGTCAATGAGATATCGATGTGAGGTCTGTATTCAAGCAGGAGGTGGACATTTTGAACATCTTCTGTAATGACAACGACCTGCGGAAAGAAAAACGTTCCGGTGAATTTCAATGTTGTGAAGGCCATGACTCGGAAATGAAGCATTTCCGGACACATGTTGTAATGAACTATTTTGATTATCTACATGTGGGAAATACATACCTGAAATTATGCCCCGTAGTTTTGAAACACCCTGTATATCCTTGTTATTAAAGTAGAAGCTATAGTACATAATAGAGTTAATATTTGTATATTATAATAATTAGAATTTAATATTTTTATTTCGTTTTCCGAGTAATTGCGGGTGTTCTTATTGTTGGAGGCTAGGTAACAAAAACTGTGGTGTTGCGGCTTTTTTTGTGTTATGTATGTGATATATTTATAAACATGCCAATTTGTGCTGTTGCTGTTTGTCAGAATTATAATAAAAAAAGTCAAGGCACTGATGTAATTTATCACGCTTTTCATAAAGACAAAACGTTCTGAGCGGCATGGGTTAATGCTTGCAAACGTAAAGACTTCGTTAACGTGAAACAAGCAAGAGTGTGCAGTGTCCGTTTTCAAGAAGGGATTACGTGAGGGACCGAGAGCAGAGCTTCTCGGAACAAAAGCAAGAAAGCAACTGAAAGCCACGGCAATTCCATCCTTATTTGTATCACTCTGCAGCCATAACTATTAACACTTCAGAACAGGTAAATGATAAAAATGCCAGAAAAACTATAAGAGACGGAGGTACACATGACCACCCACTCCCAGTGGAATTCAAGAATCGATTGTGACTTCTGATAATGAGCCGTAATGTCTTGGATATTTCAGTAAATGCTTCTCCAGTTGCAGCTGAAACTAATTCAGAGGACTATCTCACCTCTCATCTTTTCACTCGCTTGACACCTGAAATGGAGAACTTGATCAACATTTTGGATATTAATGAACCTGACCGTATTTTAGAAGGAACTCTTATTGAAGATCTCTCAACATCAGGTTATTCCGAGAATTCTGAATGTTCTGCACAGGGGCTGCGATATTTAGCAGGTTATGTTGCTCACCGATGTCGCCAGATAGATTATACCTTGGGACATCCCAGTGGAGAGTCTGTAGATATTCCCGAAGGAGTAGAAAGTACTGGCTGGATAGAGAAACTGTCCCGAGGAGGTCTGATTGTTCCCTCATATGAATGGTTAGAAACTGTGAAACAATTAGAAGTAGTTTTTAGAAGTTTACATGGTAGTTCCATATCTGATAAACCAACCATCATAACAACTTTTTGCAAAATTCTGTCTGACAAGTATCCGTCCCTAAATAGTTCAGTCATAAAGGTGTATGCGAGAACTAGGACTTTCATCCGAATCCGACATATGAATGCAGCCAACAAAGTCAAGAAGTCCATTGATTTGCAGCGTCGAAAAGCTCGCAAGTGGCAGGCATCGGCCATTCCTTCTACATCAAATTAAAAGGTAATTGTACATTTTCTCTCTGTTTGTTTTATTGGGAAGTGATTTAGGAATGACGTCATTGTTTATTAAAAATTGTGTTGCATTACCAACTGGTGGTCCTGTATTTTTCATTATATGTAGGCCTACCACTAAATATTAAAACAAGAAACGGAAGAATATCCTTTGCCAATGTCAGAATTTAGAAATATACATTGTGAATAATACCAGTGTTCAATTAAAAGATTTTTTTTATAGAAGTACGGTACCTATCTTGTGGGACTATTTGTTTTTTTTTTTTTTAGAAATCCTGCTCCAACATAGTGTGAAATAAATAATAGTCTATGAATGTATACATTTATTGTATCTTAATCTCTAGTTATTTCAAACTTTTTAAAAGTTTAGCACATTGATATTACTCAATTACATATGTAATATTAATCTAAGCAAACGACAAACTTAGGCCTAAGTTGAAAAAAAAAAACATGAACTTCAAAGGCCCACTATTTGCTAATGTGTAGGACTGATTACACTGGCGCTATAATTTTGTTTTAAGCCATAAATAGCTATATATTTGTCTATGATAAATAGGGCTTAAGTAGGGAGAGCTAAGAGAAGGTTACAGTATTGTACTTATTAAATTCAAGATCGAAATTGAACCGATTATTTTATTGTAGAAAACCCGTGTTTAATACTGAAATATATTAATAACAAAAGCCATCTTGAAAACCCATATTATCCCATTATTTTTTTAAATATATACTAGTTTGCAATTTATTTGTTCCCCACAAGAGTTTATTTTAAAAGCGACAACATTGTAATTGTTCAACATTTAAAATATAATACAAACGTTACAGCCTACACAATAATAAAAGGTGTTGTGAGTGTTATATTTGTATGTTTATTTATTAATAAAACAAAATCAACCTGTCAGTGAGAGTAAATTGTGATATTTAAGTATTTCAATTGACGTAAATATGAAATAAACCGTAAAGCGTATTTGAATACAGTGCCACTATAGCCATTTTCCCTCCACGGTGACGTCACACTCCGCTAGTGCTTTCTGCTGCAACGGATGGCGCTACCTTATTAGTACTCTCTATATACCTTGGGCAAAGCTTCATTTCTCACACAAGCTTATTAAACCTTGTCGGACCGTAAAGAAAACAACTATCGCAATGTCCATATTTTATATGTTGTACAATATTACAGTATAGTACTGTGAAATTTTAATTTTCCTACCAATTATTTTCCTATTCTATTAAAATTGTAGCATTTTATATTTTTATTGGGTTATTTTACGACGCTGTATCAACATCTAGGTCAGGCCTGCACAAGGTTTGCGCTCTCCGAGCCGGCTCACAGCTCATGAGCGGAATGCAGATATTAGCTGCGCTCTGTATAAGGGTGGACTGGAAGAAGGGGTGATCTCGTACAAAATGCACACAAAAGGAAGTACTATTACAAGTGTTTATGAAATGAATTCCCATTCAGTGTTTGCAAAAATATCTTGGACTATTATTAATTAATAAGTATTTATTTTACAGAAATAATAGAAGTTCTATAGCTACTTAAATGTACAATATCATTTTGTTATATTTTTATTTATCAGTACATCAAAACGAGGTTTTATGCTTTGGCAACTGAAAGGAACAGTGGCCTATTGATCGTAATGAAACAACAGTTACAGTTGTCCGATGTCTGCCTTTATTAAAGTTGATAATAGGAAACAGTTGCTTACAAATATAAATATTAAGCAAAACATAGCAATCATTTTCACAGCCGTCCGCGTCTAGCCGCGAAACCAGGTGGCCCGGGTTCGAATCCCGGTCGGGACAAGTTACCTGGTTGAGGTTTTTCCCTCAACCCAATATGAGCAAATGCTGGGTAACTTTCGATATTGGACCCCGGACTCATTTCACCGGCATTATCACCTTCATCTCCTTCAGACCCTAAATAACCTAAGATGTTGATAAAGCGTCGTAAAATAACCTACTAAAATAATTAAAAAAAATCACAGTCAGCCTTTGTAGTCGTGGATATTATTGCTAATGTTTAGTTTTGTAAAACTAAACCAGGCTAGTAGTATTATTCAAACGATCTTTAGCCCTTAGGTCACATTGAAGATCAATAAGTTCGAGCTGTAAATCGTTAAATGTTATGTTCCGTTTTAGATTCCTCCATACTGTACTGTAGCAGTAGGTAAGCAACTTGAAACAGTTTACTGAGAATAGGCCTACACACTGCACTCCACTAGATAACTGAGTGGTCGTTTCCCTCCCCTCTACCTATTGCAAATCTATGTCATTCTGACGTATCCTCCTCTCCGTTTCGGCGAGTGGTAAACACAGCTCTCCCGCTCCGAACAAGCGCGCGCGCTCGTTGAGCGCTGTTTGTGCAGGTATGATCTAGGTCAGCGGTTCCCAAACTTTTTGAGCCACGGAGCCCTTTTTGAAGCAAAAGTTTCTCGTGGAGCCCCAAGAAATGTTTACTTTTTAGTTTTATCTGTCTACATTCTATGAAGCATATTTCACACGATACATAAATGGAAGTATGTATATAAAGGAAACAATAGTAAAAAAGTACTGGATATAATTTATTTAAATCTATAAAATGATATTAACAAGTAGTTACGATATTTAAAAAATGTTACAATGTTACATGTACACCCGAAGTTAATGTGAAGAATGTGCTGTTTCTTGCGACAGAGTTTGTCAATGTCCAGTGTCATAGAAGTCAGTTGAAGACGTATATCGTCTTCTGTGTCCAAAAAGGTTCGATATTTTGTTTTTGCAGCCGTGTACCTCGAAAAGGTCGTTTCACTGAGGTACACAGTATCAAAAGGCAATGAGAGAATAAGAAACGTAAAAAATTTTATATTACAGTTATATGAACACTAATAAATATAATATAATTATTAAAAAAATTAGTAAAAGTCAGACATGTTTCGGAGATGCTTCTCCATCCTCAGTGACTTTACCACGACGGCTGGTTCAGGCGATCGAACCGCGTTGTTGCGAGTCTCCTTTAAGCCAAGCAACAACGCGGTTCGATCACCTGAACCAGCCGTCGTGGTAAAGTCACTGACGATGGAGAAGCATCTCCGAAACATGTCTGACTTTTACTAATTATTTTAATAATTATATTATAGTTATTAGTGTTCATATTGTATTGTATTGTGGGTCCCTATCACCACGGCATGGCGCGTCCTCAGGTTGCGGATAGAGGAGACGGCCTCCAGATATGGAGGGTAGCTGCGAATATATTGAATAAGCAGTCGTGGACAGCCGATAAGGGGTGGTCCTCCAGCTTGGGGGTTGGGCGAAGGGCTAACAACCCGTCACCGTAAAAAACAGCTTGTTACGAATCCTTCAAATAAGCCTCGGAATGGGACTGAATATCTGGCACGACCACAGCAAAGGAATAAGGTTTTGAGATTTGGTACTTGGAATGTTACAAGTCTATATAGAACAGGAGGAGTAACATTAGTAGCAAAAGAACTAGCTAGATATAGAGTAGACTTCGTGGGAGTACAAGAGGTTAGGTTAGATGGGAATGGCATATCACAAGTAGGCGATTACTTGTTGTATTATGGGGAAGGAAATATCACCAATTAGGAACAGGATTCTTTGTACATAAAAGAATAAAATCAGCAGTAAAAAAAGGTCGAATTTATCAGTGACAGGTTATCGTATTTAGTACTCAAGGGTAGATGGTGCGATATCGTAGTTATAAATGCTCACGCCCCTACAGAAGAGAAAGACGACCATATAAAGGATAGCTTCTATGAGGAATTGGAACACACTTTTGATCATTTGCCTAGATATCACATGAAAGTTTTATTGGGGGATTTCAACGCTAAAGTAGGACGGGAGGATATTTTTAAACCAACAATTGGAAAAGAGAGCCTACACATAAGTAGTAATGACAATGGAGTTAGGTTAGTCAACTATGCCACATCAAAAAAATTTAATTGTCAAGAGTACAAAATTCCCCCATAAGGATATTCATAAATATACGTGGACTTCTCCAGACGGAATGACACAAGGGTTTGGAACTGAACGGGTTACATCAGCTTCTTGTCTATGCGGATGACGTGAATATGTTAGGAGAAAATCGACAAACGATTAGGGAAAACACGGAAATTCTACTTGAAGCAAGTAAAGCGATAGGGTTGGAAGTAAATCCCGAAAAGACTAAATATATGATTATGTTTCGTGACCAGAATATTGTACGAAATGGAAATATAAAAATTGGAGATTTATCTTTTGAAGAGGTGGAAAAATTCAAATATCTTGGAGCAACAGTAACAAATATAAATGACACTCGGGAGGAAATTAAACCCAGAATAAATATGGGAAATGCCTGTTATTATTCGGTTGAGAAGCTTTTGTCATCTAGTCTGCTGTCAAAAAATCTAAAAGTTAGAATTTATAAAACAGTTATATTACCGGTTGTTCTGAATGGTTGTGAAACTTGGACTCTCACTTTGAGAGAGGAACAGAGATTAAGGGTGCTTGAGAATAAGGTTCTTAGGAAAATATTTGGGGCTAAGAAGGATAAAGTTACAGGAGAATGGAGAAAGTTACACAATGCAGAGCTGCACGCATTGTATTCTTCACCTGACATAATTAGGAACATTAAATCCAGACGTTTGAGATGGGCAGGGCATGTAGCACGTATGGGCGAATCCAGAAATGCATATAGAGTGTTAGTTGGGAAGCCGGAGGGAAAAAGACCTTTGGGGAGGCCGAGACGTAGATGGGAAGATAATATTAAAATGGATTTGAGGGAGGTGGGATCTGATGATAGAGACTGGATTAATCTTGCTCAGGATAGGAATCAATGGCGGGCTTATGTGAGGGCGGCAATGAACCTCCGGGTTCCTTAAAAGCCAATAAGTAAGTAAGTGTTCATATAACTAATATAAAATTTTTTACGTTTCTTACCAAATCTATGAACACTGTATAATTGGCCCAACATATGTGGTTTATCTTTGAATATGCAGTGAGAGAAGTTTAGCTTTTGAACTTAATATCAAAAGATCCTCCCCTAACTTAACCCAAAATTCGGGAAATGGTTTGCTTTTAAATTATGTCTGACAGTGGCTGTTCGAAACCATGTCTATAAGGACCTCATATCTGAAGTAGTGAGGACTGCTGGTTTTGACCACTGGAAATGGATCTACAATCCACTCATATTTCTTTAGAATCGATTCCTGAGGGTCCCTCGGAAAGTATGAATTCATATTTTGAAGCAAATTGTCAAAGTGTTCTTTCATTATTGCTATGAATGAGACATTGATTGTTATGTTATTTTCTTCTATAAAATTTGAAGTCAATGAGAAACGTAAGATCCTTATTGTCGATGCTTTCTTTGTAGAACGCTATCTTTTTCTTCAATGCGATAATTTCGTCATCAGCATCGAATACAGTCTTCCGTTTACTTTGTATGTATGTGCTGAATTCATTTTTGAAAAATGTCTGCCAAGTAACATAATTTGCACAACCATTCCTGATCATTCAAATAATCTGCTAGCAAACTGTTCTGGTAATTCAAAAGTAAAGAAACTTCCGTTCGAAGTTTATGTAATCGGGACAATGCTTTACCGCGCGACAACCATCGCACTTGTGTGTGTAATATTACTAACAATGACTTGCGTATACTACCCATATCTTCACAAGTAGCCTACACTGCGAAGGTCGTGCCTTAACAAAGTTGATCATTTTGACGGCGTTGTCTAGTACCTGCTTTCATAATGCTGGCATTTTTTCGTTGCGAGGGAGTGTTGGTGTAGTACACAGTGACTACTTGTTCAGTTTTTTAAACTTTCTTGATCCTTGTAACAGCGCCAGCAACAGGACCTACCATGACCTTTGCGCCATCTGTGCACACGTCAATGCAATTGTTGCACGACATCGAGTTTTCAATGAAGAAGAAAAAAATTCAGTACCGCTTGTAGAGGATGGCAATAGCTGCAGAGCAAAATATTTCATTAAATAACCTGAAAATTCATACCACACAAACATCATTAACATAGCTAATCCGGCAAATACCGTGGATTTGCCAAGTTGTAACGAAAATTTCGTTTAACTGATACGGGAAATCATGATATTTTTTACGTCTTTTCATAGATTCGGGATTCGATTATGCAGTGTTATTTGATAAAGACACACTGGAAATCAAGTTTGCAGTTTTCTCGTCCACCATGCACTTCACTACCTTCATTAATAGTGGTTTCATAAGAGTTTCAGCAAGGGTGAGGTTTGCCACCAAGAGTCTGGTAATGACTAACCACGACGTTTTCAGTTGTTTCTCGTTGTTTTTTTTTTTTTTTACACGAGGTAAAATTTTGTCTGAACTGCATGGAGTTCGTCACTTTTTCTTTCGAAATAGTTTGCAGTTTTAATTTGTGAATTTTTTAATTGAGAAATGCCGTCTAAGCTTGACAAGGAACGTAGAACTATTGCGAAAAACTTTGTTACATAACACACACTGTGGACGTTCATCAGCAAACTCAGTGAATCCCATGTCCAAATATAACTTAAATCACAATGAAATACATTAAAGGTGATATGTTACAGTTGTGTGAACACTAATAAGTAGTGTTCATACAAATGTAACATATCACCTTTAATGTATTTCATAAAATTCAATAAACACTGTATTATTGACCTAACATGTGTGTTTTATCATTAAATATAAATCACCATATTTTCGTTTGTTACTTTCAATACCTCTACACTAGGCACCGTAGACTCTGAGACAAGATCATGTTCAACACATTCCGAACTCAATTCCCAGGAATTCGCACTATCTTCTTTGAAGTAAGGTTATAGCTGTTGTTTTCTCTCTTTGACCGAGCATTGGTTGATGGCTAATGACTCTTAGGTCTTAGGGAGCCCGTCTTAAGCCACGGTTCCGGTTCAACAAAAGTTTAGCTAACACATCTGCTATCAAATTAACATGCAGGTATACAGTATATATACTGTATTTTTTTAGGTAACGTAACAGTCAATAGATTTGTAGATACCACTTACCACGAATAACAAACGCTGCCTGCCCAGTATATAAAAATGAAATACATTTCGAGAATCGTTGACTACTTGGCAAGCAAGAAAGTTCGAGATAGTTCCAGTGACGAGTAGATCTAATAATGCTTCCATGTAGCAAGAAGAACGCAAACTACTTTCTCAGAAAGTATTTTTCGCTTGATGGAAGTAGTTTCGGTTTCCCCGCTAGAGACTAGATGGAATTAGCAATTTTTGTCATCTTCATAACTTCCGCGGACGGAGCCCCTGAGCCCTTAGGGCTCCGCGGAGCACACTTTGGGAACCGCTGATCTAAGTTATTTAGCATCTGAATGAAATGAAGGTGATAATGCCGGTGAAATGAGTCCGGGATCCAGCACCGAAAGTTACCTAGCATTTGCGCGTTTAAAATTGTAGCATATAGCCTATTAACCTATTGTATCCTATAGTATACTTTGTCAATTAAAGGGTTATGTGACGAGACTGTGATTCGGGGAAGCATGTGCTTTTCAAAAATACTATTGAGCAAATGCTGATGTTCAGATTCAAGATTATTTGTGTATTTTTCTCTCATAATTTCAAATAACTTGCTTCGAAGAATCTTGATTTGCTCATATGTTGATTCTGCATATTGAAAAAAAAAAAATTAGCAGTGAAATTTTCTGAGAGATTACTTTTTCATGTACATGATGTTTTCTTGCCCTTATACGCTTACTAATTTATACACATACATGTATAAAAATAAGATAAGAATCAGCAATGTAATTGTTATATTAATTCATATTTGCTTATACTTACATAAATTAAAACTTAGTTGAAACTTTAAAAGTGGTATAATTTTAAAGAGGTGATGTACCTTATAACAGACGGGTCCCGTTTTGACACCGGTGTGGTGTCATCTTCAGTGTCTTTCGCACTACTGCTGCTCCAGTTGATCTTGGTTTTCGGCGTTTGCGTTCGTCAGTTGTAGGGGTGAGGATGTGGTGATTATTATAAGATACATAACCTCTTTAAAATTATAACACTTTTAAAGTTTGAACTAAGTTTTATGATTTAAACAAGTGTTAACATGAACAAGAAACAATGAATAATAAATTAATTGTTCTTCATTAATAAATCTCTACATAGGACAGACAGGCAGATCATTTCAAACACGTTACAAGGAACACATCACAGCCATAACAAAATTACAAAACACATCCACATATGCAGAACACGTCACAAATGCTAATCACACCTACGGAGACATCAACACAGACATGGAAATTCTACACATCCAACCGAAAAGCCAGAAAATAAACACACTAGAACAATACGAAATATACAGATACACAAAAACTCATCCAAATGAAATTCTCAACACACAACTCAATTTCAGAACACACACACTCTTTGACTCCACATTACACTACACAAACAAAACCCCACAGGTAACGAAACAAAATGCGCCAAGATCAGCAGCAACCAGTTCTGAAGAAGGTCCATAACAGGCCGAAATAAATCTCAATTCATATGAGACATTTTTACACCAAAACAAAACATTACAAGATCTAGTGCAAGGTATGACAGTTTATGTACAGTTACCCTGAAAAATAATGAGACGATTCTTGGTCGTCGGAAGTTAAAGTTCTACAGCGCGGTTCACTCGATATCGACGTAACGATACATACCATGGAAAATAATACAAGAATTGTTACAAGGATCACAACAAGGACAAGGACCAGAATAAGGATCACGAAGAAGACTGCCATTTAAGGCCAGGATTTCACAACATATCTCGAGTCACAAAATATCATTGCTTCACTGTACCGACTGGCAAATGCCTGCTAAGGGATCTACATTCTGGACTGCTGCTGTCAATGTCTTGTCTCGGTAGCTCATATAGTAGCGTGTCGGTTCCACTGTATGACCGAAACATCTCGTGTTCGATCCCAGGTAAAACTTTTTTTTATTGAGGTGTAATTAATTTGTTCAGAGTTCCTCGACTGTCTAATTTGTCGAAAAATATGGAATAATTTATGCCCAATTTCTGGGTTTTACAAGTTGGCTGAACCTCGTCAAAAACAATAAATCTTACTTGGAAGTTAAAAGTATTCTTCCTCAAACAAAAATCATAAGAAACAAAAAGAGACCTGTTAACTTAAAATCTTGTCCACATGCCATCAGCTTCTATTACAGCTCTAAGTCGATCCGGCATGGATGTCACGAGATTGTGGAATAAGTTCTGATTCCCGGCGAGATCTTCCCAGGTGTCAACAACTTGATCCCACAATTCGTCTCGATTTCGAGGGCGTCGGTGGGCATAGGTGGCTATCCTTCTCTTTTGCAATTCCGCCCATAAATTTTCGATGACATTCAAATCAGGTGACTACGGAGGCCAATTAATGATTTCGATCTCGGGTCTCCTTTGAAACCATTTTTGAATGCTTGCAGCATAGTGCACGGGATGGTTATCCTGCTGGAATAGCAATGTTCCTTCGGGAAAACGTTCTCGGCGGAGGGAAGGAATATATTTTCCAGAATGTGCTCGTAAGTTCCCGCAATAAACCGGCATCGATGCGTTCTATAACGCCAGGTCCATCGTAAGACATCCACCCCCAACACGATATGCTAAAGCGCCCCGATCTTTCACGTCGGTGCACATAGCGCTGGTCATGTCGGAGACCATTCTCACGATAGACACGGACAGGACTTTTGTAATCACTCGAGATGGTTGTTTCGTCGGAGAAAATTACATTTCTCCAATCGAAATCCACTCGATTGGTAGCGAAGGCAAGACGGTCGATAGCTTGTGCTTCCCCCAATATTTCCATTTGCGCAGCCCTCCGGCTCCTAATACCGCGGTTCCTCAATCTGCTGATTACAGTCTGTGAAGAGCCGGGAGTGTTAGATGCTGCTCTTATTTCGTTAGCAGTCTGAAAGGGGTCCTGTCGAACTGTCTCGAATAAGAGAGCATCCTCTTCCAATGAAGAAATCCGCGGACGCCCAGGAATAGGGCGATTTTCGACCGACCCTAAATTTTGTTAACGATGAACCCACCTCGCGGCTGTACTTCCAGGAACGCCGACCAAACGGCCAGCAGATCTAGCCCCATATCCAGCCTCAACTAAAACTATAACTCGCTGTCTCATGTCACATCGGTTCGCCATTACGATGAGAAATGAGGGATGACGATAATACTTTAGTGTAGACAATGACTATTTAACGTGATATAGAATTATTGAATTAAGAGGCATCTCGCATTGTAAGAGTTAATAAATCAACCCAAAATTAATTTTATCTAAATAACAGGATATAATAGGAAGTCCAATTGTTGCGAAACTAATCAAATTAAATCTAATTACATTAAGTAAACAAACCCCAAGTTATGACACCACATTGCTACAGCTAAATTGTAGGTTATTAACATAAGCATTGAACCTAGGTCAGTGGTTGTGCGTTGGACGACAAAACCATCATCGAAAGTTCGAATCTTGCCTAGGAATGTAACTTCTTGCTTTTTATAATGTAAATCAGACTTCTAACTACAATCATTCATATTTCTTAATATTTATTAATATTATAGCCGACATTGAATTTGTAAAGAAAAGACTTTAGAAATCTCATATGGAATTTGTGATCTGTAGTGACATAAACATAGATTATCTCTCGGAACTTTTCCGTAAAAGTAAATTAAATTCACTCCTTGAAACTGGAAACCTTAGTCGCAGAGTCATTTTCCCACAGCATACAAGCTGAAGTAGCACAGCCATTGATAAATGTTTTGTACACAGAATTAGACTGAATTCCTATTCGACAGAACCTATAATCAATGGCTTGTCTGAACATGATAAACAAATCCTAAGTGTTTCCAATGTCACTGAACAATTTCAAAATATTCATTTAAAAACTAAGAAAGGATCGTAAATGCTGTATCTAGTGATTATTTACATTTATGTCTACAAAATGAATCTTGGAAAAACATATATGATACTGGTACTGCTAATATTAAAAGTAAATGTATTGAATTTTTCACTTAATTTCATAATCACTTCAGTGGATGTTCTCCACTCAATGTTGTGAAAAAAATTCAAAAGTAAAAACATGTAGATAACGCAGGGACTTAAAAATCTCATGTATTAAAAAGAAGAATCTATATGTAATGAGTTGCATTGTAATGATCCTCATGTTCTTAAATACTGCAAGAAGTACAGTGTAATTTATTAAAAATTATGAAAGAGGGAAATAGAATATATTTGAATAGAAAAGTACAAAATTCAGATAATGCAATTAAACCTATTCGGAATATTATTAAATTTAAACTTGTAGATATCCTAAGAAAGAAAATATTTTTTCATTAAAACCAATGATTATAAAATAGAGGATCCCAAATCTATTGCAAATTCTATTAACGTATTATAGTATACAGTACAGAAATATTATTGACAACTTAAACATTCAAGATTTTGCAAAAGATACTGCAATTGGTTACTTAACAGATGCATTTAATAATTAGTATTAATATATGTAATTAGTCAATAACTGCAACAGTGCTTTTTCATTCAATCATAACATGAATAAAACCGAATGCGCATTAAATTAAACACTATTGCAAACACGTAGATAAAATAGTTAAAATTAACTGAAGGGGTGAGAATGAAATAATCCAAGGCCATTCTTTTAACAAAAATTGCTTTGTGCGAGTGCATTTCTTACACATATGGGAAAGCTATTAATAAAATATTGTAATAATTACTCAACAAATGACATAGCCTAAAGACTCTAAACCATTGTAAAAGTTTGTCTATTATTATATATATTTTTAATTCCATTTTAATTGTTATTTTTTAATATATATGCATTTACATTGTATATTTGTGTATAAATGCATTCATTAGATTAACGTTTATAATATTATAACTTGTAATTTTGTATTGTTTGCGATCATTAACACTTATTCTCAGGACTTTGTAAAACTCTATTTCAACGTTACTTAGCTACTTCAACGTTATTTAGAAAAAAAAATCGTTGTGTAGACTAAGAATCGAACTCGCACCCTTCTACACAACACGCAGAAGTCTTACCGTCTGAGCTATTGAAACGACATGAAAGCTTTCCTTTCTGTGCGGAGTGTCGATGTAGTCATGAAAGTCCATTGTCGATTTAACTACACGATTTATGTTTGTATTTATCTTTTATTTACGTAATATTACCATATTTTTTGCAGTTTTTGAAGTGAATTTCGGAACGATGCTAGTAACAAACCAAATAGCCTGAATTTAAGTAACTCAATATTCGTTATCTTGTGTATCAGTGCCCTGGTCTCCGATCATGCGCAGTATCTTATATCTGAGACTTAGGAATATTCAATCGTCTCATACTTTTCCAGGGAAACTGTACATAAAATTATCATTTTCACTCTTAGAAGTACAGCTCGGCGCTACATAATTATGTAAATAAACAAGTAGGCAGGTATTGGCAGGAGAAAATATTTGTGTTCTCTAGAAAATAATATGCTGAATACAACCTTATTTTTTTTTAGGTGGGAAATGGTGGGAACTTACTAAATCCGTTGATATTTAAAAAATATTTATACACATTCCTGAGTTTTTACACCTTGTAAATTTCATATTTTTTTCTTATCGATAAAATACACAAAATTATAAGAAAATACGTAGGTACAGCTTACTTATAGAATTGTTAGCCATCTAATAAGAATATTAACTTGTCGAATACCTCACAGATCACTTTCTTACATAAACACATATGACTCACCAGCTTGTATTGAGTTAATCATTGTTTTAGATTTGACAGAAGTTTTTATTTGATGAATATAAGACAGAAATTAATCAATAATATATTCTCCTGCATTATCCATGACTCTCTACCAACGCTGGGGTAGTTTTTCCTTTACTTGTTTGAAGAAATCTGCTGGTTGGAGTTACAAAAGTCGTTAAGTCAAGTTTGTAAAGCATATACGTTATCTTGAAGATTGTTGGATATAGAACGGAAAAGGTGCAAATCTAAGGAGAGAGAGAAATGGGGGATGTGGAATTACCTCTCAACCAAGCTCCTGGATAGCTCCTTTCGTCATGTTAGCGGAGTGCGGGTATGCATTATCGTGTTGCAGCAGCACTTGATGCAGTTTTCCCGTCGTTTTTCTTCACTTGCGGCCGCAAGGCGTCTGAGCTTGTGAGTCGTTATGGTTACATTCTTGGGAAGTAATTCGTAGTACATGACTACTTCTTTATCTCACCAGACACATATCATTATCTTCTGTGGATGGGCACTAACTTTTGTACGAGGTGTTGTGTGTTGAAACGACAGAACCATTTTCTTGCAGAGCTTTTTCCGAGGACATTCTCCCCTTACAAGATACAAATGTTTCGAGCTGCCTTCCCTGTCTTAGCTTCTCTATTAAACTCAATCGGAAGAATATGTCGGAAGTGCTTGTTCCCCCCCCCCCACTTGGCACTCTATCTTCTTTAGCTCAGAAATAACTCAAACTTTCTTCAAATCCACAAAATTCAAAGATTATACATGCACAACACTCCAAATAATAAATTACAAACGATAAATAATCTCCTAACAACGCAGTGCTACGCCCGAACAAAAACGCTACGAACTTTGGCATCAACCTAATACTGCAGTGCATATTGAAGCTCGTAAGGGCTGAAGCAGGCGGTCCGGCGGGCAGATTGCTCTGCGCGGGTTAACTTTCTTCCCCTACTAGAACGCACCGAAAGAAGGATAGCGGTGCAAATGTCCATGCATACGTTGTTAAGTAGAGCAGCGATGTATAGAACAAGGAGGATACATATTGTCCTTAACATGTGGAAAAATTGCATTAGTAAGAAATGAAGTATTCAGACGCTAAATGGAAATGATTCAACAAAAATGAGAGCTCTTCTTTCGTCTCCATTCTGCAAATCCAGGAAATTTTCCTTCAGATTTGCAGCTAAGATTAAATTGATCTCCACATACTACATTGCTGAAATTTACGTATAAGTTAATGGCAAAGACTTCCTTTACAATTTCTTAAACTATGTACTGTGTCCGAGAATTCGTAAATTTGCAGCGAAAATTAGTATATTACGATTTTCCCTAGCACATACGTACCTGTAGGTTTTATGAACCTAACAAAGCCTAGTTTAAAACTATTCGATCAAGATAATCGCCCTATGTTTAGATTTTTTCTCTCTCTATGAGGCCGGGAGGGGAACATCCCTACACACAGCGACCTGAGGTCTATTGTGCGCCCCGGGATGAGTTTTAGCCCAACGATCGCACCCACGCCTAACCCCAAACAATCTAACGACCAGTCCCGCCATCCCTCTAAGTCCGTGTGCCATTCCACCCCAACGCCCCCCCCCCACATTCCCGCTGAAACTGTCTGAGATGTACTCCACCTCTCCCGTCTGACCAACGGTCTGAGGTGTAGGCCACCCCTCCCGTCAGGAGGGGAATGAGTTCCGCTGCTGTGTCACCAACTACCATGCTTTTGCATATCCATGGAGGCCGGCCGAGAGCGTCAGGAGCTTCGGATCTGAAAACCAAGAAGACCGGAATGATAAGAAAAGGATGATGAGGGGGAAGGAAGTGGCGAGAATGAGTGGGGTTCCATACGCCTGATAAAGTTACCTGATATTCGTCCAAAGGAGCGAGGGGAAAAAACCCCCAAAAAACCTCATCTAGGCAACTCGTCCCAAGCGGGAAATCGAACCCCCGCCCGCTGGGTTCGGGAGCGAACACGCTATCACGAGACCACAGCGGTGGACATGCTTAGATTTGCTTCTTTAAATAACATTTTGATAGACGTAATATGGCTGGTGTGAGGCGGAAATCGAAGAAAGTATTCTGGCATATTGTCAGCCCATTTGAGTTGTGTGGATATAAAGGGAAGAATTGTGACGGTGTCATGGTTCCTGGGGTAGCTCAGTCGGTAGAGCATTCGTGCGCTAAGCGAAGGGTCCCAGGATCGATACCCGGCCCCATGAACAATTTTTCCCTTGAAATTATTCATAAGGCGAATGTCAGGTAATCTATGACATCCTTGGCATCATCTTGCCAAATACCATCTCGCTATCGCCAATTTAATCGACGCTAAATAAGCCAGTAGTTGATATAGCGTCGTTAAATAACCTAGTAAAAACAAAATGAACTGAATTGAATTGCATTGAATCTAAGTTACCTGCAAGGGCGTACGCAAAGGGGTTTCCACCTCCCATGAATTTAAAAAAGATGACATATTTAAATTTGAATATTTTTTATCCATAATTGTTTTCCCTTCTCTAATTTTTCACTGTCAGAGTAACAAAATCTACATCGACGTAAGCCATAGTCCTCCTACCCCACCTCCATTATAATCCCTGTGCTTAGTGCTGCGACATGTTCGAATTATAACAATGCTAATCTTTGTTAAAGAGACACCTACCGACTAAGGTTGCCAACTTTTTTTGAATAAAATACAAGAGACTAAGGAATCGACAAAATTTCACATAGAAAATTGACAAATCATTCAGTTAAGTTACTGAAAAACAACTTTATTCTATACTGGCAGCTATGCTTAAATTAAGAGTATTATGAGACAGATTTTACCTTGCGTAATAGTTGAAATCGATTGCAGTTTGCAACTTCTGTTTGATTGTTATCTGCCGTGCTTCTGTTTCGATATCTGTCAAATTATTGTTCATGAGCTTAAACACCCTCTTTGTATGATCATTACCATTTGGTATACTTAGAACAAAACTCGCCAGTTTTTTCCAAATTTATAACATTAACATTGTTTGATTCTTTAAATTCATTTCTGGCAAGCATTACTTTCTGAAAAGACAGCACATTTTATTGCATCTCTTGAACAACAAAATTTATCACATTAATCATCATCATTCACGACAAAATCAAATATTTACAATAAAGATTTTTATATTATGCAGAAAAAAAGGGAGGAAAATGCTCGAAGAGAAGAAAAATACGGGAGTTGGGAGAATGTTAAAAATTAGGGAGATCCCGAGAAATACGGTAGAATTAGCGACCCTACCTACCGCCTAGTACCAACCTTGTAATAAAATGAAGCTGACACAATATGAAATTTAACTTGTTGTTTGTTAAAAATTGGATGGCTGTGAAAAAATTACGTTCAAAGATTTTATAAGGATATTCATGAATATGTTCTGTTCATTCATAGTGTTCTGCCCAAGGCTCAGGTCTTCTACAGCAACCCAGCATTCTCCAGTCTTTCTCATTTTCTGCCTTCCTCTTAGTCTCCTCATATGATCCATATATCTAATGTCGTCTATCATCTAATATCTTCTTCTGTCCCGAACTCTTTTCCCGTTCAACATTCCTTCCAATGCATCCTTCAGAAAGCAGTTTTTTCTCAACCAGTGACCCAGGCAATTCCTTTTCTTCTTTCTGATCAGTTTGAGCATCAGTCTTTCTTCACCCATTCTTTCCAACACAGCTTCGTTTGTTATTCTGTCTCTCCATTTCACACGCTCCTTCTCCATATCCACATTTCAAATGCTTCTAGTCGCTTCTCTTCACTTCGTCGTAATATGTTCTATTAAAACACAGTATAACATTAATAAATATACCGCAACATAATAATAATAATAATAATAATAATAATAATAATAATAATGGTACCAGTGTTGTCAACTCAGAATTCCATTTACCGCTGCACAAGCTTAAAAAACCGGCTAAACTGTAGATAAAAAAAAACTCCAGATTTTTTTTAACATATCGCTTCCAAATTTGAAATACAAACTATACAGTTTTAGGAACTAGAGAATTTTATAAAAATGTAGACTTGTGGAAAGTGTGTGTAATTTCGTAGGCTATATGTTCTATGCAAAATCGTATGGACAATTAAATCTGAATGTTTTGCATTCAATATCACCTTACACCATTTACATCGAGCTTTCCAACTACCACCGGCAACTTCTTCCACCTAGTCTTTCAACACATTATGTTTTTTCTTCCCCCCCCCACCCCCTGCATATCTGTAAACTTTTGTACGTATGGAGATTTGCGCGGCATATTTCTCCAAAATTGAATGAAGTAGATCAAGAATAATATACTGACCTGTGATGTAGGGGTCAGCATGCTGGTCTGTTACGCAGAGGGCCCGGGTTCGATTCCCGGTCGGGTTGAATTTCCTGGTTGAGGTTTTCCTCTCAACCGTAAGGCAAATGCCAGGAAATTCGGGCCACAACATGCCTGAATATCACCGGCCTCATTCATCACCGAAATCATATTCATAACAAATCAGTAATACACATACAGTCGCCATCTAGTTCACAACAATAGTACACAGGCCTTCAGATTTCAACCAAAGGGTTAACTCGCGACATGATCAAAGATGTTAAAGGGAGTATAAATAACAGCGAGAAAAAAAATAATATACTGAACACTTCGGAAACAATCACATTCACAGTCGCACCAGTCCGTTCGAAATCTGATTTCACACTGAGCTGGAGACGTGTCTGCCAACAATGAGTCTTGTTTTAACTTTTAAATATGTCTGTGTTACATAAACTACAATGAGGAATGATAAATTAAATAATATATAAGACGACATTAAGATATGTGGATCATATGAGGAAACCAGGAGGAAGGCAGAAAGTAGGAAAGGCCTGCAGTGAAAGACCTGCCAATGGGCAGAACACTATGTATGAATGAATAAATCATAATATAAGTTATCGTAAATGAAAATAATAATTCCGTTCATTATCTGCTCTTCATGATTCAACATATCAATTCATTTACAAAAATAATGCATAGGCTACATGATTAGAGTACGAGTTTATTTAGTACAACAACAATGGATGAGGCAGGAAATGGACATGGTTGTACCAAATCGAGTTAACATAAAACATTGATATGTTATACGCTCACAATGAAAAAATGTGATAATACCATATTAATCTCTGGTTTATGGTTAACTAATATTGTTGTCCGTAAGTACATATAAAACAATTATAACATCTTTACAGAAAAAAAAAACTTAAAAATATCGTCTCTCTCTGCCGGAATCATAAGAAAATCGCCAAAACGCTGACGGTAAAATTCTGTAACTGACCATAGTCCTGAAAACATCAGATTTAGCTACAAAACCACTGACTTGGCAACATCGAATGGTACATACAATTTAAAATACCGATAATGTAAAATTGTAAACAATTTTAATAATGACCTCCCCCCTCGACAAAATAAAATTCTGCGTGCGTCACGGTTACCTGTATACTCTTTCTTATTTTACTATTTCTTCCCGTTCGCCTTTAGAATTTGTTCATTTTTGAACACAACTTGAAACTCCAGCCATAATGTTTGATGAATTTACCGCCAAATGACATTCAGTGCCACACCTGTCATGTGGACCAGTACTGTGAACGGCAGTTCATAAATTTACCGCCAGATATCAAAACCAGCAAATTCAAATAAAGTCTGTAAATCAATTGTTAAATTATCTAATGTAGGTTTGCTATAATCGACCTGCAGCCTCCTTCCGCAAACATCTTTACGCACAAAATAAAATGTCATTCTTAACAATTTTATTGTATCATAAATAATATCCTGTTTGGTTTCAATTCCCAATGGATTTGTGTAAGTGCTGCTTATGACAGTTTGTAAAGTATTTGTGGTATTATCGCCGCGGCCTCATGCTTAACATGTCGGCATCATACAATAACGTGCGGTGTGCTTTTAAAACATAATTTTGCCGACCGATTGTTACTCTGTAGGTTTCACTCTAAGCGTCACGTTGTCACGTCTACTTCCTCGATAAGAATAAGCACTAGTTTGTTATATTGTTAAATGGCTATTATTATTATTATTTATTGTTATTATTATTATTATTTATTATTATTATTATTATTATTATTATTATTATTATTATTTCATATACGAGTACGTTGACATTCTTAACTCTTAATAATAACTCTTTAATAATAATTTTAATCACAACCTTAATATTCTTCCTCAGCACAAGACATTGCAACCTCAGTTTTAGTTCACGTGGATTAGACAAGTAGGTGTCATTTAATAATGGAAGCAGCTTATAGGTTGCAATATTGAAACTGAGGCGAGTGATTGGAGCGGCGACACAAGAATTGAAACAAAAATACTATTACATTTCCGAGACCTGCCGAATATAACATTGGCCGCTCAAAGACCTGCCGAATGTTAACTATGAGAGCGCGGCGATAATACTACGAGTGTATAGAATAGAGTAACCATTTGAATGTTTGATAATGAATGTCAACTGTGCGATCCGTATTAAAATTTGGTAAGCTCTACCATACCGAAGTGGGAACATAAAAGAATGGAAGATTATGACTCATTCCTACTACTACTACTACTTCTTTAAAATTGTGTATTATCTTTACATAATGTATTTCACATGTAACAAACTACAACCCTAATATACCAAAGGGTAAAATAGGGTTTCAATATTTGGATAATAATAATAATAATAATAATAATAATAATAATAATAATAATAATTAGAAGATAAATAGGTAGTTGGAACTACATGTTTTCATAAATGTAGTGTATCAAGTTAACGCAACTGTTTCATTTGTAAGATCTGTTCAGTTGTAGCCTGCAGTCATTTCCAACTGACCGAGTTGTGACGTCGGAGCACGCTTTCGCTCTCGGGGAAGAGGCCAGGAGAAATAGAGCAGAGCTCAGAGCTGTGTATTGCCAGAGGTACTAGCTTTGGTTGAAATAGTATGCGCAGTGTAGAGTCATGGCTTCAACGAATAGTAGACCTACACCTCAAAGACCACCTACTTCAACAAAATTTATTTCTGTTTGGGAAGAGTTCTTCCTGTTTATGGATTGTGGAGCAGTAGCAAAATGTTTAGTGTGAGCCAAGAAAATGCAGTATGTGAAAAAATTCAATCTACAAAGACATTATTCGTCCTATGCAACTGAATATGATAAATATCAAAGAATGTGCTGAAATTATCATGAAACTTAGAGACAAATTGCAAAGAGACGCAGAAGAAGACGAAGACTACGGAAATATGAATCTGTCGTTAAAGTTGCAAGATCAGTTTCACATCGCAAGAAAACTTCATCCCTTTAGTGATGGCTCTATCGTGGCACAATGTTTTGCAGCACAACTATCCCCAGAAAATTTAAAGGAGTTTGAATCAATTAGTCTATCCAACCAGATTGTGACGCGGAGAATTCAAGAAATGGCTGACGACGTAAATGTGCAGTTAGCAAATACATTAAATAAATTTATATGTTATTCGTTGGCTGTAGATGAAAGCACTGACGTCAAAGAAATCAAATGTCACGTCAAAGTTTACAATCTACACTTAGGTTATCTGTAACTCGATTTTTTGCCAAAATATTGAGACTAATAAGGTCGAAAAGAACTCATAAATCCAGAAGAACAAGTGGAAATACAACTCAATAAATTGTAACAGTATAAAATAGGCATAAATAGTAAGTTTTTTTCTTCATATTTTTCATTTACTTCTGTTTGTTATTTGCAATGAAGTCGTAATGTGTACTTTTTCATTTTTATGCAAGAAGTTCACTGACACATTGTTTTAAATCGTTGTTTCTCATATTTTCAAGTTATTTGTTTATTATTACGTTATTAGCAAGGAAGTTGTAATTTTTCCATTTTCATGTCTATACAAGTAGTTTACTGATTATTTATTGTTTTAACATGATTTGTAAGTTCCACAAGAACTCAGTGTGCATTAAATGTGGCAGAAACATACCAGAATTATTTCACTATAATGGCATGTATCTACTGCAATATTATTACTGTAAACACTACGTTGTACTGGTTTGGCATACGCCACTGCTTCGCATTGCGATCTGCTCCGTAGTATCTACCTGGATAGCTACAGAGAACGAGAGAAGCCCGCTATGACGTCACAGAGCATTCAGTTGGAAATGACTGCGTATAGCACATTCAGTTGTCTGTCAATCATAAGCGCCAATTTGTGGGAGGAAAGACTGCATAAGTGCTAATGACTGTATTGCAAAAGCGTCAACATCAATGTGGTTAAAGTACCAAATTGAAACACGTGGAAAATACATCGCATCCCCAATAAAATACTACCGTAAGTCGAAGATCACATATTACTTTCGTAAATTATTTCCAACGCTGTTTTACTAGTTGGAGATATGAAATTCTAATAATAGAATAGTAAATTATCCCAGGTTTTGGTACTTTTTATTAAAATATTTTTATAGCACTATTTTAGTAAGAAATAACATCCTTTACGAGTTACGAACTATTTTACTGGAAATGCGACATACAATAGAAATGTAAATTTTGCAACATAGCTGCGGAAATAGGCTAATTCTATTCAAACATTTATTAGTATTATAAATATGATCTAAAATAAAACGATTACACTCACACATACCGTACAGTTCCGAAAAATAATTTGAAGTACGTAGATGTATCTGCTAAAATATCGATTTGCTCGTTGGATAACAATTGTAATTTATTAGTTTGAGTTGTTACCATAACGACTTTACTATCCATATCAACATTGTCGCGTTGAATAGCCTATTCAGAACTGTATATTTTTTTTTGCAATACGGGTTCTTTCAAATTTTTTAGAGCAACAGGAAGTGATTTCTTTCCTTTCCCACATACAGGATGTAAGGGGTATAAGTGCCGTCCTTTTCACAGTCGTCTGAGACTGTCTACAGGATCACAAAATGTCCATACAACATAGGGTCCAAGCTTGACAGTGTTCTCAGAAAAAATATATTTATTTTCTTATTTTATTTACGTTATACTGCTTATATCGTTAGTAAAATTACGAAAACAATTACATCAGTAGGTATATCTAGCAAAGAGGTAATATTAGTTTAAATAAATATTTGTATGTCCTATTACGTTTTCGTGAAATTAAATAAAAATACATGCTTAAATTTGTTAATATTCTGGCGTGAGAGACATGGCAACGTATTCAACAGGCAGTACTCAGCACAGACGTAAGTACGACTTAGCTGAGTTCAAGCTCCCTGTCCATAGGTCTACTGAAGAGCGGATGACAGTTCAGTACAGGGTATTTGATAAACACCTTACAATGTCATTTACAGTTTAGGAATATTATATGTTATTAACTTATGGAGAAAGTCGTCGTAATTCAAGTGAGACAAGAAGGATGTACCGTCAACGTTTTCCTCAAAGAAGGTTACCTATTCGGCGAACTTTTGTAACAGTTTCTCAACGATTTTTAGAAACTAGGAGTCTCTTACCCCGTTTCGAAAATCACACAACCAGAAATTTATTAAAAATGATAATGCTTTACGGAAGCGGGAGAGATTAAACTTTTGCATTAGAAAAAAAGGTTCGTATGATTTTGTGCAGATAACCATTATTGTTAATTTTTTAGACTTAATACCCCTTACACCCTGTATACGTAGCCATTCGAACATTCAAAACGGCTGTCGAATTCAACGAAGTATTTTCTATCGCACTTAACTCCTGTCTTATTATCCTGCTGGGTTTCTCACTTAATTGATCCTATGCTTTACGCTTACAACTATTTCGTAAAACATTGTTTTCAGCACCTGAACGTTCAATGCTTCATGTGCATGATTTATAGACTGGCTTAAAATACGAGTAGCAGTGATTTTCCGTTAGTTACAATTCTACTTGAACAGGCTTCAGACATTCACATACACCTTCACGGTATTTCACCGCCCATTATACATATTTTTTTATACATGTAACTTTCCCGCACTATGCACGGCAAAACTTTGTAGCGTGTTGTCATATCTTTCTTAGAGGTGCTTTCATTTATCGCTATTGCTATGTTTACGTTGGCGCTTTATTTATGTCGTCATTGGTGCTTATTATAGCTCTTGTAAACAATAGTTGGCGCAAACGTAATCCACGATTCAGTTCACTGCGTAATTTCCGGGAGCTCAATTTAACACAACAGCTGTTTTGAATCGACTTCAGGTGAAAATAACTCAAGAGTAGAGAGGAGATGCCAAGGTCAAGGCTCTATGGGCGCATCAAAATCGCAGTGAGTCTAAATTTGTTGTTGGAAAAATGTATAAATGAATATGCTACACATTTGTAAAGTATAAACACACAATATTGAAGAAAAAAGTGAAAGAAATTAAGTGGCCCACTATAAAATAAATGTAAATGAATGACTATACACGCATTTTATATATATACTGTAGACGCCTGGATGAATGTAATCCTAGAATTTGTCGTGTTTGAATCCACGAACTACTGTGTTTACTTGTTATCGAAGAAACATCAATTATTATAATTATTATCTTCTTACGCACTAGAATCGTATAGCTTGGTCGGTGTGTTGTTTAGTAATACTGTAAAATGAATTGTAATAGACCGGTAAAAATAAGACTTCAGGGCTCCATTCCACAAAGTATGATCTAATGCTCTAATAATGCCCGTGGCTTGTCAGTATATCTTTTCATTAATTATCTTCCTCGTATGTAATCGTGAAAACTTTGTAACTAATTCAACAGTTCATAGCATAAATACAAGTAAAAAAAAAAAATGACTTTCATACTCCATCGGAAAATCTGTCGTGCTATCAAAAAGGAGTGCGTTATATGGCAGTAAAAATTTTTACTAGCCTCCCTATCGGTATAAAAAATGAAACTCAAATATAAGATTATTTAGGGCCAAATTAAATAAGTACCTAATTTCTCACGCTTTCTATTCTGTAGGTGAATTCATGACATTCAACAACGCTTCATGAAATTGATACTAAAACTATGTGTTGTACTAGTAGACTATATTGTAAATCTCGTCTGTATATGTTTCATCTAGACTGTGACTATAAATTAAGACTTTATAATAGTATTAAGTTTTTTGACTTGTTCCATATTCTAGCTGTAAAGCAATGTATGAATACTATAGAATGTTAATAAATACAATACAATAGGCCTACATTGTTAGCTATAAGTAAAAGTTATTGTACAGTATGGAGTTGCAACTTTCTGTTCCACAAAATAATGTGCAACACTTATATAGTATTAGTTATTAGTTATTAGTGACGTCATAAAAGTGTATGGCAGAGGAACTGCTTTTGCTTTTTGAATCATACCTTGAATTATACTTTTTTTTTTAAGATGGGGCGTGACAGGAGCGTTATGATCGGAAAAACAATAGAATGTCACGTAGTGTGGTAGACCTGTTGCTATGGTAACAACGGTTGAGTTGCCAAACTTACCGTTCCCAAGTGGCGAGTGCTTAATAGCTCTCTTGGCGACATTTATTGTGCACACAATGTTAGCATTGGTACGTTTCGTCTTTGATTCTCTGTCGATTTTTGTAGTTTCTTACCTTCGCGTCAATTGAAGGGGTTAGTGGAATAAGGGGGTATCCCACATTTTGGTAAAAAATGAACTAAATCCGTATTATGAAAGCTGAGTCCTTCTACTGTTAGTTTAATGTGCTATTTAAGTAAGGGAAAGCGCCATTTTAAAATAAATATGAACATATGAAAGGGCTTTGTAAGTTGTATCAGAATTCTGAATGGAATAAGGAGGTATCCCACAGTTCTTTGAAACCTTGGTTCTGAATGGCAAGCTGTTTACCTAACTGACCAATGGGAGAACTGCTTTGATACAATAAGTTTCCAAGCAGCATGGCGGATGTTGACCGTACTAATGTTTTTGAAAGTGACGAAATAGTGAAAATAAGACAAATAATAGCAAAAAGAGGAAAATAAATCCATAAAATGGAAAGACAACAGCAGAAAGAAGGCGCGAAACAATGGACAAGAATATATTACAAGCACAGACAAAGTAATGTCTGCTAAAGTGTTCACTAACATACAACAGGGAAAGAAAAGCCACCAAATACAGGGTGTTAAAAAGTGTCTAATATTTTAGGAGGTGATAGTATGCATCAAAATAAGAAAATAATGTCTAAATATGGGCCCTACAACACATACTTTCTGAGATCTGAACACTTGTTCATAATAGGAGCTCAATGTGATGTCCATTCATGGCAATGTATTTCTCTGTCCTACAATACAGCAGACTACCAGAAAATCATACCGTAGTTGACACCTTTGGCACGGAATAATGATATGTCGCAAGGAATACTGAAAACAAAAGTCTGGTTGCGGATATGAGCGGGGTTCAGCAGAGATGCTGTTGTGTATTTTTGTAATCAGCATGTGTGGGCTGATGAAAATCCCCATGCTGTTGAAGAAACGAGGCATCAGCACCGATTTACAGTCAACGTATGGGCAGGCGTTCTTGGTGAAAGATTAATAGGGCCATACGTGCTACCACAGAGACTTTTAGGACTTTCTTATTAACTTATTGCCAGCCTTGCTGGAGAATGTGTCATGTCAGCAGAACTACAGATATGGTTCATACACGATGGCGCACCAACACATTTTCTCCTCAATGTGTGTGAACACCTGACGTTGACATTTCAGGACCACTGCAATGGTCGGGGAAGCCCCAAACTTTGGCCTGTTCGTTCCCCAAACCTAAATCCCCTAGACTTTTGGTTATTGGGACACAGATGTGGTTCATATATGATGGCGCACCAGCACATTTTCTCCGCAATGTGCGTGAACACCTGACGTTGACATTTCAGAACCACTGCAATGGTCGGGGAAGCCCCACACTTTGGCCTGCTCGTTCCCCAAACCTAAATCCCCTAGACTTCTGGTTATGGGGACACAGATGTGGTTCATACACGATGGCGCACCAACACATTTTCTCCGCAATGTGCGTGAACACCTGATGTTGACATTTCATAACCACTGCAATGGTCGGGGAAGCCCCACACTTTGGCCTGCTCGTTCCCCAAACCTAAATCCCCTAGACTTTTGGTTATGGGGACACAGATGTGGTTCATACACGATGGCGCACCAACACATTTTCTCCGCAATGTGCGTGAACACCTGACGTTGACATTTCAGAACCACTGCAATGGTCGGGGAAGCCCCACACTTTGGCCTGCTCGTTCACCAAACCTAAATCCCCTAGACTTTTGGTTATGGGGACACAGATGTGGTTCACACATGATGGCGCACCAACACATTTTCTCCGCAATGTGCGTGAACACCTGACGTTGACATTTCAGAACCACTGCAATGGTCGGGGAAGCCCCACACTTTGGCCTGCTCGTTCCCCAAACCTAAATCCCCTAGACTTTTGGTTATGGGGACACAGATGTGGTTCACACATGATGGCGCACCAACATATTTTCTCCGCAATGTGTGTGTGAACACCTGACGTTGACATTTCAGGACCAATGCAATGGTCGGGGAAGCCCCACACCTTGGCCTACTCGTTCCCCAAACCTAAATCCCCTAGACTTTTGGTTATGGGTACACAGATGTGGTTCATATATGATGGTGCACCAGCACATTTTCTCCGCAATGTGCGTGAACACATGACGTTGACATTTCAGGACCACTGCAATGGTCGGGGAAGCCGCACACTTTGGCCTGCTCGTTCCCCAAACCTAAATCCCCTGGACTTTTGGTTATGGGGACACATGAAGGAACCAGGTCAATTTCAAGAGTGCGTGATTCCTTACGCCAAAGTGCAGAGGAATGCATTGCCATGAATGGATGTCAGATTAAGCACCTCCTATGAAGAAGTGTTCAGATCTCTGAAAGTAGGCTATGTGTTGTAGGACCCATATTTATTAGACATTATTTACTTATTTTGATGCATACTAGCACCTCCTAAAATATTGGATATTTTAACACCCTGTAGAGCAGGCACAGTTATGGAACCAAGGAACCCCAATGGAATGCCCATCAAAGCTGCTTAGCGTCCTGACGTATCGTCCATATTAAAGTTCATACCTCCAATTAATCACAACTTTTATTTCAATTTGAAATCAGATAATGGATGTGAAGTAGAGAACAATGATCATAACCCATTACCTCCTGATCTAGTTGCCTCATAAGTGGTGCCTTGCTGTTATCACTTATGAGGTTCAGACCTGTCTTCAGACAGTTGACTCAACAAACAAACAAATGAATCTTATTTAAGTATCTTTTGATTAATATTTTTCAAAGTTTGTTTCTTTCTTTGTTGTAAAAAATAGTATATCATAAGTGAAATTTTCCTATAATAATAATAATCATCAAGATATTATGCTCTACATTTGCAGAAAGTTAGTGCAATACCTATCTAACACATTACCCAAAAGACTTTGTGATTCTTATTATTTTCCTTAAGTTACAGAGAATCTAACAAAATGCTAAATATCTCAAAAACATACTTTTGAGGGATACCCCTTTCTTCCACTAAGCCCTTCTTGTCAATGAATGTTTTAACGTCAGCCATCTTAACGTCAATTGCTAGCGTCCATCAGCTGACAGCGTGGTAATCCATATTTGCAACATAGCACTGTAGTTCCAAGCTCGCCCGCTTAACTGTCATGTCCCATCTTAAAAAAAAAGGTATGTCCACCTCTTTGGTAATAAATTCGTATTTCAGATTTCAAGGAACTGTTTATCATCATTCCTATAATATTTGCCTGAATTATTTTATCAGGAATAATGAGAATGTAAATACTTTATTATTTAGCCTATTTGTCAATATTTAAACATGATCTTCCGCTTTAAGATTACAGTCGTAATGCGTAACAGTACCAGTTGCAATCGAGAGATAGTCCTTGTATCGATCTTCCCATATGCGCGCGTTAATTTATATATTATTGTTTCACAAACAAGAAAAATTCGTGAAAACGGTATTAAAAGAGACTAAATTATTTATTTTAAAAGAGCTAGGAATTAAGGAAATACATTCTGTTCGGTACATTTAGTGAAATTCTTAAAAAAAAAAAAAAACTGTACTGAAATTGTGTCATTTATAGCTGCTATTACAGAGTGAATTTATCTACAAACTTAAAACTTTGATATTATGTATTCCATGCATGTCGTCGGCCTGGAGGCGCAGTCAGTAGCTTATAGTGCTGGACTTCTGTGCCCTAGGTTGTGGGTTCGATCCCGGCCCATGTCGATGGCATTTAAGTGTGCTTAAATGCGACAGGCTCATGTCAGTAGACTTACTGGCATGTAAAAGAACTCTTGCAGGACAAAATTTCGGCACACCAGCGACTCTGATATAACCTCGGCAGTTGCGAGCGTCGTTAAATAAAACATAATATTTATTTTCCATGCATATCTGCTATGCCATGATATTGACTACCATTAGCCAACCTTGAAGTGTATTTAGTATAGGTCATTCGTTATCTCATTAAACCAAATACTTTCGTGCGCTGTAGCTCACAGTAAGAACCTTATGACGGCGGTAAGCGAGCTAGCTAGTTTGGAAGTTTAAGCGTAGCGAGGAATGGAAACTTCTCAGTCCACGTTTTCCTTTCCCTCACGCGCAGGAAGGTTTCACGTGATACCGAATGGCCTATAACTGATGCTTAGCAGATAATGATATACTTTGATTATTTTTATGTCTTAATCAATGTCTAATGTTAGTGAGAGATCCTACTGCTTCAAGTGCACTTAAACTAAAACGTTCATTGTACTCAATTATAGAGTTAAAATGGAAATGTATTTTTGCTTTGCATACACGGATATTCTCACTTGTACTACTTTTAGACTAATATTTCAGTCAACTATTTCCTTGAATTACACGAAAAATTCACAGGTATTTGAAGTTATTAGCTCTCCTCCACTTACGTGGAACAGAACAATGAAAAATCACTTATACTGTTATAAGCAGGGAACGGATTTATATGGACTAAAAATATATGAAATATGTAAATATATATGTAGTTATTTTTACCAAAATATGGAATTAAATATGGATTTTTACCAAAATATGGAATTAAATATGGACTTAAAATTATAAAAAAATGACTATGTACGTTAAATATTGGTACATTTTAATCAAACTAAACAAAAAATATAATGGACGTACCTTATCTTCCAATGTAGTTTCAACAAAACACAATTTTTATTGTCTGTTACCATAACAATAGGTTACAAACATTTCTTTCAAGTGCTGAAAAGTGAATCTTCTTCTATTGTCTCTGAGGATAGATTTATACTGACTAAAAGAGCGTTCGACGTCACAAGAAGTAACTGGTACATAATTCAATTTCACAATGTCTGCTGGGGATAAGTCCAAGTTAATCTTCACTGTTGATTCACCACTCATCACAGCAACAACCTTTTGTAGTTCTTCATATCCAGGGTTTTTTGAAAGTACAGTGTCCACCTTAGCTCTTACTGCATCTGCAACTTTACCTCTACCACGATTCAGTTGTTCCACAGTACTATTTATAATTTCAAAACTTTCAGATAGTGAAAGGTGCCTATTTTGGAGACTTTTGAGCGTTTTTATGATGCATGAAAATGTATGCTGAATGTGAGCTAAGTCATTCTTCACACTTATGTCACAGGTAACTGTTTTCGCAGTATCAATTGAGACTGCATCTTCAGAGTCCAATGCAAGGAGAACATTGTTAATAGAGTCTATATGTTCGGCATAATATTCAACTGCTTCTAGCCATGTACCCCATCTAGTTAAAATTGGCTTTGGTGGCAATGGAATTTCAGGGTACATTTCTTTCAACACGTTAACTCTACTGGGAGCTTTGAGAAATACTTTTTTCACTGATGAAATCAACAAATCTACTTTAGGGAAATTGTCTCTGACCACTTCTGCCACACGATGAAATGCATGCGCCACACAAGTAAAATGAGTCAATTTAGGATATACAACAGATAATGCTTGTCCAGCTTTGACCATATAAGGGGCAGCATCGCTAATAAAGAATAACACATTATCGTACATAATACCCTTTGGCCACAGGATACCCATAGCTTCGTTGAACAGTTTAACTATAGTTTTGTTATTGCACTTTTCTAGAACATCACAATGTAAAAGAATTCGTTCAGAATATTGTTCACTTAACAAACCGATAACTACATTACCAACAAGTCTACCTTCTTTGTCGGGAGTCTCATCAATGGAAACCCAAATTGAACTATCTTTAATTTCATCTCTTATCTTCTGTATTGTCTCATCGTAGATGGATGGAGCATACGTCTTCCTAAGTGTTGACTCATCCGGGATTGTATGTTGAGTATATTTTTCAAGGAATTCCCTGAAGACCTTATTCTTTAGTTTGTAGAGAGGAATATCAGCAGAGATGAGAGAACGGCACAGGTCGATGTTAAACTCAGATCTTACATTCGATGTTGTTGGTTGTGTTAAAAACAATTGTCTCTGCTTGGAATTTAGTTGTTTGTTGGCCTGATGTTTACTAGTTGTAATGTGTTGTTGCACCAGGAACTTTTGTGTAGATGATACTGCACACTGACACAAATTACAAAATAATATTTTATTGTCAGTTGATAAACCATCTTCTTTAAATTCTGAAATGTAACTTGTTAGTTTTGATTTTAAATTGACTGAATGACGTACTTTTGGCATATTTACCGTCTTTATAGTATGATTTACAAAACTGAACCTATGTGTACTCTGACTGGCATTTAACTGTTGAGCTGCACAACTGAAGTCTGTTAAAAATTTTAAATTAAATTAATACAGTTTTGTAACTTACTTTCCCATTGTTGATAGGACTGCTAATTTTCAAATAACTCTGATGTTAAAGGGATTACTGAACATGTGTTTAAATCTCTATTGTTGAAATGTATTTTTAAAAGTTAATGGAATTTTGTTTTGTTTTATTGTTAAACCTAATATAATATGGACTGTTTTATATGAAATATGGAAAATATATGGAAATTAACGAAAATATGTACTAAACTCTAAAATATGGAAAAATATGGAAAATAAAAGTAGGATTTTTCAACCCTACACATTGTGAAACATAAAGATAATGCAAAATATAAATTATATTAGCTTTATAAGTAAATATGTATTTACATATAAATCCTTTCCCTGGTTATAAGTATGGAGTGATAAAGTACAAATTTACACTAAACCTTTGTGGATCACAATTATAGTAATCATTATTAGTTAGAGCTGAATACATTTGTAATGTATTACACCATATTTCTGTAGAATAATGCCCTGACTTGATGTTTTAATACAGAGAGTTAAAAAAAAAGTATCCAATATTTTAGGAGGTGCTAGTATGCATCAAAAGAAGAAAATAATGACTAATAAACATGGGTTCTACAACACATACTTTCTCAGATCTGAACACTTGTTCATAGGAGGTGCTCAATGTAACGTCTGTTCATGGCAATGCATTCCTCTGCCCTTCGGCGTAAGGAATGGCGCACTCTTTGAAATTTAGCATAACCAAAAGTCTAGGGGATTTGGGTTTGGGGAACGAGCAGGTCATGGTGTAGGGAATTCCCGATCAATCCAGCGGTCCTAAAATGTCAGCGTCAGGTGTTCACGCACATTGAGGACAAAATGTGCTGGTGTGCCATGAACCACATCTGTAGTCTTTGCTGACATGGCACATACTCCAGCAAGGTAGGCAATACGTTCTTTCTTATTAACCCTTTCTTACCTATAGATACCATATGGCAATAATTAACTTTATAGCATTTATATACTTGTGTGTACATATGAAGGTAAATTTTGCTGGATAACT
Organism: Periplaneta americana; assembly: GCF_040183065.1. NCBI lineage: Eukaryota > Metazoa > Arthropoda > Insecta > Blattodea > Blattidae > Periplaneta > Periplaneta americana. Next base: position 75,632,655 of record NC_091118.1, on the reverse strand, counting down.
TCTATTTCAATATATTTTCATCAATATAGTTTTGTTTGAAATGTTACCACTCCCGTAACTTGGTCACTGAATTGGTCCTAATACAGCTATTTGTTTCAACATGGATTGCTTGTAAATTTAATTTGGATTAGAAAGGGTTAAAGTCCTGATAACGAGCCCAGTTAATCTCTGTGGTAGCACGTATGACCCTTAATCTATCGCCAAGAACGTCTGCCCATACGTTGATTGAGAATCGATGCTGATGCCTTATTTTCTCAACTACATGGGAATTTTCATCAACCCACACATGCTGATTATCAAAATTCACAACACCATCTCTGTTGAACCCCGCTCATATCCGGAACCAAACTTTTGTTTTCAGTATTCCTTGCAACGTATCATTATTGCATGCCAGGGGTGTCAACTGCGGTATGATTATCTGGTAGTCTGCTGTATTGTAGGGCAAAAAATGCATTGCCATAAATGGACATCACATTGAGCACCTTCTACGAACAAGTTTTCAGATCTCAGAAAGTATGTGTTGTAGGATCCATGTTTATTAGGCATTATTTTCTTCTTTGATAACACTATAGCCTCCTAACACAGCGTTTCTCAAACTGGTCCGCGGACCAACTTTGGTCCTCGAGGTCTGCCCTTGTGGTCCTTCAAAAAAGACAGAAGAAGAAATAAAATTCAAACGAATTGCATATCACACTATAGCTGAAAATCTCAGAGTTTATAAATGACACATGACAATCGCCTTTCACTTTTTCTCCCAGTACTGACATTTTACGAAATTTATTTACCCTACCCGTTTATCGACTTCCCACTCTATTCTTAGCAAAAAAAAAAAAAAAGAGGGATTTAAAGCACTATGAACGTGGTGTTCCTCGCTATCTTTTCCGTGCACATCTGGCGCCGTGCCTGTAACCCAGCTAGGGACTACCCGAATTTATATCAGGACCTTTTCATATATTTATGACTTTCTTAATAGTCTGCACATTGAAATGGTCACGTACTGTACGTCGTACACCAATAATAGAATATGCAAAATTGCATCTTTACTTGTTGAAAATAGGGCATGTTTCTGCATTAATTTTTTTATTTCTCTTTTTGCAGATGACGATATAAGAAATTTTCTTCTATTAGCATTAACTTAATTAGTTAATACTAATATAAAATTTTATTGAATTAAATTCATTTTAATTAATTATTTCTACATTAAAATGTAAGTATGTTGACATTAAAATATGCTACATAAATGATAAATTTGCTTTCGAAGGAAACAAGAGTAAGGTGGTCCGTGGAACTGTTCTGACTTAAAAAAGTGGTCCCCACTTCAGAAAAGTTTGAGAAACGCTTAACATATTGGATACTTTTTTTAACATTCTGTATATCCGAGTGTTGTGGATGGTACCGCCGTTTCAAATAAAAATAACTTCCATGAAACGTAAAACAAACATTTAACATATAGGCCCTAATAATCGTCATGAATATAGACGGGATATTTTGAAGCTGCTATGATCTACAATATTGTCCATTAATAACTGATACGTCCAGGTTGTAAAGTAAATATTAATTTATGTTACGGCACCTCTTTTGCAGACTCGATTCAGATTACTACTGTTGACATACAGTATATAGAAACAGACACACTGCCGTTCCTTGCTTTCCGGTCACAGGTGTTCGCGTGGAAATTTGTTGTATTATATTTGCAGATTTTTAATCTTGCACGTGCCACAGGCTAGACTACGTCCTACAAGAACTGTAGTTAATGCATATCTCTATAACCAGTACACAGCTGGGTTGCCAGATTGTGATGACCTGATGAGTACTAATCGCCGATTTGCGAGTCCCATGTAGCCTAAAATCGCCTTAAGAAACTAATAATAATCACCGTAGGCCTATTCTGAATAAAATGCAATGAAAGTATGCGGCATGTATTACTTAGGCCTACGCCTTTGAAATTCTATACACGCATATCCTATAAAGTGCTATATTTGTGTACATCGTTCATATCTTTGGTGTGGAGTAGTGAGAGTAGACTTACATGAAGAAGATATGAATAAAGAAAAAAATAAAGATGATGATGATTATTATTATTATTATTATTATTATTATTATTATTATTATTATTATTATTATTATTAAAATGGAAATATAAAAATTGGAGACTTATCCTTCGAAGAGGTGGAAAAATTCAAATATCTTGGAGCAACAGTAACAAATATAAATGACACTCGGGAGGAAATTAAACGGAGAATAAATATGGGAAATGCCTGTTATTATTCGGTTGAGAAGCTTTTGTCATCTAGTCTGCTGTCACAAAATCTGAAAGTTAGAATCTATAAAACAGTTATATTACTGGTTGTTCTGTATGGTTGTGAAACTTGGACTTTCACTTTGAGAGAGAAACAGAGATTAAGGCTGTTTGAGAATAAGGTGCTTAGGAAAATATTTGGGGCTAAGGGGGATGAAGGTACAAGAGAATGGAGAAAGTTACAAAACGCAGAACTGCACGCATTGTATTCTTCACCTGACATAATTAGGAACATTAAATCCAGACGTTTGAGATAGGCAGGGATTGTAGCACGTATGGGCGAATTTAGAAATGCATATAGAATGTTAGTTGGGAGGCCGGAGGGAAAAACACCTTTGAGCACGCGGAGGCGTAGATGGGAGGATAATATTAAAATGGATTTGAAGGAGGTGGGATATGATGATAGAGACTGGATTATATATATATATATATATATATATATATATACTAGCTGAAAGCACTCGGCGTTGCCCGGGTTGTCCTCTTTGCTTCCTTTTTTAGTTAAACTGGTTGTTAGACTTTTCGGAAATCTCAGAAACTCGACTATAGACAATCAAAACGAATTGTCTTCAATAAGCTTTCCTCGTCCATAAAGATGAATCTTTACATAGCGTCAATTACATGAATTAATGAACTTCTTAGCCAAATGCTTCACAGGATAACTCAATTTAAAACAACTACAGATCAGACAACGAAAGGAAATATTTCATCATTTGCCTTACTTTCAAATGCGTTTTAATTTTTATGTATATATACTGTGTGTATATATATATATATATGTGTGTGTGTGTGTGTGTGTGTGTGTGTGTGTGTGTGTGTGTGTGTGTGTGTGTGTGTGTGTTTATTCTGGCGTAATTAAGGTCATCAGGCCTTCTCTTCCACATCGCCAAAAATACAAATAAAATAATAAAGAAACCAAACTATAAATAAGTTAAAGTAAAACCAAATGAACATATAATATACAGGCTACAGTCACACAAACTTTAAATGAATTAGCATTGTCTTGTAGTTCAGCAAAACAAAGATACACTCCTCGGTCCCTATAGGCCCACTTAGCATTGTATCAATGTTCTACAGATCTTACATTTTATCTCTGCCAGTCAGTGACTGTTGAATTTCAAGTGGCTTATCTTAGTCATGGGAGTCAAGGTATTCAAAAGCATTACAATATTTCTGCCGTCTCCTTTCCTCCCCCGCAAATGTGACGTAGCACAGAGGCAGAGATAAAATAATCATAAGATCTATACATTGATCTGAAGCTGTGCATTTCACGTAATTTCATGTCTACGTGTGCTTTTACTTGCATTTCAGAGACAGCTGACGATAAACAGGGAATTCCTTTATTCCCAGTCTGAACCCGTTGAGGTGTCATCGAGAGCCAAAATTTCTTTCTCTATCGATCATACCAAAGAATCATTATATACGTACATAATTTAATTTATATTGAAAGATTTTTTACCCTTAATCGCTGTACGCCTATTTTTTTAATATGACTTGAGAAACTATATCTCACAAATTCAGAACATATTATATTAATTCTTATTTTATATACAGAATACAGATACAATATAAATTCGCAATAAGTAATTTTTAACATAAAGACTAATATTCTCAGGGACGTATATACCGGTTTTCATTTTTTAGAAATTAAGAGATTGTTATTTCCACAACGCATAACATACTACACAGGCAACGTGATTATGTAGTTAGAATTTCGTAGTAACACATTTTTTACATGAACAACAATATTTTGAGAGACATATATTTTAGAATTAATACAGTGTTATTTTCAGTCGCCATACGTACATTCACATACTACATTAGCAATATGACAAAAGTATCATTGAATTGCATTTTGATGTGTGTAAAATCTTTTTTTTTCCCCCTACTTCTTTGTATAAAATATATGTACTTAAGAATGTGAAAAACACGCAGTTTTTAAGTTAATGTCTGCTACTTTGAGCGACTGTCCTTGATCATAATTTTAATATGGCCATTACAAATGCTAGTTGCACTGAAATTGCAATTACTTAAAATCGAAAGGGATGTTAGTGGGTATTATAGGAATACGTGAGATAAAAACATCTTCTCGTTTCGTTTTTCCAGTTAATATTGTCATTTCTATTACTACGTTTCGAATGAGTTTTTTCATACCAATTCTTGTTCCATTGCATGATTTTGGTGGATCAGTATTTCGCAATAGCACTATTGGTGATTCAATATCAAGTATTAGAACAATTATATGGTAGCAATCCTTGTAGCCTCAAAGAATTCAAGAATTCAGTTGAATAAAACACAGCTTGCTCACTATCTACAACTGCATCGAGAAATTCATAATATGGTCCTGGACTGCGTAAAGATATTTATTGCATGATTTGCTTGGTTTTTTTGCCTTCATGCTGTATCAATAGTGTTATTTAATTTCGTGTTATAATTTCCATGGCCTCATAAAAGTCAATGTTGAATACAACAGACAATAATAAAAAACAATTGACTATAGAAGATTGCAATTAATATTAAACATGAATGTTTGATCGTACTTATTTTTATTTTTATTGTTTAATTAATTTAACGTCCATTTGCACAATTTTAATGTAGCCTATGTTTTTCTCCTGGTTATGAAGGTTAAAGGTGCAAACTTTGGCACATATCGGTCAAAGCGTGCAGATTTGTATAGAGAACATACATACATACGCACATTCACTTTTATATATTAGATTATATTATATTACTAGCTGAAAGCACCCGGCGTTGCCCGGGTTTTCCTTTCTGCTTCTATTTTTAATTAAGCTGGTTATTAAATTTTCGGAAATCTCGGAAACCTAACTATACACAACCAAAACGAACTGTCTTTACTAAGCTTTCCTCGCCCATAAAGATTACTCTTTACTTAACGTCACTTACATGAATTAATGAACTCCTTAGCCAAATGCCTGCCAGGGTTAACTCAATTTAAAACAGTTGTAAATCAGGCACCGAAATTTCATCATGTGCCTGACGTTAAACTGATGTTTTAAATTTATATATTTATTTGTTTTTATTTATTTATATGTTTATATATATATATATATATATATATATATATTACATACTAGGTTCAAAAAGTTCCCGGAATTTGCTAGCATCATAGAAACAACGTACCTTAAACACTATTCTACAGCATTCCCTTCAAAATAGTTGCCTTCCGCAACAACACACTTTTGCCAACGCATGTAGAGTTCCTGGAAGCAGGCCTGGAAGCCATTTTGTGAAACCCGTCTTAGTGCTCTCGTCGCGTTTGCGATAACCTCTTCAGCATTGAATCTCCGTCCTTTCAGATGACTTTTCAGACGGGGAAACAGAAAGTAATCAGGTGGTGAGAGATCAGGAGAGTATGGTGGGTGATCCAAAGCAGTTATGTTGTGCCTGGCAAGAAAATTCTTTACAATAATTGCGCGATGAGCAGGTGCATTGTCATGCATAAGGAACCAGTTGTTTTCTACCCACTTTTCTGGACGTTTCCTTCTCACTGCGTCCCAGAGGCGACGGAGGGTTTCTACGTACAATTCTTTCGTTACAGTACGACCTTCTGGAATGAACTCATGGTGCATGAGACCCTGAGAGTCGAAGAAAACTTCCAACATAACTTTGCTTTAAGTGTGCTTAAATGCGACAGGCTCATGTCAGTAGATTTACTGGCATGTGAAAGAACTCCTGCGGGACAAAATTCCGGCACATCCGGCGATGCTGATATAACCTCTGCAGTTGCGAGCGTCGTTAAATAAAACATAACATTTAAAATAACTTTGCCTTTGGAAGTGTCCCTAGGAAATTTTTGCTTCCGAGGAGATGTTTTCGATTTCCACTCAGATGACTGTCGTTTAGGGACTGGGTCGTACAAGTAGCACCAGTTTCATTTTGTTTAAGAAATCACCATCTTCATCAGCCATACTGATCATGTCCCCAGCAAAACACAGAACTTGATGTTTGTACTTTGCTCTGTGGACATAATTACAAAATGCGACGAACAAATAAAACACTATGATAAACAATTGCCTACAACTCAAAACCAATAATTGCCATTATCAACAAACTTTAAGGAAATGACATCATGAATGTTACCAACAAAACAAATGTATAATATCCCTTGTTATATATTAATACGAAAAATGGTAGTAAAATTCCGGGAACTTTTTGAACCTAGTAGTATATATATATATATATATATATATATATATATATATATTTATCCTGGTTTAGCTAAGGCCATTAGGCCTTCTCTTCCACACCTCCAGAAACACAAATAAAGTAATAGAAAAATCAAACTATAAACAAAGTAAAACCCAACGAAAATATTCCTTCTCCTCTTTCTGATCAGTTTCAGCATCGAATCAATATATACATATATAATTTAATTTATATTGGAAGATTGTTTACCTCTTGACCGCTGTACACCCACTTATATCATATCCAGTTTTTTTAATATACTTGAAACTATATGTCATAAATTCAGAACATATTATATTATTTCTAATTTTATATACAGAATACAGATACAATATAAACTCGCAATAAGTCATTTTTTTAACATAAAGACTAATATTCTGAGAAACGTATAGGCCTACTGATATTTTAGAAATTAAGAGATTTTTATTTCCACAACGCTTAACATACTAAATTTTCAATATAATTTCGCAGCAGCACATTTTCGGACGTGAAAAACAATATTTTGAGAATTAATATAATGTCATTTTCAGTGGGCTTATGTACATTCACATACTACATTAACATGACAAAGTATCATTGAATTGCTTGTTGATATATGTAAAATCTTTTTTTTTTTTTTTTTTTTCATTTCTTTGTATAAAATATAGTTGAGGATGTGAAAAACACGCAGTTTTTAAGTTAATGTCTGCAACTTTGAGCAACTGTCCTTGAGCTTCATTTTAATATGACCATTACAAATGCTAGTGGCATTGAAATTGCAGTTGCTTAAAATTGAATGAGTATCCTAGCAATACGTGGAATAAAAACATCTCCTTTTATTTTTGCAGTTCATATTGTCAATTCTTTTACGTTTCGTATGAGTTTTTCACACCAATTCTTATTCGTGCATAATTTTGGTGGGTTAATATTTCGCAATAGTAAGTACTATTTGTTATTCAATATTAAGTAAATTATGTGGTAGCGTTCCTTGTAGTTTCAAAGAATTCTATAATTCAGTTGTATAAAACAGTATGCTCACTATCTACAAAACTGCATCGAGGAATTCATAATACTGTCCTGGACTGCGTAAAGATACTTATTGCATGAATTATCTAGTTTTAACCTTCATGATGTGTAACAACAATGTAATTTAATTTCGTGTTAAAATTTCCAAGTCCTCGTGAAAGTCGATGTTGAATACAACAGACAATAATAGAAAACAGTTGACTGTAGAAGATTTTGCATTTGAATATTACACATAAATATTTGATCTATTTATTTTTAGTTTTTACAATTTTAATTAATTTAACTTCCATTTGCACAATTTTAATGTAGCCTATGTTCTTCTCCTGGTTATGAAGGTTAAATGTGCAAACTTTGGCACATCGGTCAAAGCGTATAGATTTGTATATTAAGATATATATATATATATAATTATATTTTTAAGCTTCTTTTCTTCCAAAACAACGGCAATGATTGTCTAAAAGTTTGTGTTATTGTGCATGTCACTTGAAAACTCGCTCAGTCCGTAGACCTGTGGGGGGAGGGGAACCAGTCCTTTCATAAAAATGGATTGAACGCGTTTTGATATGACACCCTTCAATTGGTGATAGTTCTATAAAACTGTCTTGTCATTAATAACGCCTATACGTTATTTAAACATGAAGGCTTTTCAATTTATCTTTAAATTCAGGCGAATTCTCCCAGGCTTTGCGATACTGTTTCTCATATTTCTCGTGTTTTCTCATTATCTCATCAATGTTATTATCAGTAGTTAACACTAGCAGCGTAATAGCACGGCATTAAAAATGTGCAAAACAAACGAACCGCGGTCGATAATAACGTATTTTGCTATCTTATAAAATTATGACGTCACAATTTAAGGTATTGGTCATAGAGTAATAAAGAATAATATTTATTTATTTATTTATTTATTTATCTATCTATCTATATATCTATCTATCTATCTATCTATCTATCTATCTATCTATCTATCTATCTATCTATCTATCTATCTATCTATCTATCTATCTGTCTGTCTGTCTGTCTGTCTGTCTGTCTGTCTGTCTGTCTGTCTGTCTGTCTGTCTGTCTGTCTGTCTGTCTGTCATGAGCTGTACAACAGCCATAAGCCAATATCAGTTCAGTGCATAACAGTTTCATATAAAAACATTAAAAACGTTAGAAATTACAGTAAAAGTGCATAGGGATAATTATTAAAATAATTACAATTAAAATTAGTGATAATTGAAAACTGAAATTTACAGTAGATAATGTTTTACAATAATGAAAATTTGCAGTAAAATAAAAAAAAAAAACAGATAAAAAAATTAAGTAGACTGAGACAGTTCAATTGTAATTTGAATTGAAGTACAAATGTTGCCGTAAAATCTGCAGAGAACCCTTCAAAGCTATCATAGAAATTTCCTTAATTGTTGTCGTTGGGACTCTAAATTTATGACAGAATGACACGAATTATTGTTTTGTTATGGTTTTTCTTGCACCCACTATTAATCCGATGACTTCTATATCCCTGAGTTTATATGATGTTTTGTAATAAGGGATAGTTGGTTCATAAATTGCCCTTTTCTGTAGATTAACCTCCTCGAGTTGAATCTGATGGTCGAATCCAGAATATAACCACAGTCTAGTATATACAGTCACGAAGCTCAATACGTAGTAAATATGCATCCATAGATAGTTGCTAACCACTAGGATTGCTACTATTGCCTCATTACAGACAATGCGGAATAGTACTGGCACAGTCTATTTTTCCTAGTACCCTCATAAACTTAAGCTTCGTGACTGTATATACTAGACTGTGATATAACCTTTTGTCTCTCCTGGTTTAAATGTTATAATATCAATACGCCGATGACTTCCGGTGTCCGCTATTCCATGGACTTCTTCATAGGTAGTGTAGCCATTGGACTTAAGGCATGTTGCGATTACAGACCTGATCTTGACTGAGCATATTGGGAATTCAATCAATGGCTGTCCCAATACACGCTATGAAATATTTCGTGTAAAACAATTTTTACCTCGAAAAGCAAGGAAAAACGAACAAAATTGTATTAATTCTTTTTGTTTGAAATATCTCAAAGAATAATCCCATGAAATTAAAGACATTACTTACTCTTCACCCTGCATAAGCGAATGAAAGCAATATTTCTTCAATCAACCTCATTTTTGTAGGTTCCCTTTTACATTCGTAGATTGTCCTTGTTGTTACGTAAGATCTGAATTATTGTTTCTTTTACTATCGGTTCTACGTCCTCTCTCCGATATAGTATAAATCTCTCCTATGGGAAAAAGTTCTGAATTCAGCACTATTAGTACATGTCTGTAAAAAAGTAAATTTGTAGGAGTTTGATCCATAGCCTTATTTTCTTTAGTGTCCAAGTTAAACGAACACGTGTACGATTCAAGTTGGACCGTTACGTCGTGAAGTCTTACGAAATAACCGCTTGTGTACGACTATAGTCGTGAGCTATGTACTATTAAATAGGTTGGAGACAACACGCAATGCATTAAAAAAGCCCTGACGTCGAAGCGCGACTGCTGAGCGAAGTAATTCTCTTTCTAACGGACTTTGTCCTCGTCTCTCTTGCAGAAAATGCCTGTGCCGTGCACATTAGCTCATCGTACTTTTTGGCAATATTCCAGACCATTAACGCTGTCTGTGTTATTTCAGTGCACATTACATATTTTAAACTAAGTTCTCAGCATTGGAAGAAATGAACGTGGTTTCTAACGAAACATATATATATATTTTAGTTATTTAACGACGCTGTATAAACTACTCGGTTATTTAGCGTCGGCTGGATTGGTGATAGCGAGAAGAGGCTGAGGGTTCTTCATAGATTACCTGACATTCGCCTTACAGTTGGGAAAACCTCAGAAAAAACCCAACTAGGTAATGAGCCCAAGCAGGAATCGAACCCTCGCCCGAGCGCAACTCCGAATCAGCAGGTAAGCGTCTCAGACGACTGAGTTACGCTGGTGGCTACGAAATATTAAAGCTTATTTTTGTCACATTAGGATCTCATTTTCGTTTTTAGTTTTACAACTATCATTCCTCCGGTGAATTCACAGAAGCCATTTTATTTTGAACGTTTCAGGTCCATCGCTGTGTTATATTGTTACCGATTCTGAGCTCGACACCACGCAAGCTTTCAAGGAATTGTATTGCCATTTGACTTGTTCTAATAGTACTATATTATCCTCAAAGAAGGCCTGGCATAATGCTTAAACAGGAGTCACCTTAATACTAATGTATGACAAAGAGCAGTGGCATACGCAGGATCCCAAGGGAGGAGTTTCGATCAGATTTTTGCGCCTAATCATAAAATTATACAGGGACATCATTTTATTTTTACTAACATTTTTAATATTAACCTGGCTATACCTTTAGAGAACCGGAAAGACAGATTGCTCCCCCTTCCACAACTGTAGTTCGATGATACTGGCGTAACACACGAACAATTCACTTTACTAGGTATAGGAGGAAAGAAAAGTAGTTCATCCATTTACGTAAACTAGGAAATATCGCGATTTTGAGTTCGATAATTTTCATTAGGTTTTTGTTTAATCTTAATACAGTACTGCATTAAGAATAAGTGTTTTTACTCACGAACTGAGTTAGCCATGCGAACGTATTCATTATGCAGTGTATATTATACTGTCTACAGCACATTAGCGTACAATATAGAGAATGAAGTTAAATTGAAAAATAATCATAATATGGATATTTAAAAACATTTTTTTTAAATGGTGGCCGTTCATTTCGATACAGGCTTCAGTTCTTTTGTGCATATTATCGCACTATAGACTATTGCATCTAATTCCAATTGCCAGTTTCGTCCTTCGTACCAGTAACTCATGTTGAAATAATTCTGTACTTACTCTATAAAAGAGTACCTTACGCACTGTAAATTCAATCTTCACTTCTGCCCGACTGCATAGATAAAATTACTCAGACATGCTATCTATTGTCCGTCCAAGTGGTTTGTCGCAGGATCGTAGAAAGGGGGAAATCACGTGACAATGAATTACTTAACGAGGCACTTTTATTTAAGTTATTTTCAACAGTTATATAATATTACGTAAACGTCCAGTTCCTAACAGAAATTAATGTTCTGAGAAAGGAGCTAAGACAGCCCAGCCACTAGCTGGCGAATAAAAGCTGGTGGGGGAAACCGGGATACGACGTAGGCAGATTGACGACAGTACCTGTGCGAAAATGATTCAATATTGAAAGCTCTTTCGTCACTGGAAAACGCGAACATATTTTTGGAACGTACTGTTTACTATGACCGTAAGGCTACTATGAGTGTATATGCGGTGTGGAGAACGGTTGAACTTCGTTAGTAGAAGGGGTGGGAGTGAAGTACATTCAAAAACTCAGGTACAATAAAAATTGAAGTAAAAATAAAATGATGTCCCTGTAGTTATCAATGCATGACAACCCTAACCAAGACCTTAAACTTCTTGCTATGTCATTGTTTCCCTACCACGCTTCACTCCTGTGTTATACCGGGTGTTTCAAAATGCATATCGGGGTTTTAAGGTTTTGTAGTATTTATTACATTTAACGTGCAATTACAAATAATACACCAAATGAAAGAGCAACTCAAACAGTTTTGCTACACGTGCTCAATGTGAGCACCGTTCGTCACATGGCACACATCGAGTCGATAAGCGAGTTCTTCCCAGACCTTGATCAGTGTGTCTGGAGTAATTGTGACAACTGCTTCAATCTTCTGACTTAAGTCTGGTAGGTCAGCTGGTAGCGGAGGTAATACAAACGATCCTTTATGAATCCCCAAAGGTAAAAATTGCATGGCGTAAGATCTGGTGAACGTGGAGGCCATGCGAAACAAGCTCTGTCATTCGGTCCCTTTCGGCCAATCCAACGGTCGGGTACAACGTCGTCCTGTCGTGTCCCAGGCTGCAGTCCCAGGATCGACGGACTTCCTTCGAAGACGTAGGTTGTACGTAATTCTCGATGTACCGGCGACGACCCCAAATGTTGGAAGATGAGTTGAGTTAAAGAAATAAATAGAAGGATTACTGTGCTAGCTCACGTTTATTAACGGTTCTAATGATATCAGGCCGAAATGATAGCTGAAGCTTAGTCACAGAATTTAAGTCTTAAATGAAAACAGATACAAAGTTACAAAGTGTTAAAGATACAAAGTTACAGAATGTTAGCGTCGACTAGCGCAGAATACGCAAGTGAGCGCGGAAACAAGAAATCACAAGTGAGCTAGGGGTCAGGGCGAGTCAAAACTTATATAGGGAACAACAGTCATTGAGGGGGGAACACCTGTTTCGTTAGCGTCCCTCACGCGTTGAGTTATGTGACATGGGACATGTTCCCTTTTTAAAACATAAGAATTGTGACAACAATTAGGGCATACAAATCCCGATAAGTTATGACTAGCCCAGCCCCACCTGTGAGCTGTGAGGCAGCTTGAATTACCATTAAGTTACTTTCAAAGCCTTTTCAAGGTTTCTGTACAAAAGCTGAAATACTTTTCAAAACATGTGAATGCTCCTTAGAATTGTTTCTCGTAGTCTGTCAGTTTTCCATTCGTCTTCATAAATGTCTGTCACACTAAAACGATATTTCACTTGAAATGTTCCAAACACACAATAACGTCAAATTTATTACCCTACAATATAGAACCAGTGACATTTAATCCAAAGAAAGGGGAAACAACTATTCTAAACTTTAGACACTGAGGTCATTTTCTGAGGTATTCACTACAGTTTAACCAATCGCGTACTTCCATATACCAGTGAGGCGGCACGCCATCTCTGGTTCACCTTCTTCCAATTGAGGAAAGCGCCATTGTTGTAGCGCATCAAGATAAGAAGCACCAGTTACAGTTGCTTCGCCGAAAAAGAAATGCCCATGAACTTTCCGCCGGGATATGGCACAAAAAACATTCAATTTAGGGGAGTCTCGTTGCAACTGTACCATCTCGTGGGGATTTGCTGACCCCCAGATGCGAAAATTTCAAGCTTTCTGTTCACTAGTCGCTACTGGCGCTTTCTAAGGCAGACAGAGGAAACAGTGCATGCGCATGCGTGCGTACAAAACTGTTTGAGTTGCTCTTTAATTTCATGTATTATTTATAATTGTACGTTAAATGTAATAAATACTACAAAGCCTTAAAATCTCGATATTCATTTTGAAACATCCGATATTAACAGTGTTTGTAAAGGATTATATTACTTGGAAAACAGTCATGTAATTATATACTTTATCGTTTGTCATTATTTGTAAATGCGCCTTAAATATTGCGGATTTGAATAATATTTATGCTATTTGTTGGCTAAAGAAGATGGAGTGTCAAGTGGAAAAAAGAAACGAACACTTTCGACATATTCTTGTGTTTGAGTTTAATAGAGAAGCAAAGGCAGCGGTGGCGGCTCGAAATATTTGTACCATGTACGGGGAGAATACCTTTGGAAACATCACTGCAAGAAAATGATTCTGTCGTTTCAACACGTTAACACCTCATACGAAAGTTAGGTCCCTCCACAGAATATATTATCGTCTGATTAGATAAAGCAGGCATCTTTTACTATGAATTGCTTCCCAGGAATACAACCATAACTAGGTACTGAAATTTATTGTCAACAACTCAGACGCCTTGCGGCCGCAATTTAAGATAATCGACTGGGAAGACTGCATCAATTGCTACTGCAACATGATAATACACGCTCGCACTCCGCTAACAAGACGAAAGCAGCCATCGAGGATCTCGGTTGAGAGAAGATTTCACATTCCCCATATTCTTCCGATCTTGCGCCCTCAGATTTCCACCTTTTCCGTTCTCTATCCCAGGGGTGGTAACGGGAGCGCCCGGGGCGTGAGGGTGCAGACTGGGCAGGTATAAGTGGACCAGGCAACGAGTAGAACTCGGAGCAAGAAGATGAGGATGTGGGATCTTTTTTCAAACAAAATATAAACAATATAAATCAATTTATTGCATTTACATTGACAAAAGAAATTCTAAACAGAAACGGTGTTGTAGGAACAGACCTAAACTTAAAACGCTAGGCATTGCATGTGTGTTTGTGCCACCAGACGAGTAATATCTGGAACATTCGATCTACTCGAATGCAGCCGAATCATAGATGTCAAATGCGTATCGCTTAGCTGTGATCTGTAGCTGGTTTCACACATTTTTAGAACAGAGAAAACCTGCTCGCATAAGTACGTCGTACCAAACGTATTTACTAAAGATGTTATTAATTGGTCCAACAGAATAATATCTGTTATAGTGGCAATTAATATTTGAGGAGAAAAATTCGCTCCGGCCCCGGAGATCGAACCTGGGTCCTTGGTTCTACATACCAAGCGCTCTGACCACTGAACTACGCCGAATTCAATCCACAGCACCGGATCGAACTCTCCTCCTACAGTGTTTTTTCCCTTTTGTGGCCTGACTCCAAGTTGGGCATATATGTTGACGTTTACATTTCAAGTCAACTGCCATTATACAAGGAGCGCACTCAGCTGAGTGACTAATGGCCGGGATCCCGCAGTAAAGTGCACAGCAATCATAGTGACAATTAATATTGAGGAGAAAAATTCGCTCCGGCCGGCGCCGGGGATCGAACCCGGGTCCTTGGTTCTACGTACCAAGCGCTCTAACCACTGAGCTACGCCGAATTCAATTCACAAAACCGGATCGAATATTAAGTACCAAACGTACTTATTATTTTTGCTGCATGCCTGTACTGACGTGGAAAACGATCAGATGAGATATAATGATAGAATGTAGTTATATCTTCAGTTATTTTGAACTTCACCTCAAGGAAACTGTCACATTTGAGATCTATTAATTCCATTTGAAGCGTGGAGGGAACTGTGGATATATCAATGGAAAATGGGAACATGAACATTTGAAAATCCAACTGGAGGGATTCTATTTCACTGATCGTTCCTCAAATGCCTTAAGTTATCTAAGTTAGTAAAAGATTCCACAAATGCAGCATATTGTGAATCCGTATCATTAGACACAAATTTGCTTAGATTTAGAAAACGAGGCAAATTGCGTTCTTGCATTTGTTGTGTCTACAAATTAAGTTTCATTCGAAATGCTTTAATTTTATTGAAGAAATCAGTAATCAGAAGGTCTTTACCTTACAAGGAAATATTTAGGTCATTGAAATGATTTGTCATATCTGACAGGAAAGCCAAGTCTACAAGCCAAGAAGGGTCAAACAGCTGGGAAAAAGCTCAAGCTAGCGCGCTGTTACGTCATCACAGCGTAATGCACTTCACCCTGACCTAGCTCCACGTATATGCACTGAGTGCAGGTTGCCGTTTGTGAGCACGACTGCTCTATCCGACAATTTTGAAGGGAACTTTATTTGATAACTAAGATGCTTTACAAACCTAGCTTGACGAGTTATTTAGCTGCAAACCAACAGATTTATTTATACGTGGAATCGAATATCCCAGCATTGACTGAGAATCACGGATAATGTAGGAGAATATATTACTGATTAATTTTTGTCTTATATTCATCTCAAACGTCCACACCTGTGGAGTAACGGCTAGCGCGTCTGGCCGCGAAACCAGGTGGCTCGGGTTCGATTCCCAGTCGGGGCAAGTTACCTGGTTGAGGTTTTTTCCGGGGTTTTCCCTCAACCCAATATGAGCAAATGCTGGGTAACTTTCGGTGCTGGATCCCGGCCTCATTTCACTGGCATTATCACCTTCATCTCATTCAGACGCTAAATAACCTAAGCTGTTGATAAAGCGTCGTAAAATAACCTACTAAAAAAAATTCATCTCTAACAAAAACTTTTGTCACAGAGAAAAAACGCTACGAAGTTTAGCATTAACCTAATATTTGTAGTATCATAGCCCTTGTTGATACTTCCCCAGAGGTCATAATGACCACTATTTCACATTGAAGAACTGGTTTATTTGCCGAGACTGAAGGCTAACTTCTTGTCATGGTCATATGGGTGTACCTCTGCACCAACCCTAGAGTTTGTTTGAGGTCTATTGGCAGGGCGGGTATTTATGGAGATCGCGAAAATCACGACATAATAGATATACAATAGATTTTTACTAATCTTTACGAATTAAGTGATTCTGATAATAATAATATACGAATAAAACAATCTCGACAAATCGCGAAATAGAGTTCTAATAGCGAATTTCATATTCTGAGTTTTTTTTTTTCGAATTTTCTTTTCACTTGAATTTGTTATATATCCAAGTAGGCTACATTACATGGTATTCCAGGTGTTGTGATTACATTAGTGATCTCAAAAGACGGAGAATTCAACATTTCACTAGTAATTTGAAAGTGTCGATTTGAGGGCTGCAAGTTTTTTTCGTTTTTAATGAATGTGTGTTGAATACAGTCGCAATCGAACAAAAATATTGTCTACTGGCCATACCGCATCTTTACCAGAATCCAACGAACCTTTAATTTTAATTATTTGGAAAGTAATAGGCCTATTCATGCTGAGTTAATACTCTATTCGAAAACAATTGTATTTTCCAAAATGCCTATTAATCTCCGCCAAGAATACAAATCAATCTCCAACAATCTCCGCCTACCCCAATATTAAAAAACACAAATGATAAAATTAATCTCCATAAATACCTGCCCCTGTCTATCGATATATCAGAGAGGTCCTTGTTTAGATTCGTGGATCACTCTTTTTTCCATTCACAGCGTCAGGAATGATGAAATAAACTGAAGATTATAGGATTCACCAGCCATGGAAGTAAAGGGAGAACTTATGAGAATAGCTGAATTGGTGTCTTCAGTGGTTAGTCATAAATCAGGGATGTTCAATTTTGAAAACTTGTTACATATATTACTATAGCATACATAGTAGCCTACTTAAGTTTTAATCCGGTGAAGCGCCTTGAATTGGGGGATGAAAGCAGCGGAGATAGGTATTTGCCGCTTGTCCGCCGACAGAAACACCGGGAATGTTCACAGGGACTCAAAGTATTAAAAGAAATAAATAAAATTAGGCTCAGTATAAATCCTTGCATAAAGTTATTTTTGATTCGGGATTGATATCGCTTTGGGCAACTCGGGCCATTAGTCCTGCATTTATTTGTAACAACAGCTTAAGGAACTAGGGTATTCACAAGAAAATGAATGCGGCAGTTGAAAATAAAGCATGTAATCCTATTTATATAATCCGTTATGTAATCACAGCTGCCTGCTATGCAAAAGGTATCATTATAACTTACTGTTCCAGAACACTGTATCCTTTTCCTTGCCTGACTCTAAGGTTGATGCTTCTTCCCCCCCCCCCTACCGTAACAAAATATAATATACAAATTGTAATGTGGTTAAATTGTCTGGTTGAATTTTTGTAATGAAGAAATTTGCAACTACATTTAATTGTCTTTTTTATGGTTGGAATTTTAAAACTTTTTTTGGAATGATAATTGGTGTTACCTATAACAGGCATGGGTATGAGGAATAGGAGATATACAGGATGTATCAAAAGGTCAGGTCAATCCTTAAGGAAGTGGTTCAGGATCTTATTTGCAAAAAAAAAAATCCTAATACACTTTTTCAATATTTATCTCCGTTTCCGAGTTTCACGAATGTCACGTACCGTATCTATCCCCATTTTATTCCACACCTAATAGATCTGTTTGCTTGAGAGAAGGCAGGCTAATTGTCAGTTGTCTAGAGCAGATGCTCAAAATTGTCCCCCTCTCGCACGAACACACGCTTCAGCATGCCGTCTGATCTCTCGCTGCACATTATCCAATCCGTGATGGTGTATCTCCATTGCAGCCGTGTTAATCTATGCAACGAGCTCTTCCCTGCCTGCTATCTCCGTTTGGTACACTTTCTCCTTCATGCAGCCCCAGAGAAAGAAGTCAATGGTGTTAGGTCTGGGGACTGGGCTGGCCAGGAAACTATGGTATGAACTAGACTGTACTCCAGCACATTTCAGACTTCCAGTACGCCGATGGTTAGATCACCATTTTTCAGGTAGATGGATTGGAAAGGGTGGTCCAATTGCCTGTTCTAATGCAGGAGCGGACCATGACAATACTGTTTACATAAAACGAGCAGCAAATACAAACTTTCAATCTCAATAATAGAATATCATGGTAAATTTATATTTCATGTAACAATATTGCTCCATTTTTAATTGTGGGTCTAAAAATGAACAATAATGGTTTTCTGCACAAAATCATACGAACTTTTTTTTTTCTAATGCAACATTTTAATCTCTCCCGCTTCCGTAAAGCAGTATCATTTTTAAACAAATTTTTGGTTGTGTGATTTTCGAAACGAGGCAAGAGACTTCTAGTTTCTAATAATCGTTAAGAAACTGCTACAAAACTTCGCCGATTAAGTAACCTTCTTTGGGGAAAACATCTTTCTTGCCTCACTTGAATTACGACGACTTTCTCCATAAATTAATAACATTTGATATTCCTAAACTGTGAATGACATTGTAAGTTGTTTATCGAATACCCTGTACTGAATTGCCATCCGCTCGGCAGTAGAGCTATTGACAGGGAGCTTGAACTCGGCTGACTCGTACTTACGTCTGTGCAGAGTACTGCCTGCTGAACGTTGCCACATCTCACTCCAAAATGTTAACAAATTTAAGCATGCATTTTTATTTAATTTGACGAAAACGTAATAGAACACACAAATATTTATTTTAACTAATATTAACTCTTTGCTAGATGTATCTACTGATGTAATTGTTTTCGTAATTTTAGTAGCGATATAAGCAGTATAACGCAAATAAAATAAGGAAAGAAATATTTTTTCTGAGAAAACTATCGAGTTTTGACACTATGTTGTATGGACATTTTTTAATCCTGTAGGCCGTCCCCAACGAATGTGAAAACGACGATCCTGTATAATAGGGCAATACTGTCCATGAAAATTGTAATTCAATAAGAAAATGATAATAGATACCGTATAATATAGGTATCTGAAAGTTAGAATATCCGCCTAATACGCAACCTCCGTAAATGCACGGTTTACACGCGTTCTCTTCAAGAATGTCTTGTCGGAGTTTATCCTATAATAATAATAATAATAATAATAATAATAATAATAATAATAGGTCAGTTTCTATCTGATGCTTTTCCAATTCACTGCGGGCTAAAGCAGGGAGATGCATTGTCACCTCTACTTTTTAACTTCGCTCTAGAATATGCCGTTAGGAAAGTTCAGGATAACAGAGAGGGTTTGGAATTGAACGGGTTACATCAGATTCTTGTCTATGCGGATGACGTGAATATATTAGCAGAAAATCCACAAACGATTAGGGAAAACACGGAAATTTTACTTGAAGCAAGTAAAGCGATAGGGTTGGAAGTAAATCCCAAAAAGACTAAGTATATGATTATGTCTCGTGGCCAAAATATTGTACGAAATGGAACTATAAAAATTGGAGATTTATCCTTCGAAGAGGTGAAAAAATTCAAATATCTTGGAGCAAAGGTAACAAATATAAATGACACTCGGGAGGAAATTAAACGCAGAATAAATATGGGAAATGCGTGTTATTATTCGGTTGAGAACCTTTTGTCATCTAGTCTGCTGTCAAAAAATCTGAAAGTTAGAATTTATAAAACGGTTATATTACCGGTTGTTCTGTATGGTTGTGAAACTTCGACTCTCACTTTGAGAGAGGAACAGAGATTAAGGGTGTTTGAGAATAAGGTTCTTAGGAAAATATTTGGGGTTAAGAGGGATGAAGTTACAGGAGAATGGAGAAAGTTACACAACGCAGAGCTGCACGCATTGTATTCTTCACCTGACATAATTAGGAACATTAAATCCAGACGTTTGAGATGGGCATGGCATGTAGCAGGTATGGGCGAGTCCAGAAATGCATATGGAGTGTTAGTTGGGAGGCCGGCGGGAAAAAGACCTTTAGTGAGGCCGAGACGTAGATGGGAAAATAATATTAAAATGGATTTGAGGGAGGTGGGATATGATGGTACAGACTGGACTAATCTTGCTCAGGATAGGGATCAATGGCGGGCTTATGTGAGGGCGGCAATGAACCTCCGGGTTCCTTAAAAGCCAGTAAGTAATAATAATAATAATAATAATAATAATAATAATAATAATAAAAATAAAAGGTAAAGGTATCCCCGTAACATGCACTGAAGGCACTTGGGGGCATGGAGGTAGAGCCCCATGCTTTCCATGACCTCGGCACTAGAATGAGGTGGTGTGGTCGGCACCTCGCTCTGACCGCCTTTTACCTCCAGGAAAGATCCGGTACTCAATTTTATAGGAGGCTGAGTGAATCTCGGGGCCGTTCTGAAAGTTTGGCAACGAGAAAAAATCCTGTCACCACCTGGGATCGAACCCCGGACCTTCCAGTCCGTAGCCAGCTGCTCTACCAACTGAGCTAAATTTTCGCAATGCGTCCTGGTACTATTTCATTTACGACTACACACCTGCTTACAATTCATTACAGTGTGTTACAACATATTGTTGTATGTTGTAGTGTATTAAAAATGTTTCCTATTATCGCTTAAACATTGTATCGAAAAAGCTTCTCTCTAAGTCACATGCATAGCCTATATCGAAAATAAGAAACGTCGCAGATATCTACACACCTCACATAATTACGCTCACTTTGAGCACGAACGTAATATTTTATATACTGCACAAAGTTGCATAACCAAAATTTTTATCCAAAATATTTTCCAGTTTCACTCTCGATCTTGTAATGGTAGACCCTTCATTGAATCCTTGAACTACTTGGTCCACTAGTCGAAATGCCTCGGGCATTTCAATATTTGAAAACTCCAGCAATGTTATGGTTTTGAACACATGTGAAAAATAATTTGTTAATGAATACGTGAGAATTTCTTAATATTATTCTGGTATCAGGGATTTTGCCATTTTGACTGCGGAACTATCTTCGCTGTGTAAGATGTTAATAACTTAAATCATTTTGTTATCATGCTTGGCATAGTAGGCCTAACTCGCAGCATCTAATCAGCTCCCCCAGCGTGTCACAACGGGCTATGGAGGTACGAGAGCTTAGGTCAGTGATGTCAAAGCAAGCGCATTTTTCTGACCTTGACGTCGTGCGCGGGCAGCAAGCGCTAAGTATGGAAAGAGGAAGGGTTGTGTATATGAATAAGCAACCTGTTGGATTAAGAAAACAGTGGTGCACAAACTTCAAACGGAACGTGAAATTTTATGTCGTTATTTTTATATGGCTTCTTTCTGTTTAATATTATCTATATTGTCTGTAAAACAAAAGTACTAAACTGATTTCTTAATATTGCACTTGTGTTTTAAATCTTAATAACGTAATAGAGAGTTAAGAAGGAATATTCACTTAAATTCCATAGTGGTATAATATTATACTGTATTAAGTGCATGAAACACATCATTCTTAAAGAAAGTGATATTCCAAAGAAAGAGATTGAGTATGACGTGATAAGTTGGAATTTATATTGATGGTATCCTTAGCCTTACAAACGTAATCAGTAAACTAATCAAAACAATATTACAGTACAAAGCAAAGTTGCCTAGGTACTGTATCTGTTTTAAGTGTAACTAATATTACGTAACAAAACTCTTATCGCATTATGCTTTTAAGGTGATCTTTGTGAGCAACTTCCTATCATCAGAATATTAAATTATTTTCTCGAAATCTGCTGAAGCTATAGAGCTGACATTTTTACAACACATGGGCACGTATCTTTTGCTTATGATGTAACAATAGTTGCTTTGTTAATTCATTTCCTTACAAACAATTTCTATTCGAATATTTTCAAAATTTTCAATACACTATCTCCAGTAATACGTATATACGGTATATTAGATTTACGAAAACATTCTGTAAGGCTACTAAATAAATAGGCCTATACCTGAAAATTTCACTTTTCTATACGAAAAGTTGAGAAAATATTTCTTTTGAATAAAAAAATCAACTTGTGAAAAATGAGCATTAAAATTAAAACTTACATTCTTATAATGCACTTATACTTCTCAGGCAAATCTAAAAATTAACATGGATATAGTTTTAATAAGTTCTCTTCCCTTTATCTATTGAATCAGTGCGGGCCATCCCTGAATATAGCTCGACCAAGCGGCATATACCACCTCTTTCGTCTGTCACTTTCCTTTCCGCTGTAAAGCGCTCAGGCTCTCCTAGGCTCTAAAGCGCGCGCTTGCTCCTGTGGGCATCAATTGACATGCCTGACTTAGGTGTATGCAACATTACATCGCACAAATCTCGGTAAAACTTTTACTATGCGAAACTCTTTGAGGAAGTGATCTTACGTATTCAGTATTTGGATTTTCATGGTATCTCGCACCGTTACAATGTCTCTGATTAAAGTATTTCGTCCTGCTTTTATATTTATATGGCACAATTTGAAATATATAGCCTTTTCTCCCTTTAAAGAAAAATATTCCTTAGCGAATTCTTTAATATAATGTACTGGCCTTTGAATTGTCAACAGTGCTTACTAGAGACCTGCAGAACAGCGCTTAGAACCGGTTTATATTCGACCGGTTGGAGAACAACCGGCGAGGTTGAGCTTCCGACCGAATATCCGACTTTCAAGCGGTTGCCTCTAATGTTTTGCAGGCTAGACAGAACACGAGGCGCACTTCACCATACAATAACTCTGATGACATATTCTGACTACACAAATGGAGTAAAATTTTAAGGAAATTTATTTTTCCTAATTTAAAAAAGTGTTAGTTTGAAATAGGCCTACAATAATTGATTGGACACTTTAGTACATTTATCTTTATAACTAATATATAAACAAATGGACACTGATAACAGCAAAGGAAATAAGCGTAATGCATAATATGAAATCTGATATGTAAACAAATACAAGAATAAAATAAATTATAATACTTACAAAATAGAAGAACAAATAAGTACACTTAGGCTTACTTTGTAACGTTTATACTTTAAACTCAAAATGCATAGGCTACCTCTGGAAGAGTAGTTGTTAAAGGAGCAGTCCGCGATAAAATTAAGTTGGCTTTAATCAAACACGTTTTTCAATCTAAGTACAATGTAATTTGCCGCATGTCAATGCGAGGCATGGTTCTTGAGTTACTGACTCCGCACAAATACTTATGACGTCACAGCCACTGAACTGGTGTGATTGCGTAGTAGACCGAGAACATCGGCGAGTGCAGCGCAACGCTTTGTATTAAAATAAATAATCTTCTCTCGCCGTAGTAAACGTGAACAGAATTTCGGACTTAGTTATGATTGTGTGAAGTCATGTTTTGCTTTTCATTTAATCATAAAACCAGCACATACCAATGTTGTGGTTTTATGTAGACGTATTTTCTTTTATATGAACGATTTTTAACTACAGTAGACTAAACAGAAGAAATTGTATCGTAATGCAGTTTAAAATGCCGTGGTGTTGCGATTTTTCGTGTTCAGAGGGAACAACAAAAACAGAACATGAAGAAGGGGTATCATTTCATGTATTTGCGAACGAAGAAAAGTTACTGCAAAGATTTAAAACATGGGTGAAGAAAATCAACAGAAAAGGTTTTACACTATCGAAAACTACTGTTGTGTGTTCCAGTCATTTCCGTGAAACTGATTTTGAAGAATCGTCTTTACTAAAAAAGGCGTTTAATGAAAGACAATAGAACTCATATGAAAATTAAGAAAACTTCTGTCACTTTCCTATTTTTGAAAGGAGAATCTCCCCAAGACAGTTCTGATCCTACGCGCTCCTCTGCTTATAAATGAAAGAAGGTCGTCGAAGAAGCAATAGCAAGTTGCAGTGATGCACCTATAGCTGAAAATATTGACGTGTGTGTAGTTCTCGATGAGGCTGAAAATTCACAGGAACCTAATATAAACAAAGCTGTGCAGTGTGAGATAGGATGCGAGACGCTAAGAAATGTGTGTGGTGAATCCGATGTGGGGGAGAGAAACTGACTTAGAGACATATTTTCAAATAGAAGAAACTTCAAATTCTAATTCATCAGGTTCCGAGGATGCTACATATGAAACAGAAAGTAAATAGGAATTCAAAAAGTGTTTTTTTTTTTTTTTTTTTTTTTTTTTTTTTGTATTCTGGTCAGCGTTACAAATTTTGTTTTTCTTCTGTAATATTTGTCATTCCTCTTTTACAAATATTTGGTAGAAACAATAGGACCATTGCTGAAAGTTAATGCAGTGTGCCAGAATGCCCATAATTGGGAATGGAAGTCCGAACAGAGGTGAAGCATAGCAGTGAGTTCTGCGTTATACTTGCGCGATATAAGATACAAATTGTTTGAAAAATTTTCAAAAACTTTACAACTATGTTTCATCGGCAAGACAACATTTTATAAAATAATTTCAAAATTCGTAGAACCAACAGTCAGATGTACTTATTTTCAGATTCATGAACAACTTATCAATTCCCTAAAAGATAAAAACTTGCGAATCGCGGTGATGGCCAATTTGACTCACCTAGTTTCAGTGCAAAATATGTGACTTACAGTGTAATGGACCTCGATTCAGATAAGATTATAGACTTCGTAGTTCTGCAAAAAGGTCTTAATTGTAGGCGAAGCAGCATGCGAAAAAGTTCTAGATCGCCTAAAAGAAAAAATGAACATTACCCTCTTTCTATCGGACCGCCATAGAGGAATCAGGAAATTGATAAGAACCAAATATGAATGGATGGGCTATCAATTTGACAATTGGCACATGGGAAAAAGCTTAAAGCCGCCGCACAAATGTGGAAAGAGAGCATCGTAAATCACCTATGTGGTCTTGTGCTACATGTGAAGGTGATTCTGACGACTTAGAAGACAGATTCATTTCTGTATTAAATCATGTTTGTAATATACACGAATGGGGAGAAACAGAGACATAATAAAAAATGTGGACACATTCACCCATATAATAGTGAGAGGGAATGGATCGAACCTGGATCCAGCGATTACAATTCTCTGAAATAAGTTGTATGTAACCCTGCCCTTTTAAAAAACCTAAATCAGACTAATCACTTTTGTCACACCAGCAAATTTGAATCATACCATAACGAGATATTGCTTTACACTCCTAAGAGAAAACACTTTCCATATGGTGGAATGGTAACAAGAACTATGATTGCGATAATGGACCATAATTACAACGTGAAAAGAGATGTAACTGGCTCCAGACTCCAGTAACTTACTCTAAAGCCACTAAACGATGGGTGGAAGACAAAACATACAGCTGGAAGAAAAATGCGTGGAGAGAAGATACTATACAGAAAAATGTCTTGGAAATAGTGCTGGTTATCAACTGCCGCAATTCGATGATCCACATGTTTTAGAGGTTCCCCCCAAACATAGCTTCGTGCCTAAACCGTGTGACTCAACAACTATGACGCAATAGAATAATATAAACCATGTACTAATTTATTGTTGACGTGAGATAAACACGTATTTGCAGTCCATTCATAACGAATATTCACATACAGTCCACACCTGTGGAGTAACGGTCAGCGCGTCTGGCTGCGAAACCAGGTGGCCCGGGTTCGAATCCCGGTCGGGGCAAGTTACCTGGTTGAGGTTTTTTCCGGGGTTTTCCCTCAACCCAATGCGAGCAAATGCTAGGTAACTTTCGGTGCTGGACCCCGGACTCATTTCACCGGCATTATCACCTTCATATCATTCAGACGCTAAATAACCTAGATGTTGATACAGCGTCGTAAAATAACCCAATGAAAAAAAAAATCACATACAGTACATTCACTCACTCAGTGAAGGCGTTGACTTAGGTTATAATGGATCGACATATTAAACCTTTTCAGTTTGAACCCTTACCAGACCCAAGTTGTTCTAATCACTATGAGTACGAAATTCAAAATGGGTAAGTTATTATTATTATTATTATTATTATTATTATTATTATTATTATTATTATTATTATTATTATTACTACTACAGTATATGCACGTGATAGGTCCTAAGTGTGTTAATAATAACTAACTGTAACGTATGAATATATATTTCCTCGTTCTACGCTGTCTGTCAAACGGAACTACAACGCAGTCTTATGAAACCATCAGTGGTTATGACGTCAGAGCTTGCAGCAAGACCCTTAATATTTCGCAAACTAAAAGGCGTAGAGCGATGCGACAAACGCCGTTAATCCAAGGATTACTTTGGTAAACATCCTATAATATAATCGAAATATGGAATTTTATCGCGGACTGCTCATTTAATATAGCATATGTCTTTTTTATTATTATAAATAGATGTATTATTATTTAATTAAAAATATTTTTAAGGAGATAAAAAGTTATTAACAAAAATAAAAGTACTCTTAAGTTGTAATTATTGTAGCTTCATGACGCATGCTTCTGGCCATATTTAACTGCAATACCTGGATTGCTGAATGAATGAATGAATGAATGAATGAATGAATGAATGAATGAATGAGGAGAGAAGAGGAAATATCAGTTGAAAGGCACACGATAATAATCGCGTCTTTGCAACGATTCTTGAAACTCCTGAGTGGTTCAATGTCGTCTGCCTTTCATGACCTAGAGCCGTCCACTAGAGATGATCAAAACTGTCGCTCTCGGTCGCTGTGTTCGTTGCACTTGTCTTTCGATTCTCGTCTCGTAACTTTTGTGCGCTTCGAGTCTCGCTCATCATTCTAGAAACAGTATTTGCTCGGCGTGGAAAGATTTCGTAACTTTGAATAACATACATAATTAAATAAATAACATTAGAAATGTTTCATTGATACAAAAAGACAACAGAAAACAGTATCACAGATATCAAAATGTTCTGGTTCTACTATCAGATATTACCTATGGTTAGGCCTATATAAATAAAAAATCTCAAATGTGAATTTCTAAAAAGCATAGCGTTAAATAAAGCGTTTTGTTTTACTTGAGATTGTATACTTGTTCTCAAACATACGAAAAATAATTTCACTACTGGCGGCCTGGGTCACATAGGTCAGGCCGCGCAGCCATAACACCTAACACTTCCATCTTATCATGTCGCTGTACACTTCGCCTTAAAACACAATATTCTTCCACACGTCCCGTTACTAATCACGGTACCTCTGTTGACTAAACAATGTCATGATGACTTATATATTTTTTTTTTTACATAAGTGTCCCTCAGCTACGAGAAAAGATATTATTTTCATTCTTCCTCGTTCCTCTTCCCCTCCTATGCACATTTATGATTAAATTTATTTCTTATGGCGCAACACACAGCTCGCTCACTAGCCAAACAACCAAGGACAGGGGCCATTAACGCTGAATCAAGGTAATCAAATAAAGATTGGAGAACGGATTACTACACTGAAAGGCAGAGATGATGTTTCGAAACTTGATTGTTTATACATATGTAACAGTTGCCAAAATAGATCAAAGTTCAGTCTGGTATAAACAACTGTGACGATTCAAAGCTGCTTGACGTTTGAGAGTTGATCATTCCCGAAGTTCCGGTGTCTTGGAACGTTTGGTTACAAGCAGCCAACGACAGGGAATACTGTCGTGCGGGTTTTTGGCTTTGAGGGCGCTGTTAGTTTTGCATTATCGCTCGTTGATCCTCTCTACTAGAGATGAATAACGATCGAGAAAGTGAGACTGACAGCGCCCGCAAAGCCGAAAACCCGCACGACAATGTTGTATTACATCGCGTCCTTGACTTAAAGACTACAGAGTCCTCCGAGACTCGACATTGATCATCTCCCGAAGTCCCGAAGCAGACTGAACTTTTATCTACTTTGGCAACTCTTATATATGTATAAACAATCAAGTAGCCTATTTGAAACATCATCTCTGCCTTTCAGTGTATAATAATCCGTTCCCCAGTCTTTAATTATTTAATTATTAGGCCCTTATTAAAAGGCTAGGAATTTTCTTTTCATAAGTTTAAGATCAAGTGTGCAATCTCAAGTAAAAAGATATCCATGTCATGTTTTATGTTTCTTAGAAATGCAAATTTATTTGAGAATTGTTTTTTTTTATTTATTTATTTATATAATCACAGGTAATACATATAATAGAACCAGAACATTTTGATAACTAGGTACTGTTCTGTTTTGTCTTTTTGTCCCATTTAAACATTTATGTTATTTATTTCTATGATGTATGTTATTCAAAGTTACGAAATCTTTCCACGCCGACCAAATGCTATTTCGAGAATGAGAAGCGAGACTCGAAGCGCAGCGAGAATGACGAGCCGAGACTCGAAAGACAAATGCAGCGAACACAGCGAGCGAGAGCGGCAGTTAGTATTGTTCATCTCTAATCTCTACCGTTCACCCACAAAGAGTGAGAAAGACTCGAACATTCGTTGAACCGAACATTGGATCACTCCGCGAGAAGGAAAAGCTTTGCATATTGTCTACAGCGCAAGGCGTTCAGCAGCAATATATACTATCTATTTTTCGTAAGCGGTTGTGCAAGACTCTAGTGCTTACCTCCTGCATATCCGCTAGCTATGACGATCTCTAATACGTAAATATAGGCCTACTAGGTATAGCGCATTTTATTGATAGAAGCGGTGAAGAATGTATCCGTTACCTGTTTCACTAGGTTGCTTAGTATTCCTTTCCGCTACGACTTCTGTCCACCACCCAGTACTGCTATACTCTTTTTGCTGTAAGAAAAATCCTAATGTAAACACAAGCACGTGGCTGTCATACCCGTGATTGGCTCCGAGTCGAAACACTCGCATGACGCAGGAAAATATACAGTAGTTCCGTATTTTGAAATCATAACCTCGTATTATTTGAAAATACAAATTGAATTTTAGTTATTAAATACGAGAAACATATAACTTCACTCATATGTAAAACGCTATGTAAAAGAAAAGCTACTTTTATATTTTGTTATTTAGGTTATAAGCGGATGAATACTAAGAGTAATACCAAGGTAGGCTGTTCTTGTAATATGCTGGCGCCATTTGAGCTTGTTCTCGTAAGCACGTGATAGTATGGCTTCTGCATAGCCAATGTGTGTAGTTACTATACTTGGCTCGGAAACATGACGGCCTCTCTTCTTGGAATTGGTAATCCCTCATAAACCCCCATCCTCTACTCAACCCCTAGCCGCGTGGCAGAAATACAATAGATCCCAGCATTGCCAAATCTAGTAGTCATTGCCTCTACCTGTTTGGTTTCACCCGTTCTCAGTGTCTTTTCAGACATTTGTCGACGTGTTGTTTTATACCGTTGTGCGCTTCAATTTATCTAATTTATTCCGGCCATGATTAATGAGTGTTGGAGCAGATGATCCGCAGCCAGGCCTTCTGATTCACTTGAAGATCGAGGACCATCACAAGAACAAATAACACCGTCGAAGAAAACAGAATATCTTATTTGCAGAGGAGCGTAGCTAAGAAAACAAAGTGTTAAAATATTGTGTCTAACGTTAGAAATTCTATGCATAGAGTAATCGAAAGTTGAGGTAGTTTGATAAGTACAAATCTTAATCACTTAACATCGGACGCAACCGGCGGAGTTGGTAAAAAATATATATAGGGCATAGAAATTAAGAATTACGGTTCACCAACTAAAGAGAAAATAAACAAATTAAAACAGAATTCGGTATGATAGACGATTTTATGCGTGATTTACTTCGTCGAACAGTATGTGAACAGTACGCGAAAGAGATATCGCCAACAGCAAATAAACTTGCGGAAATATATTCTGGCCTGATTTGTACATTACGTTTAAGAATTCAGAAAAAATGTCATTCGATTCTATCCAGCACTTTCGGAATTACCAGGAAAAGGGTTTTTAAGGAATATAGTTTGGGAAGAAGAAAAAGCTCATGCCGTTTTCCACTTAACAGCTATTACAGCCAATGCCGCACTTTACATTAAAAATCATAACTTCAGAACTAATACAGAGCCACTGGCGTAGCTCAGTTGCCTAAGTTAACTAACGATCTGAAGTTGCACTTGGTCGTGGGTTCAGTTCCCGCTTTGGCTGATTTATCTGATTGGGGTTTTTCCGAGGTTTTTCTCAACAGTAAGTCGAATGTCAGGTAATCTATAGCGAATCCTCGCCTCATCTCGCCAAATACCATTTTGCCATCACCAATCCCATCGACACTAAATAACCTAGTAATTGATAGTGTCGTTAAATAACTAAAAAAAAAAAAAACTAATAGGCCTACAGGTTGTTTTTACCTGAATGAACTTCAATAGTTGGTGTAGAAATTTAAATTTTATATTAGGCCTATATTTTATATAACAGAATTTTAAGGTATAAGAAGTGTACATGCCCCCTTAATTAAGTCATATTTCGTATCTTATAACGTTCCTTAGGCCTACAGAAAATTTCCATCGAATCAGCAACTAAACTGGCAGACAAACAAATGTATTCTTTCGTGCTTTAATATGGTTTTCGTGTTATGAAAAAATGATGTAAAAGGAATACATTTATCCATGACTGGTATCTAAACTGGTCTTTATTTCACCGTCCTTAGCAACGTAAATAATGACATTATTCACAGCAGTGAATAAAAGTTTTCTAACTTACAGCAGTGAATTAAATATTTTTAAATCACTCTCTACATGACAACCAACATATTGGCATTAATTAAAATGAATAAATATGAACTTCTTCGCCAACAACACATTACAAAGAAAAAACCTACAATTTAAAATTAAATTTACATCGGTAATGAATAAAATATTGTATAGCACACTAGAGTAAACAGATTTTATGCGCTCGTGGAAATTATCACCCAAGGCGAAGCGGATAAAATCTAATTTTACTCTCTTGTACTATAAATTGCTATTCAATGATCACAGTTTCCGAAAATTTTACAAGCGCAACATCCTTAATTAAGTATAAAATTCTGGAACTTCAATAACATGAGAATTTAACACTTATTATATAATTCTGCAGTTCTTTGTTTATTTAGGCAAAACATGTTAGTGAAAATATAAATATAGAGTGTTTTTAAAATAAGTTTGTTCATTTTTATACCAATTTTGTTTCAGTAATTATAAATTAAGGTATATTTACAAAGCTAATATAGTCTCGCTGAAAATCGCGGTTTCACAGAACACAGTTTGAAAAACATTCGCAAATCGCAATGACTTCAAGAATTGGCAACTCGGCTAAGGGTTTATCCCTTGCGCGTGCCAGCAGTTAACTGGTGAAGGGGATGAGGGAAGGTCGTCATGTTTTCGTGCGAAGGATACTAGATGTGATGTATACCTTATTTTATTTCAAGGAGTGCAGTTCGGTGGCTCCTTTGAACACCCACTTACAGATTTATGACTTCCTACACAAACAACTCTGACAATTCCATCCTGTCCCCTCGTCCCAACATTGCACAGTTGCCATAATCCTGGTGACCTTCGAAATTTTGCAGTGAAACAGACGGGATTCTTGAAATTCGGAAAAGATGCGGCAACTCTGCCTCCACGTGGATTTGACGGGCACCTGTCAATTCTTCTGAACGAGGGTTGTGATTGGTTACTAACAAGAGAAGACAAGGTTTCCGTCACAGTAAGGAAGACGTTTATTTATGACAACCAATTAGTAGGGGGCAGTAGAAGGTCTGTCGGCAAAGTCCTTTCTGTGAAACTGCACTCCATGAAAAAAAATAAAGTATATCTTGTCTCACTGTGAAAAGAGAGAGAAAGGAGATATGTCTTACCTCGTCTGTATTGTTATGGTGATTGGGGCAATGGAGCGATGCCGTCCATACATCCAGTGGCGGAAGGGCCTGCTTCCATGAAAATAGAGATGTCGTCAGCCTCCTCACACTCATCTGTATCTGTACCTGTATCCGATTCTTCTAAATTTATTGCAAAACTGTCCAAGAGCTCATCCACGATACCATCTTTGCTCCTATAAAAATCTTCAATATACCGAACATGTTCACACGCACTACTCCAATTTTCAGGTGTTATTTTTTCCAACGCGGCTTCAAACAGTTCCTTAGTTTTTCTAATTTTGAAATCAGTGTTGTGTTTTGCTACGTCACTTTTTACTTGCGTCCATATCAATTCTATTGGATTAAAGTCACAATGATATGGTGGCAAACGGAGTACGGTGTGTCCATGTTGAACAGCAACTGTGTCGATTTCGTATGTTCTGAATCTGTCTTTTGATCTTTTAACAATATCATATAAAACTGGTTTAGTATAACACGGATCGTACGGAATATTGTGATAGCGTAACCATGCTTGCATTTCTATTTTTTTAGTGGAAGAAACGGGAGCTTTATTTAGTTCAACTGAATGGTAAGATGCATTGTCCATTACTATCGCTGAATTCTGTGGTATATTAGGGAGGAGAGTATTAATAAATCAGTTCTTAATATTCCCGTCCATTTCTTCATGGTAGTCTCTTGTAGTTTTTGGATTTGAAACATAATAAACCATTAGGTACAAATCCAGTCCGCGATCCAGCGTGAAGTACGATAAATCGTTGGCCTTTGCCTATGGGGACTCGTAGTGTGATTCTAGGTCGCCCTCAGAATTTTCACACATCCATATTTTATCTTTAGTGTGATTTACGTTGATCCAGGTCTCGTCCAAATAGATAATGGGGCTGTTAGGAGATCGATATTCTCTTATTTTCCTCAAAAAATGAAATCTCTTTACTACAACATCACTCCTTTGCATTAGCATTTTCCGTCCTTGATTATTTTTTACGTAGCGAAATTTCATTTTCTTCAATATCTGTCGAAGAGTCCATTTGCTACCATCAAACAATTTCGCCTCTTTTAGAGCCTCCCTCATATTATCTAAACTTGGCAAAAACTTTGATTGATACAAATTGTAAATTGTACTGCGAATAGCAGAACCGATAAACGAATCTATAACAGTTTTATTTGGTGTTCTGTTGGGTCTCTTCTTTCCTGGTGTTGACAAAACGTTTCCACTTTCTTCCGCCTGTTGTTTTTGATTTAAAATACGAGAAACTGTTCGCCTAGGTACACCAGTCGCAACCGCCGTTCTACCTAATACATTTGATACTGATATTGTTTCTCTTCCGTTTTTCAGTGCGTCTAATTCTTCTTCAAAGGACTTATGCACCAAACATACGATTTCCCTAGCGTCTGACTGTAACGGTTTCCCTTGTTTGCCTACACCAGCTAGGAGCACCAAAATCAAAAGCACAAATAACACAAATAAATTAAAAGGGATGTAAAAATCACTTACAAGTTGATAACATTCTGTAGCACAAAATAAAATACTCAGTAACAAAATATCTCTCTTCGTACTGTGTAGTTCCGTCACTGAGCTTGTCTTTCAAGATACTGAGTTCCGGTAGCCTGCACAATAATAAGGTTTTGAAAGGAATACTGAGAATTTACAACCCTCCTATAATCTCCACCCTCATTTGAAGGGACTTGGTTTTATTGCTACTGAGACAAGTTAAACCTCACCAGGTATAAACATAAGAGTAGAAACTCTCTCAAAAGCGGAGAGAAAGAAATAGTGTTGAATGCATATGTATAGTAAGTTAAGTGAGTTGAATCCAATTAATTAATTGTAAAGTAACAGTTCACTAAGCAAACCAATGCATAGTAGTGAGGTTAGGTCTACTTTGACGAGTAACGGGAAATGTTTAACATGGAATAGAATGTACAGGAATGGGCGGGATCACTTACTGAGAATCTCTGGCACCAAACTGCTGCCAATTAAGTCTCACTTCAGTCACGTGTCATTGTTTACTGTAGAATTATTCTTACAACGAAAAGATTTTAGTTTTAACTGTCTGTACCTCCCCTATTCCAAGGGCGTAACTCATGTTATGTCCGTGTTGCTGTTAACATCAATCTCGGTGATATGCAACCGCTGCCGAAGCGTATTTATAAGCTCTAGATCAGGCCTAGGCGTTAATACCTCAATTGAGGTAATGCAGACTCCCCCTTAACTCCCCACTCCACATTCCTCAGCAGAGAAAGTTATGAATCGGATTGATACCAGTAGACCTGAAGGCAAGCATTGCTGAGTGACGGATTATATAAGACATGTATCATAGCTTTCGGCTCTCGCTGGTCGCTTAAAATCCACCACTGATGCACAGTGCTTTATTATGTGTTCGTTTCTAAAGCGGTGAAGTGGAAAGGATATGGGCGGGGGTATCTCCTTTCCCTTTTCCTCCCTCTTTATGCCCAGGGCTGCTCTAAGATCGCCTATACCAGGCGTCTCAAGGCCAACGCATAAACGTTGTCACAGAGAGCAAGTGTAGATAACATAGTCAGCTGAAAAGATAAGCGCAGTACCCGAAGATAGCCGATCGCTGATTAATGTTACAAGCATGAGCGAGCTAAGTTGTAACTGTCGCGGGAGAAACACCACAAAGCTGCACTTTTCAGTTGTACTGTCACAAAAGACGGTTGTTTTCGGAAGGAATTTCTTTCTTAAGTAGTTTGCAGTAACAATAATAATAATAATAATAATAATAATAATAATAATAATAATAATAATAATAACACATTTATTTTCTAATTATATGCTATCAGTGAGTAAAAAGAAGACATCTGAAGGATGAAAAACCATACATGTTACGTAATTATTTAAGCACAAGGAACTGGCCACCTTACTCCATTATTTCCTGGCCTAGTTGACTCATAAGTGGTGCCTTGTTGGTATCTCTTGTGAAGTTCAGACCTGTCTTCGGACAGTTGACCAAACAATAACAATATTTGAATAATTTCAAGGGAAAAATTGTTCCGGGGCCGGGTATCCCTTGAAATGATTCAAATCTGCTTTACAGGGAGCTTCACCTGAAAGACTAGATTTGCATAATATACGAGTACTGTGTACGTTAACAGAAAACCACAATTCCAAGTCACAGAGATTGTGTGCACTCGTTGTGGGTTTCTGGCGTTGCGTCAGCCCACGCGAGTTGTGTGGATATAAAGGGAGAAGTTGGGACGGTGTCGGGTGGAGTTCCCGGGTAGCTCAGTGGTAGAGCGCTGGTACGTTCAACTAGAGGTCCCGGGATCGATACCCGGCCCCGGAACAATTTTTCCCTTGAAATTATTCAAATCTGCTTTACAGGGAGCTTCACCTGAAAGACTAGATTTGCATAATATATTCGTTACTGTGTACGTTAACAGAAAACCACAATTCCAAGTCACACAGAGATTGTGTGCACTCGTTGTGGGTTTCTGGCGTTTCGTCAGCCCACGCGAGTTGTGTGGATATAAAGGGAGAAGTTGGGACGGTGTCGGGTGGAGTTCCCGGGTAGCTCAGTGGTAGAGCGCTGGTACGTTCAACCAGAAGTCCCGGGATCGATACCCGGCCCCGGAACAATTTTTCCCTTGAAATTATTCAAATCTGCTTTCAGGGAGCTTCACCTGAAAGACTAGATTTGAATAACAATATTTCATTGCTAGTAAAGGTTTTGGTATCGCTCTTTTTTTAAGTTTATACTATATTTAATAAAATAAAATTCAACTAAATAATAATAATAAAATTAAAATTAAACTTGTTGGTTGTTAAAGTAAGTATTCTTACGTTACGCTAATATTAATATATTAATTACAATAATAGTTAAATAATATATTTCGTAATGTTTTCAATAATTAAAAATAACCTAAACATCTT
Source organism: Periplaneta americana (assembly GCF_040183065.1). Taxonomy (NCBI): domain Eukaryota; kingdom Metazoa; phylum Arthropoda; class Insecta; order Blattodea; family Blattidae; genus Periplaneta; species Periplaneta americana. The sequence goes on along the minus strand of NC_091118.1, from coordinate 75,596,617 downwards.
AGAAATTCACACGCAATTATTTTAAATTAGAACTATTCAAATATTAAATCTGATCTGAAATTCTTTTCTCAAGTCCTTCAGTACTTCATTATATTTGTTACACTGGTCTTGATTCAAAATAGGTAACAATTTTAGATTAATAAAGTGGTAACAGTTACCCACTGAAACTTGCGTCTCCCACAATTTCGCTTTCCCTATGAAAGATTTATTTCTTCATACATTTGCGGTAATAAGAACATTCTTTCCTCGGAGATGGACACAATGACTGACTGTTACATCGTAGCGGTTGCAGATGTCTATTCAAACGTCGCGGTCAATGACGTCATCCGGAGATACACGAACTGCTCCTGCATCTTGTTCCACTCTTACATTGAAAAAGAGAAAGAGGAGGAAGTGCTCTGAGAAGGCCCTATTGAGACGTCTGGCCTATACTCTTTGATCACACTGGCAGTCATTTCGGCACACAATATCCTCAAACACCCTCAAGCGTACTTTCATTTCGTCCCACTCTCTGTAACGAGCTATGGCTAAATGGCATCACTGCAGAGTGCAGACGTGCCGAATCGACTATAGACTACAAGTGTGTGATTCGAGTGTGTTTTTAAGTTTTAGTATATAATGAACTTCGAAATAATTGAAAGTAATCGGGGACAGGACAGGACATGACTCAAACCAGCTCGCATTCCGTAACGCGAGTTTTAGGCAGGATGCCTTAGACCACGATTCCACGGCGCGGGACGCTTTCAGTAACCATTTCTTAAATCAACATGAAATCAATCAAGGTTTGTGTGTGTTATTATGTATAAAGAGAAACTGAATGTTTCGTGATTCTGTATTTATATGATACAGATAGTGTTAATTTTGGATGAATACTAACAGTTATTTTCTTCTTTTCAGGTAAGTAGTAAGCGGTATCAGTTGTATGACCTAATCTTACGGAAGCGGTGAGTTCTCTCTCTCTCTCTTTCTCTGTCTATATACCGAGTGTTTCAGATCACCCGTATCAGCCTTTTTTCTCGAAAACTATATGATACTGGTTGTTCATAAAAAAAAGTTAATAACCGAAACCTATGTAAAGAATCGATTGATGGTAATACTATTTCCCGTAACAAACCGGAAGTAGGGTTACCTCTGGTCAACTTCGAAATTTCAAATTAGAACATAGGTAATTGAAAGTACCATTGGAAACTATTTTCAAAAAGAAACAACTTTTACTGAAATTTTTTTTCTAACTTTTATTGTTTACTTACAAAGCAACAAAAATTGTATCTTCTGAGAAATGCTGTACGTTGTTTATGTACTTACTCTCTTCATAGGGAGTGTTCAAAATGTACGTCACCCTGTGCTAAAAAATGTTTTGATTACCTAACATACGTGATTGCACTTCAGCACAGCTGAGAGACCCACAGGCTTCTCTAATTCTTTGTTTCATGTCTTCTCTAGTTGTTGGACGCACCTGGTAGAACATGTCTTATATATACACGCACGCACACACACACACACACACAAATTTTGCAATGAAATCTCTTTAACAAGTGAGACAGATAAATACAAAGAAATGGTTGGTAACACTAATTGGCAGTACAGTACTTTCGTAATCTTCCCTCCGTAACCATGGGACAACTGGCGGTACAGTACCAACAATTTTAGGGGATGTGAATAACAGCCCCTTCTCTTGGCGGTGCACGGCGACGCGATCGACGTTTCGAACACTGTGTGTATGGGCATAATGTGGAGTAACGGCTAGAGTGTCTGGCCGCGAAACCAGGTGGCCCGGGTTCGATTCCCAGTCGGGGCAAGTTACCTGGTTGAGGTTTTTGCCGGGGTTTTCCCTCTCAACCCAATATGAGCAAATGCTGGGTAACTTTCGGTGCTGGACCTCGAACTCATTTCACAGGCATTATCACCTTCATCACATTCAGACGCTAAAAAACTTTAGATGTTGATAAAGCGTCGTAAAATAACCTACTAACAACAATATATTAGAGTACTTTATTTCTTGTAATCTTTATATACTTTCTTCTAATCGTGTAATAGTCAATTAAATCCCACTCGTGTTTTGATTTTCTCTAGATAAAGAAGGCGTCATGTAGGCTTTACTATGAATATTGCTTTCCAGTAATGGAAACATTATTGTTGACATATTTATTGCCAACAACTTAGCTCCTTGCGACCGCAATTGAAGAAAAGCGACCGGGAGGACTGCATCAAATGTTGCTGCAACACAGAGTTCGTGGATGGACTCTGAACACGATAATGTACGCTCGCTCTCCGCTAGCATGACGAAAGTAGCTATCCTGGAGCTTGGTTGGCAGGTGATTCTATATCCCCCATATTCTTCCGATCTTTGCGCCTTAGTTTTCTACCTTTTCCGTTCCCTATCCAACAATAATCAATAGTACTACTTTGATAACGAAGATGCTTTGCAAATTTGCCTCGACGACTTCTTTAACTCCAAACCAGAGATTTCTTCATACACGGAATCGGAAAACTACTCAGAGATTGACAGAGTCTCATAGATAATGCAGGAGACTATATTACTGATTAATTTCTGTCTTGTATTCATTTCAAATAAATACTTTTGTTACAGTAAAGAAATGCTACGAACTTTGGCATCAACCCAATGCATTGGAAAAATCTCCCGACTAAATCAGTAGAGAATTCGCGAAACACACAACGACTTATCTCAGACTGTATTCTGTATTATGCGCAGAACACAGACAGCGATGTTTATGTTTGTAGCTTCATGTGGACATGGGCGGAGGTTTATTGCAAACAAGGCGATAAGCTAAGAGGCTCGCTAGTAAGGGTTAAAGTTTGCCTTCAAGAACGGTGGCGATACGTATAATAAATCTAAAACATAGAATTGAAAATTTATGTAGCCTATTATATTTATGAATATTGTAGAAAACATGATAAAATATCAGGATGTAAATTAACAAAAGAAAAGTCAATGTGGTCTGTGATTGTTTTCAATCAGTAAGTCTACTCATATATCAGGATAATCATTGTTTCCTTACAAAGTACACCAAGGTTCAAGAGACACGCTGACACAAATAATATGGTGTTGAAAACCCCATAAAATACCTTAAGGGGACACTAAACTATATTTTGGAACTTTTTTCCTATTTGACCAATCTTTTTCAAATTTGGAGAAAAAGTTTAATATACACATGGAAAGTAACATGCAAAATCTCAGCTCATTAGATCCAATACTTTTCAAAATAAAAAAAAAATATTTCAATTTTAATCAATCATTAATTGAAATATCACTTTTAATTATTTTTTATTTTTTGGCTTTGTGCATTTGACTGTGACTTCTCAATGAATAGGGGAAGAATTCTGCGTATTGATTTAGTTCTGTCACGTAAATTAGTGTGGAAATTTAATTTTTCATTTCTATGACACTTTTTCTCCAATTTTTAAATTGAGTGTCCCCTTAAAGCAGTTTAGATATTTCTGGATGTTCACTTCTCATTTTAATCCAAGATGAGATTAAACTACTTTCGTGAAACATTGGTTTTATCCAGGAATCATGCGGCAACTCGTCAGGGAATCTTTCTGTGTTAATGTTAGATCCACTTTTTTAGTTTATCTTCTACAGAGCGCAGCGGAAACATTGACCCGTTTTAAACAGTAAATGTCAGCATTAAATATTATAACTACATTTTATAACTCTACACTGCTGAGAAGAACAATTGATACAATTTCTTATCATAGTCACTTCTTTTAAATTGCGCCCTTCAGACGACCACCACCTGTTTATTTGAATAAAATAAGGATTTAAGAAAGCACCACAGAAAAAAATGAAATAAACGGAAACCAAGAAACAATGTTGTGTGGAAACATTCCGCAGGAAATAATGTTGAGCAGAAACATTCCGCAGGAAAGGAACTGGCTACTCTGCCTCATTATTTCCTGATATAGTTACCTCAAGAGTGATGCCTTGTTGGTGCTTGAAACCTGTTTTCCGACAATTGACTAAATAACAGTGACATTAAACTTATAAAACGCGATGACAGTTTTTTTTTCTTCCCCCCCCCACAAATTGAGAATTTTTTTCATTGTAGGTTTTGTTACAGTAAACTCAGTATCCAGACGTTTGAGATGGGCAGGGCATGTAGCACGTATGGGCGGATCCAGAAATGCATATAGAGTGTTAGTTGGGAGGCCGGAGGGAAAAAGACCTTTAGGGAGGCCGAGACGTAGGCTAGATGGGAAGATAATATTAAAATGGATTTGAGGGAGGTGGGATATGATGATAGAGAATGGATTAATCTTGCTCAGAATAGGGACCAATGGCGGGCTTATGTGAGGGCGGCAATGAACCTCCGGGTTCCTTAAAAGCCAGTAAGTAAGTGAGTAAACTCAGTATGCTTACTTATATACTCAGCATGTTTGGTGGACAAATGCCCTTCAAGTTTGAACGGTTTCATATTAGTATTTACCAAAGTTTCGAAACAAATCACACATTGAGGCACTGTTTCTTCTTCACTACCCAAAACACAAACCCGCTTTTCAAATAATCAGCATCATACTGTATTTACGAGAGACCGTTTTTTGCTTTTTCATATTTATATTCAAAGGCACATTGCCATTACGTTGCGGGTCATTGATATGTTCACTTGAAACACAGTTTTCAGCAGTCGCACTTACATTTACACTTCCTTCTTTCTCATCATTAAGGACGGATGTTTATGAAAAGTCATGTTCTTATTTTTCACATTAGGACGATGCCTATTAATATAAAAATCCTTTCTGTGTTAATTTCAACGTAAAAAAGTAATTTCTCATATGACATTTTTTGCATTTTTGACTTTTTTGAACTAATAGGTCATTTTTATATTTTTTCGATATTTGTGGTCATTTTTAATACTTTGAAGAACTTTTACATCATTTTGAAAGCATTTTACTTTCTTCTTTACCGAGTCTGTTAAATCATTTTCTAACCAAATAGGTCAGTAGTAATTACCTACTGAATAAATGAATAACAGTGAAGTTTGAATTTTATAGTTTGGAACAAACTCTAAAGTCCATCCCTCATTCCACTGAAGGCTTCACTTCACACAAAGGAAGTAATATAAAATGCTTGATAGCAGCTTAGTGTAAGTGAGGACTTTGACCGCTACTGTTCTTTTGTTGGTACGAGGATGTCTTTAGAATTTGTTTGGAAGGGAGGAAACTTTCACCATGTCCTGGACAGGACGTTGTGTCCTAAACATGGTTCGGAAGGGATGTATACTGTAGTAGACAGTATTTTTAAAACAAAGATTGCAAGAATGCACGCTGTGCCCAAAATTTGTTTTGTCATTCACACTCCCTCATCTGGAAGATCTGGTAACAAAAGTGAAGCGCGGAAGGAGGAGATTGAGAATGAAGGCACTGACATGGACTACCCCTGATTGAAACACTTTGTATACCCTCATTACAATCTCTAGTTTTCCCTTAAAACGTTCATTTTGTTGCGTGTTCTTTTCTCTTATCTTAGCCAAATGCCAGGAAGTTGCCTCCTCTCTCCGAGATTTGCAGGCCAGTCATGAAACAAGGTGGCTAATTTCTAAGAAGTTGTGATGAGAGTATGGTGAATAATATTTAAATGTCATTTTCTTTTAATTTTATGTCATTTTTTCATTAGTTCAGGGGCGTATTTTGCGGACTACCGGGGCTACCGGCGGTAGCCCAAGGAAATTACAAAAGAAAAAGTTTATAATATAACATAATGTAATAATTTTGTATTATTAGTTTTACCATAGTAATTAAATTTAAAGTAATTGCTAGATTTATATGCGCTCTCTTCTCTAGAAAAGAAACAAGTTGTCAAGGCGGCATCGCTGGAGAAACCGCTTGCTACGTGAGGTAGCCTGTGACCGTTTCGCTCACGCTGTCCTTCGCACAACTGCCCGTCCCCCCGCTCCCTTCTGTTTCCATCGTGCACTGTAGGCGGGCGAGTTCCCGCTCTCGTGATCGGTTTCTTCGCAGGCGCGAAACAACAAAATCTTAGTACGCTAGCTCATTAATGTGATTGTGTTCTTGCAGTGCATTATTTTAAATCTGTGATTTGTTCGAGTGTCTGAGAGTTATATTAATTGTGAATTATTAAGTTTTTAATTTCCCAATTAAGTGATATTGTGAAAAATATGGCAGAACAAGTTTCTGGAGAGGTTTGTGTTGAAAATGACTGTGTAATAGAAGGTTTATTAAAAGTGCCTTTTAACCGTCGTACATAACAACGAGAAAGTTGAAATTGTGAAAATGGAAAGACCAACTCCTGAGTTAAATTTGTCCATGGACGTAAAAGAAAAACAGCGAGAGTACACACGCCATTTCACTTCAACATCATATGGTAAGTGGAATTGGTTGTGTGGTACTTCTAAACTGTCTAAACTATTTTGCTGGCCATGTTTGTTATTTAGCCGCGAAACTAATGTGTGGTCAAAAGAGGGGTTTTCTAATATGAACTCCCTTCGAACGGCAGTCCTAAAACACGACAAATCAAAAGCTCATATTTATAGTAGCATGAACTTTGCAAACTTTGGGAAGACAAGAATTGAGTTACAGCTAGATAAGCAAAAAGCTCTACACATCAACCAACACATTGCTCTTGTGAAAAAAAAAATCGGGAGATTTTACTGCGTCTTATTAACGCAGTCTGCTTTCTAGGAAAACAAGAATTGGCTTTTCGGGGTCATAATGAGAGTGTGGAATCAGACAATAGAGGAAATTATATTGAATATTTAAGTTCCTTAAGTGAATTTGACCATTTACTGGCCAATCATCTTGAGAGTTCAACAGTATTCCGTGGTACTCCTCCCGCAATTCAGAATGACTTAATATTTGCTATAAGTGGGGTTATGATAAAGAACATAAAATCTGAAATAGAAGAAGCACCTTTTGTGGCCATTGTTGTTGATGAAACAAGTGACTGCTCTAATCAGAGTCAATTGTCCACTGTTTTAAGATACGTCGACAGTACTGCCAATGTTCAAGAACGGTTTATAGGATTCACAAATGTCAGTTCGGACAAAACTGCTGCTGCTTTGTTTCAGCATGTGGAAGGTGTTATAGCAGAATGCAATGTCGGCAATAAGTTAATTGCACAGACATACGATGGTGCTTCAGTTATGGCGGGAAATATTAATGGCTTAAAAACAAAAGTTCAAGAAAAGTATCCTCAAGCACTATTTGTCCATTGTTACAGCCATGTTCTCAATTTAGTTTTGCAACAAACTACTTCATCCATTCCAGAATGCCGCATTTTTTTCAAAACACTGTCGGGTTTAGCTGCATTTTTCTCATCATCTCCTAAAAGATCAGAAAACTCAAGGAATTTATGAACAAGAAACTCCCGAAAGTAGCACCAACTAGATTGAATTTTACATCTCGGCTTGTAAATACAGTAAAGGAATACAGAGAAAAACGGACTGCTTTCTTTAAAAATATCATTTGTAATGACTCTGAAGTAAACTGGAATGATGCTGTAAATGTGCAGGCTCAAGGATATTTGAATTTTTTCACACAGTTTCAGAATATATTTCTTCTTGAAGTCTATGCTAGAGTGTTCGCACATACAGATGTGCTCTACAATATTCTTCAGACAAAAAGTCTAGACATAGCATACTGCTTGCAAGAGGTATCAAAGTTAAAAAATACTATATCCGAGTTCAGACATAGTGGGTTTCCGTCCATATGGAGTAATATGGAAAATGAAAATTCTTCAGACAATACAATGGAACAGCATTAAAACGAAGAAAAGGAGATGATGAATTGAAATACAGGCAGCTGTACTACAGCATACTAGATCGTGTGCACATGGAAATTACTGACAGATTTTCTGATTATGGAAAGCTTCAGTTCACACATCTTCTAGATTCTCAAAAATTTTCTGCTTATAGAGAAAACTTCCCGAATGAGGCACTAAACAAATTATTTCAGCCCTATAACAGTCACTTTGATCAAGTACGTTTGAAAAATGAATTAAGTGTAATATATTCAGCAGAAGTCTTTGATTTTTCGAACAAACCTATCCATGAAATATTATCTGTCATATATGAAAGCCAGCTGAACCAAGTTATTCCTGAAGTCCTTAAATTGGCAACATTAATTGTGACAATACCAGCTACGTCAGCATCGGTAGAAAGAACATTTTCTGCGTTGAAGAGAATAAAATCCTACTGTAGATCAACTCATACACAAGAACGTTTATCCGGCTTGGCACTGATGTCCATTGAAAAGTCATTTCTACAGAAACTTCGCAAGCGGCCCAACTGTAATTTCAATGACGAAGTCATCAAAGTATTTTCGTCCCAATGAAGACTTCTGGAATTGACATATAAATAGGTAAGGAATTTTATTATAGGGATTTTAAAATATATTTTGTGTAATAATAGGATCAGTGGTAGCCCAGACTCTTAAACCAGTATACGCCACTGTATTTTTTAGAAGTTTCGCTACTTCAGTGAGAATGATGGTACTGTTCTTTATGCGTAGGCTCAGTGTTAGTTACCTTTAATCTTAAGTCTGCCGCCATATTTACTCGGTTTGTTTTAACAGTTTTTATAATAATAATAATAATAATAATAATAATAATAATAATAATAATAATAATAATAGTAGTAGTAATAATAATAATGGTTTTATTTAACTTGGCAGAGTTAAGGCAGAAAGGGAAGAGCAGAAAATTCCTAAGTCGTGGTAAACTCAATTAGATATTTCAAGTCTCTCTCTCTCTCTGAGAGTTCTCTATGTTCCGCATGAATCTTCACGAAACTTGGGTTATTTTGTTTAAACTTGGTCTTATACTGTGTGTAGTAACCAGATATCGTAAGTTTATGCAAATGCATGTTTTTGTTGGAAGGTTATATTTGTCTACAATCGAGGTGACACCCATTTTAAAGTTGAAGAATTAAAATTGTAGCAAAGTAAATATGCATATTTTCATATTTCACGGTAATTTAATATGCAGTTCATTTTTGCATATGCATGGTTTTGCCTAAATTCTGTATATTTTGGCTTAGATTCTGCATAAAATACAATTTTGTTTGCAATGAAAAATGTACGCATTGCTTCCCATCGCACGCATTCTGAAGATCAGGCGACAGCTCACAAATTCTTATAGTTACATCGGCTGCCGCAAGTGCATGCGGATGGCGCCTTCGTGTAACTAACCTCCAGTGAGCTCACTAGAAGAGGTAGCGTTCGCTACATTGTATCGCACCAGAGCCTCTGATCGCACTCATCGGACAAATCGCACGGATAGGAAAAAGACAATCTTTGCTGTAATTGTTATATAACCGCGTTCGCTACATCGTATCGCACGCATCGGCTCTCGGTAAATCCGTCCACGTTTCTCGGAAGAGCAACTTTTCCGATGCGTGCGATCATGGCCCTTCCTTAATAAATCAATTTTAATTGGTCAACTATTACTACCATGTTGTGCCATGTTCAGTGTCGCGCCAAAATGGCAGAAGGAAAAACTTATTTCGCTTGTAGAAAACTGCGAAGAATTACATAATTTGAGGCATTCCTATTACAATAATCAAGTTGTTTATTACATATAGGCTACAGTGTGTCCACCATGAACCTGACACATTTCACTTGGCTGCCAAAAATCAATGAATGGAAATAAGTTGGTAACATGCATTGCAATATGTAGAAAAACTGTGGAAATTTCGTTGGAAATTTTTAAAAACCCGCGCGAGAGGTTGTACGTGGCTCTGCGGTAGGTTAAGTCAAAATGGCGACAGCACAAGAGCGAGCACAAGCGATCTGGTGGTATGCTGAAACAAATTCGATTATTCAAGTGCAACGAAACTTTCGGCGCGTGTTCCAGAAGGACCCACCATCACGGAACACCATTAAGACATGGAAACAGCACTTTTTGGCAACGGGAAGTGTGGTGAAATTGCATGGTGGCGGTAATGTGCGCGTATCAGAGGAGCGTGTAGCAGCAGTGAGACAGGCGTATGAACGAAGTCCACGCAAGTCAGTTCGACAAGCGAGACGAGAACTGCAGATGCCGAAGTCCACGGTACATAAGATACTGCATCGCTCTCTTGGGTTTCATGCATACAAATTGCAGTTGGTTCATGAACTGATACCAGATGACGGTAATAAGAGGCAGGCATTTGCTATCGACATGTTACAGCACATTGATGAAGACCCAACATTTTTACTCGCATTGCTTTTTCTGATGAGGCCACTTTTCATTTATCGGGCAAAGTCAACACACATAATGCGCGTATTTGGGGGTCAGAAAACCTACGCTGCATTGTGGAACACATTCGTGACAGCCCGAAATTAAATGTGTGGTGCGGATTGATGCACAATTTGATCATCGGCCCCTTTTTCTTTGCAGAACAAGCAGTTACGCGCAATACCTACCTCGATATGTTGGATCAGTTTGTTGTGCCTCAGTTAATGCATTTGCAGCCCAACGTCATCTTTCAACAGGACGGCGCCCCACCACATTGGAGCCTGATCGTTCGAGAATTTCTCGACACACAATTTCCTGGTCGCTGGATTGGGCGTGATGGACCGACAAGATGGCCACCTCGATCACAGGATATTACCCCTGTAGACCTTTTCTTGTGGGGATATGTCAAGAACAAAGTGTATACAAGCCACAAAATTCGTGATCTTCAACAGCTACGCGGCCGCATAAGAGATGCCGTTAATTCCGTTACGCCCGAGATGCTTCAGAAGACCTGGCAGGAAATTGAATTCAGCTAGATGTTCTTCGTGCAAAGAGAGGATCTCATGTTGAGGTGTACTGATTTTTTTAATAAAACTTGGTGAGTTACTCTTGATATTGCATGCATGCTTTTCTTTTTTACCCCAAGCAATATGAATTATACAGCAATTTCAAATGTGTCAGGTTCATGGTGGACACTCTGTATATTATGTAACCAATAACTCTTTCGTTTCTTCCTCTTCAATTAAGAAGCACGAAACAATTACAAATTTTTATTCGCTAACGCTCATGATTAATAGAGCTAACCTCAAACTCTGTTTTCAGCAATGTCAATATCGTACGACATAATGTTTTGAACAGCTGATAGGGAATACGATGAGGCGATGAGGTAGAGCCGTTACAGTGATCGCACTCCACTTAAAATATCCGTTGCGTGCGATTCGTCCGAGGAGTTCGATACGATGTAGTGAACGCTTACCTTAGGAGGCACAAGTGCACAACTCAATGCTTTAAAATTAAGCGTGATGTGAATGCTGAGCGCCTGAGCGTATTGCTATCTCTTTCTAACATAGTGTTGCCCTTGTCTCTCTTGCTATCGTACACAATAACAGTAATTTTATTGCTTACTGCGCATGTGCAATATGAACCTCGGCAACAGTCACGCTTTCAGACAGGAAAGAGCATTGCGGTGGTGCCTCCAGTTTAATATAGAGCTCACTGGTCACCTCTCAGCCTGCTTTGTTTCACCCACCGATAAGGTTTGAAGAAATGGATTAAAGACTTGTTTCACTACGGATGGAACTGTTGTACTCTGCAAACTGTGTAATTGCGAAGTGAGTTTCAAGAAATAAGTCTTCATTTTTAATAATCCAAAATTTTATACTTTTCACTATAAAGTAATACCAATGATTTCTAATGCTTTATCAGGTCTCATGTGATAAGTACTGTCTTATGCAGCATTACAAGACAATGAAACATGAGCGAGCTGAAGCTTCTGGCGACAAATCTGTACAAGTGCAGGAATTTTTAAAATCCTCATTTAGTAAACAGACTGAGTAACCAGCAGCATCTTCAAAACATCAGACAATCATCCCTGATACTGTAAAACAGCGGTCGTCAGCACAGTGCACTCGGGCTAGCGTCTCTTACCCGCAGGTCTCTCACAGCACCAGCGTGAATCCGTGGCTGTTGGCGGGTATGCTTCTCCCTTACGACGGTGCATATTGCGATACACTATTACACTTTATCCATTTCAGCGAGTGCCGACAACCACTGCTGTAGCCACCGGTGTGGCTCAGTCGGTTAAGGCGCTTGCCTTCCGGTCTGAAGTTGCGTTCGGGCGCGGGTTCGATCCCCGCTTGGACTAATTACCTGGTTGGGTTTTTTCCGAGGTTCTCCCCAACCGTAAGGTGAATGTCAGGTAATCTACAGCGAATCCTCGGCCTCATCTCGCCAAATACCATCTCGCTATCACCAATCTCATCGACGTTAATAACCTCGTAGTTGATACAGCGTCGTTAAATAACCAACTAAAAAAATCACTGCTGTAAAACACAGGTCTGTCTTCAAATATACACCATTGACATCATGCGCCTTGAACGCATGTTTTCTGCCTACTGTTGCTTACAGACAAGAGGCACAAACTGACTCCTGAGAAATTGCAAAAAATCCTCGTTACCGATTGCAATTTGAACTACACATAGACTTTTATTGAACATTGGCTAAGACAGTATAATTCTACCTAATTAGCATGTAGCGTTTCTGTTTCAATCAATTAGTTTTGCTTATTTTGAACATATTTTTGCATATTTAATTTTTTTGCATATTATATGCTTATTTTGTGCAGTATTATTTGCCTAACTTCTGATGTCTGGTAATAATTTTAATAACATACGAAGGCTGCCCATAGCAATCAAACGAATTTATAAGTTGTACCAACGAAGGGCAATGCGCTTTTGACACTATTGCCATACTAAAAAAAATATAGGCTATATATAAAATCCTATGATGATGGATGAATGGAACAGAGAAAAATTCTCTCCGGCATCGGGATTTGAGCCCTGGTTTTCAGCTCTACGTGCTGACGCTCTATCCACTAAGCCACACCGGATTCCCATCCCGATGTCGGATTGAATCCTCTCAGTTTAAGTTCCACCTCTTGGGTTCCCTCTAGTGGCCTACCCTCTCCCGGTGCCGGAGAGAATTTTTTTCTGTTCCACTCATCCATCATCATATGATGACGCTGAATTTCTGCACTGAAATATCATATGTACTTCGGTACATCGTAATAATATAAAATCCTGCTGAAGGAAAAGAAAAATTCCTACCTAGAATATTTGCGGACCGCCAAAATAAGCTTCGGGATCCCGGAGGGGGGGGGGGAGGTCCGCGGAGTCCGCTTTGAGAACCACTGTCTTAAGGGAAGGCATAGCTGAAACTTTACCAGAAACTTAATTTTTTTTTTTTTTGTTAATAATGAAGTACAATCTCTCTAGATTCTAAATCTACTTTAATTTTCGTCCCAGTGACCATTTAAAGTATTCACAGGTATGTCAGATGTAGAAAACACCAGTTATCATTTAAAATTTGTTTTTCTCGAAAGTTTTTACATTTCTCAATATGTAAAACATTTCACATGATAGAGTTTTAAAGTATTTTACTTCAAATTTTCAAGTATACTTAGAAAATACAACTAAAAAAAAGTTTTCATATGAATTTTTTGTACTCTTTAAATTTCATAATGTATTAACTGATAAGTAGAATAAATTACAAAAAAAAAAAAATAAATAAAATTAATATTCATCACATTCAAAAAATTTTATCTCTGGAACTAACAAAACTTAAACAAAATATGACAAAATTTTATATAAATATATGAACGAATAAAATTCATATTTTTAAAAAGTGAAATTCTTCTACCTTCATCGTGTGGAACTATTTATGTATAATAGATTTAAAATAATGTAAAAAAAATATTTCTAAAAATGGTTACACTGATGATTGCAATGACAATTGTACCACTAAATATACGTTAGGAGAGACATATCTAGTAAAAAGGTCAGCTCATTAGAGTCAAAATTGTATAATTTAGAAATTTCACCTGTGCGTTCCCTTAACATAGAATGCCATTTACTACTCAGAATCAAAATTATAACAAATCCCTTAGAATTAGCAACCAAGTTAGTTTTTAAAACAACGAAGTTCCAAACACGCACACAAGATTGAAGGCTTATAAAATGTTGATAAGATCCACTCTCTGTTATGGTAGTGAAATATGGACCATACGAATCAAAGATAAAAGACGCATAGCATCTGTTGAAATAAGATATTTTTAACTGCTGGATACATCCATTTAGAAATGAGGTAATAGTTTATGAACTCAAAATAACTCCTATAGTCGAATATCTCCGTCACTATAGACTAAATTGGGGTTGCAACATGTGAATAGAAAGCAACGTTCCTCGTAACAGGGCACTAGAACTATTGACGGGCAGATGATGATGATAATGACGATACTGTCATGCTGGGCTCGTGAACTTTGCGAGGTGAGGTATGGTGGGAAGGACAAAAAAGGAAAGCGGTAACGAAGCTAACATTACATAACTGTTGCTGCCCAGTCATATCATAACCATCACAAAAACATCGTCCGTTTCATTATTTCACTTATACGTACGCATTCATTCATAGCGAATTTCAGATAGAACTCAGTAACTATCTTTAAAAACTGTAGCAAATTTTCTATACTACTATGAAGAAGGCTCGTCCATTCAGAATGGAAAGCTTTAACCTTATTAATAATGATATAGACATTATGGTTCCGATAAGCCAGATAATAAAATAAACTTTATGTACATAATATTTCCATCTGTAGTTCAAAGTATTTTTTTAAATTTGCTTCTGTTGACAAACTTTTCGCTCTACTTCGAGCATCTTCAGGTCTTAAAATTAGATCATGAAACAAGTTAACAATTGAAATACACTAATAACACAAAAATAATCGCATATAGCCTGCGTTAGACATAATTTATATTACATATTATGAAACTTACAGCAGAATCCGTATAGGCCAGCTTCTGTCTGATGCTTTTCCAATTCACTGCGGGCTAAAGCAAGGAGATACACTACCATCTTTACTTTTTAACTTTGCTCTAGAATATGCCATTAGGAAAGTTCAGGATAACAGACAGGGTTTGGAATTGAATGGGTTACATCAGCTTCTTGTTTATGCGGATGACGTGAATATGTTAGGAGAAAATCCACAAACGATTAGGGAAAGCACGGAAATTTTACTTGAAGCAAGTAAAGCGATTGGTTTGGAAGTAAACCCCGAAAAGACGAAGTATACGATTATGTCTCGTGACCAGAATATTCTACGAAATGGAAATATAAAAATTGGAGATTTGTCCTTCAAAGAGGTTGAAAAGTTCAAATATCGTGGAGCAACAATAACAAATATAAATGACACTCGGGAGGAAATTAAACGCAGAATAAATATGGAAATGCATGTTATTATTCGGTTGAGAAGTTTTTGTCATCTAGTCTGCTGTCAACAAATCTGAAAGTTAGAATTTATAAAACAGTTATATTACCGGTTGTTCTTTATGGTTGTGAAACTTGAACTCTCACTTTGAGAGAGGAACAGAGATTAAGGGTGTTTGAGAATAAGGTTCTTAGGAAAATATTTGGGGTTAAGAGGGATGAAGTTACTGGAGAATGGAGAAAGTTACACAACGCAGAACTGCACGCATTGTATTCTTCAGCTGACATAATTAGGAACATTAAATCCAGACGTTTGAGATGGGTAGGGCATGTAGCACGTATGGGCGAATCCAGAAATGCATATAGAGTGTTAGTTGGGAGGCCGGAGGGAAAAAGATCTTTGGGGAGGCTGAGACGTAGATGGGAGGATAATATTAAAATAGATTTGAGGTAGATGGGATATGATGATAGAGACTGGATTAATCTTGCACAGGATAGGGACCGATGGCGAGCTTATGTGAGGGCGGCATTGAACCTCCGGGTTCCTTAAAAGCCATAGTAGGCCTAAGTAAGTATTGTTCAAGTTTGGAAAAGGAAGTCAAGGTTTCAGTAAACAATAATTTATGTGCAAAATATTAACCTAAAAATATACACGTTAAAATCAAGGTTAAAATATCTTAAGGAAATATTTACATGCGAGTATGCATCCTTATAACTAAGACTTATTTCAGTATGATGCATACTCGCAAGTAAACAGTTTCTTAAGATATTTTAATCTAGATTTTAACTTGTATATTTTTAGATTAATATTTTTGACAAATTATTGCTTAATGTAACCTTGACTTCCTTCTCGAAACTTTAACAATATGTCTTATAAATTATGTCTATTGTAGCCTATATGCAATTTATGTTGGTGTTATTAGTGTACAGTATTTAAATTGTTAACTTGTTTCATGTTCTAGACCTAAAGATGCTCGAAGTAGAGCGAAAACGTTTGTGAACAGAAACAAATTAAAATAACAAAAATACTTTGAAGTAAATAAGCCACACACAGAAATATTATTTACATAACGCTTACTAATAATATTATAGGAAAATGTGGTGAAGAGGTGTAATGTATTCGGCCAATTAGACCACTAGAACAGCCGCGCATTGTGCTGTATTTTGAAAGGTTTTTTTTTAAAGAATAGTAGAGAGAAATGTACGTTGAGAAACAATAAACATTTTATAAATTCATTATCAATCTGTTAACTAACATAATATGTGTCTGAAATGTAGACAGTTACCATGAAACAAATAAAAATTTAATACACTATAGAAGCAGCAGAAATGAGATTACTACGAGCTTCAACAGAATACAAATGTTGGATGGCAAAAGAAGTGAAGGCATAAGAAATGAACTAGAAATCAATAATATAATGAATGAAATAGTACAATATAAAGACAATTTACATATAAATGTTTAGGTTAGAATCTTTTTTAGAATACAATAATAATAATAATAATAATAATAATAATAATCTGTGGCACGACAGCCCATGAAGACCGAAGACCGGCCAGTAGCCGACTGCTGGTCTCTTCCACATGCCTCAGCAGAGGTGGACGATCATCGGACCAGTACGGGAGTAAAGTGTTAGGATAGAACCGCAGTTTAGTATATACAGTCACGAAGCTTGAGTTGTGAGGGTGCTAGGAACAAAAGACTGTGCCGGTACTATTTCGCATTGTCTGTAATGAGGCGATATTAACGATCCTAATGGTCAGCAACTATATATGGATGCATATTTACTACGTTTTGAGCTTCGTGACTGTATATACTAGACAGCGATAGAACCATTTAGAGGACCATAATATAATAATAATAATAATAATAATAATAATAATAATAATAATAATAATAATAATAATAATAATATGTGTTCGCTTTA
Organism: Periplaneta americana; assembly: GCF_040183065.1. Taxonomy (NCBI): domain Eukaryota; kingdom Metazoa; phylum Arthropoda; class Insecta; order Blattodea; family Blattidae; genus Periplaneta; species Periplaneta americana. The sequence goes on along the minus strand of NC_091118.1, from coordinate 75,579,520 downwards.
ATGTAGATCGACCGGGCGACGTGCGATGAGCACGATGCAAACTGTCTCCCGCACGGCAGTCCAGTTCAGTCTCTCTGTAGGAGTGACTGTGTTGACGTTAGATTGCGTGATATTCTAGGAACGAAAAACAGTCTTTTTGACAATCAGCTTTTGAAAGTAATCAATGCCTGAGAGTCTCTTTACACTACGTACACTGCAATTACTCATTTTTACTATTTACATTATTATAAAGAAGGTGGCTTACAATGATGAAACATATTTACACTATTATACACTATGTGCAAAATAAGTAGGCTATAGTATTATCAAATAAAATACCTTGCATTACAATACACAACACTGTACATACTAATGTAAATAATGTTTGATCAACGTACGCCTCATTATTTATGATAGTGTAAAAATAGCGTATTATAGTGTACATTGCGTAAATAATTTAAATTATAAGTATTAGTGTAATTGTTAAAGTGGTCCATATCTTTTTCTGCCCAACTTGACCAAACAGGAGTCGCGTAAGCAATCAGTCAAGTACTTCGCTTGTTAGATGCACTTGTTTATAGTAGAGTTAAAAAGAGAATTTCAAATTTAGCAAGTAAAGAAGTTTGAATGTTTAAAATAAATGCGATATGTTGAAAACTTGCACTAAAACCAGAAATGAGTGTAAGTTAAACCAACATAAATTGAATAGTTATATGATAGAAAATTCGTTACCGGTATTAAATTTATATTTATTGTGTATAATCACTATTTGTGCATATGTCAGTTTTAATTATTAAGTTTATGTACTTTTGAACTAATAATAATAATAATAATAATAATAATAATAATAATAATAATAATAGCCTTAATTCTAGTTTCCTTCAATTTACTTAAGCATAAGTCTCCAGTGGCATTACCACGGATTAGACCTCCTGGACTGTTCATTTTTCATAAACCTTTTGCTTTTAAAATTTTATTGTTCTCTCCAGCATTTTACAGGCATTTAAATCAATTCCACAATATATTCCAGTCTGGAATTTTTTTAAACCAAAGAATGATAAAAATTTTACTGCAATCATAATCATCACATCATTTTTAGGGACCGTACTTTGTCCCATGAGGCTAGAAGATTAAGTATTGGAGTTTTTAAGTAGACTGCGTGCATCTAACAAGCAAAGTACTTGACTGATTGCTTACGCGACTCCTGTTTGATCAAGTTAGGTAGAACAAAATATGGACCATATTTTGATTGACTAAACTGAATGACTGGCCGTTTCTTGCATATGAAGGCCAGGTGTGGAAAAACTAAAACAACCACTGCCTCCTTTTGTTCCGTTGAACTAAGCCGCGTCTGTGCCTCAAGTGCTAGCGCGCTCGTCTTCCATCCATGCGGTCCGGGTTCGACCCCCCGGCCAGATCATGATGGAATTTGTGGTGAACAAAGCAGACGTTGCATAAGGCTTTTCTCGGGATACTCCCGTTTCCTTCTATCATTCCACCAACGCTCTCCACCTCCCCCTCATTTCATCTGTCATTTGCAAAAGTTAAAAGCAGGATGGCCCAGATGTCAGCCTCGGATTCACGAATTCCACGCAGGCCACCTGTCGGACATGGACAATAATCGCATATAAAGGCGAACGAAGGGCCAAAGCGTGCCTAAATGTACGGACCCGTCCTGGGTCCAGCCCTCGTACAGTCAAACCAAACTAATTCCATTGAACTACTGCCCAACAAGAAGCATTTCCAAACGTCCTATAGTCCGGGTCAGCTTACTTCATACCCTAAGAGTGAAACCTAACCATTTTCCCCCATTACTACATATGCTAGTGGATTGTGGTGATTTTCTAGTTTGCAGGGTGAATTTTCTTTTGCCAACTTCGTTTCGAATTTCGATACTGACAAATACTACAAATCGTAGTGATTTTGTAACTGGTATTTTGGTAGCTGAGACAAATATCGACAATATTTGTCGGTAGATATTTGTCGGTACTGGTATTCCATGAAATTAAAATTGTACTAGATTTCTGAGCCGGTTACTGGAAGCTAGTGAAATTTGAACATACTAATAATTAATTAATATCAGTATTAATAGTAATACATAATAGTTATTTTATGTGTTGCGTTGTGGTTATAATTCAAGACTATAGTCAGCTAAGTTTTCGGAGTTGGTACTAATAATTTCATGTGGCCAAACAAAACACATTTTTAGGTTAGGTCTCGTGAGTCAATTGTTTAGTCAAACTAATGAATTTCATATTGATCCCTTTCTCGTATAGTTTGCCTACGAAAATATGTTACAAATTATTGAATTATTTAGAATAACCTTCCAACTTGAAGTACGGTAAGTAAATAAGTCATTTAGTATTTAGGATCGTGTGATAACTGGTAACAGTTGGCAACACTGACAAGAGGGCAATATTTGCTGTTTAGGAACTGTTCTTATGTGACCCTCACTATACCTAATTCTTAACACCCTTACTCCACATTTTCTCTGTTTCACTTATTCTCTGTTGACGCGCCAGCAGTTCGAGTCTCAGCGTGATTTTGTTGAATTTTATGTTCGTTCGTGATGCCTACTGCAAAATTATTTTATTATTTATTTGTCTAATGGCTAGTACATGATATTTACTATCACTGACTGAGGGAAAAACAAGAAAGTGTTGAACAAAACTATGGATTAAGTAATTAAAAACATTCGGGCTCTGGCTTCCCAGTAGTGGTCGACTTCCTTGGAAAATTATCGAACGTAGTAAAATACTTTACAGAACAGATTTTCCACGCAGAAGAGTCCACTAGTGAGACTGTAAAACTAGACACGGTCCTATCAAAAAATCTATGATTACAGCACTGTGCTCAAGGTAAAGAAGATCTTTTGCCAAGAAAGTGTGGTTTTGATTGAACCTGGATCTTACAAACTCACAATCTATGCACTAAAATTTTGCACAGTAGCCTACCCCATGTGATGTTGAACAAAGTTTTGCAACCAGAGAAAAATAAGATAAACAAATAAATTTTGAGTACAAGTTGAACCTTACGTCAAATAAAAAAACATAGGCCTATCATTCACTTCTTTCTTTAGAAAGATTTTAAACCTTACAAAAATTGGACTTGTGTGATTTTGCATGTCTCTTGTTTTATTATGCATGTTACAGAAGTTATTTTTGCATATAAATCCTGACCCTACTTATTATCTGAGACGATTGGGCAATGTATCGTAATATGCCTCTGCTTCAGCATAATATCTACCAGCATTCAGTTATCATGCACGCGAAGCACTTCGTACATCCGCACTATGATAAAACACAGAAATAAGACATTATAATTATGGCTGCGTGCCAAATGTAAGCTTGAAACATTATTGCTGAAAGTGCAGAGCAATTTTTCGTCATATTTGTAAGAATTTGAATTTACATTTCCACTCACAAAAGGAATAATTTTTTGCAGTTTACTAATTGCCACTGAAATGTATTTTAGAGAGCAGACTTATGCTGAATTTACAATGACGCGATATCACAGTATCGCTGGTTCGTGTTGATTAGGAAACTTAAAATGAAACAATGCCTGTGTTCTCTATTTTTGGAGAAGAAGAAATCAACATAGAAGATTACAAGATAGACATATTCTCCGTTGGTGAGTTCATCCTATCTTCAAGGAGCGTCAACAATTTGGAGATTATCATACTCTGATTCCGAATATGAGCTTAATGGATACAGAATCTTATCATAACTATGTGCGAATGACATCTTCGCAATTTGATGATCTCCTGCATATCATTGGTCGTCATATACAAAAACATTCAATGCAAGAGGCAGCCAACAGAGCGTCTAAGCGTAACTTTGAGGTTAGTACGGTTTCCCTAATAGTTGTGTCTCCCTTTCAAGCACTTGGCTGCAGGAGATTTCCTACGTTCTCTCGCTTACGCTTTTCGTATTGCACTTTCCACAATGTCCATTATAGTTTTAGAAACAAATGCTGTAATCTGGGATAAATTAAAACGCATCTCCTTGTGGAAACTCTTTGAGGACACTCACGAAGGTGGAATAAGGATATTGGAAAAAATTACATTTTCCGATCTTCATGGGGGCCATGGATGGCAAGCATTGCGTATTTTAGGTAAACAAACCGTAATACAGGGTTGTTTCTGATCTCTGGTAACGAATTTGAATGGCATCATGTGCGTCAGGAGTCACACGACAGCTGAACTGTAGCGCGAGGTGACAGACCAGTAGTGAGTGATCTCATAGAGTGAACGGCGACTCACAGCAGAAATTCCCAAGAAAATCGAGTCTTTTTGGTAGAGATACATAATAACCCTTTCCGATGCCAAGTACAGTTAAGTGAAAATAAAAGAAGCCTGGAATAAACGAGGTTTCGTTATTTCCAAAAAAAGGCATCTTCTGAGTACTTAATAAGATTGGTAAAGCTCGAATGGAATTAATTTGTATCATCTCGTGGGGTGCGGCGACTTGTGACGGGGGGGGGGGTGGATTTGCTTGCTTTTTCCACTCTGGACTTAATCCCATCCGAACTTTGCCAGTCTTATTAGGTACACACAAGATGCCTTTCTTGGAAATAACAAAACCACGTTTTTTGCAGGCTCCTATGATTTTCACGTATTTGTACTTGGCATCGGAAAGAGTTGTTATGTACTCCTCCCAAAAGGTCTCGATTTTCTTGGACATTGCTACTGTGATACACCGTGCACTCTGATTATGAAATCACTCACTACTGGTCTGTCAGCTTTCGCCGCAATTCATCTGTCGGTGTGATTCCTGACGCACATGACGTCATTCAAATTCGTTATCAGAGATCGGAAACAACCCTGTATAAAGTCTGAACCGTAAGAAATGTCATTAATTTCAGAGGATTATTCTTTGATATATTTTAAACAAAAAAATAAATAATAATAATAATAATAATAATAATAATAATAATAATAATAATAATAATAGTAATAATAATTTCCTTTTTGCTTCCTTTTCTTGATAAAACTTGTTTTATAAGAAACATTTCATACCTTATTTTGGGAAAACCATTGATTTAATTCCCAATATGCTTAGTAAATTTAAGAGAGCAGTGTATTATAATAATAAATGCGCAAAAATTTGATCCTAACAAATGTAACATTTTTAAATTCCTTTTCAGAACGAAAAGTTACATTCGTTCAGATGAAATTGCTGCATATTTAAAGGATAAAACTAAAATTCTTTCAATCATTTATCATCCCGCGAACTCGGATGCGCTCCTCGGCGTTGACTAGAATGATAAAGCAGCATTATTATTGCATGTAAAATGTATCTTTACTGTACATTTGTAAGGAGGCGAAAAAGAGAGCTAAATTCACACTGATGCGGAGGATTGTAAGAATAAAAGATGACTATAAAGATGAAGGCAAATATTCACTATCACGAGTAATAACTTAAGACTATTTCGTTTGTATGACGACATTCCATTTTCGACCATGAAGTATAATGCAATTTTGAATTCCAACCAATCACATTCATACATCGCGATAATTTTTACAACTCGATTTATCACAATCAATAATTTATAGCATGGTGGTTTTTTTGTTTACTCATTGTCACCAACTGTTTCCCCGTAAATCGATGAGTATGAATCTGTTAATATAAAGAAGTACTAAATAAAGTATATGGAATCTACATCTGCATCTGCATCTGCATCTACATCTTCTAATTCCATGTACATTGTATCTAAAGAAAATGGCACTCCATTCGGATTTGATAACTGAGTTTCCAACAATTGTTAATTTAATTAATGTATTAATCAGGTTATTTTTAATTATATTATAAAATGCTTAGGAAGTTTCCTAGTACCCGGTACTCGTTACATAAGCTCTTAAGTCAGCCATTGTTGTATAATCACAAAAGACTTACCGTAGTTTCCCCTAACTATGGTCCACATTCGTCACATTTTTCTTTGTATAATCAATATTATTCATCCAGATTAAGTGAAATTTTGGCTTCGGACTCTTGTAAGTGTATATTAAATAAATACTGACATATGTGTTTGAAATTATTTAATTACAAGTGTTGAAAAAATAATAAGCATTGGTACATAGTTGTATTCTGAGTTGCCCAACTATGGTCCACTCATATATTCATGCTTGAAAGCATTAATGGACTATAGCTGGATCTGTAATTATTCGTAAATCAATAAATTGAGTTTCTAATTTAAGGGTAGAAACATAATCTAGCACAGAAATATTAAAAATAAATGAAAAGTACATGGATTCTTTTTATTAGTACACATTGCATAAAGACACAATAAACAAGTCAAATCTGTAAGTCATTTTCCTGCAATAATGGACAACTACACTCACCGGCAAAAATACCGGGCCACCTAAAGTTTCTCAATTTTTTTATGAGGTGAGAATCAGAAAACCCATTATGAAATGATGAAAACATTGCTTCCCAGAAAAAAAAAACTCTTTTTTTAATCACTTGCGCTATTATTTTCAACGCCAAACATTGGATATAATTAAAAGGTGTAAAAACTTACAAATTGTTTCAATTTCCTTCCAAATGTTCAACTGATTTTGTGGCCACCCAGATGTTACTAATAGCGGATATTGCCTCCCCTCAATAATTGCCGCTTCTTACTATACATGAAACAACAGCTCCATTGTTCTTCACTTCCAAAACTTTCCCTGCCCACAGTTCCTCCTCATAAGTAACTACCATATAACTATGTGCCTTTAGCATTATTTTAACAAATTTCGTCTTCTTTTCCACATCTGACTCACTGTCTGTAAATATGGAGAGTACACCGGAAACATCACAATCTGTATCCAATTCAATTTCATCGCTCTCATAGTCACTTACAGGGACGGTTGTGATCCTTCTACCCTGAAGTTTTCGTTTTACCGGACCATTATTCGTGCTAGTACCATTGATGCTGGAACAGCCTGTTTCTTTATTTACTGGACTATAATGTTAAATGGTGTTTTAGAATATACTGAGATACCGTATTTGCAGAAGTAAATAATCAAATTGTTCACATTTCATTAAAATATATATTTCAAAATGAAATTCAACTATGGTCCACGAAAAATTGTGGTACGTAGTTGAGGACTGACTTCTAGCCTCGAGGTTAAACATTTTTCACGCAGAGTCCTTAACCTCTGCCAGTCTAATTATTACGTGAAAGTAAACACTATATAGCCAGGTTTAATTGTACAAACAATCATATATCTATAATTTACCAGTTCTACAGAGGAGAGTTTAATAAAACAGACAAACACAAACTGAATGATTTCGTGTCTTCCCACATTCAATAGAACGATGCACACTGGCCTTGTTAAGCATCCATATCATTGCCACGTGTAATGGTAGATAGAAGCATCTATGGGGAACACAATTCCATCACAGTGGCGCCTTAAATGGCAAACACAGAACTCTTGGGGGACTAAGTAGTACATAATGCGTTTTGGACCATAGTTGGGTGCCTGGACCATAGTTATGGGAAATTACGGTATATTTTCCCTGGACCAAAAAATATTACGAACTGACTAGAATCACATCTAGTAACAAACTATTAAAATTCTTTTCAGAAAGGAGCCACTGTGTAAACATAAAAATGACCTATGTAACGAGTACCGGGTACTAGGAAACTACCAATGTTTAAATTAAAATTATGATTTCAGCAGATAATGAAAATGTGTTTCTGTTATAATAAGAGGAAAGCGCAATGGTTTTTCATGAACTTGTAAAAATTTCTATGGTTAAGTACTCTTTGTCCCTTGTGGCAGCTCACGAATGGTGAGAAGATATATAAATTACATTAATTAACATTGTTAAACCCGTATTTCGCTTTTCTCAATTGGCATTACTGAACAACATCCAATTTCTTTATTGTAGTAATCGATATTCATATGTTTCAATTTCACAATGTCTGACTGAGTAGGTCAGTGTTCATAGATATATAATTATTAACATTTGTGAGCGAATTTTAGGGATATATTAATTATTTACATTTTTATTTTATTCATGAAATAGTCCTAATAAATGTCACTCGATGTCTGAGATTACTGTAGAGAAAATTGCATTGAATATATGTTATTATCCAATTAATAATGCGATTTAGACATTTCATCGCATAAATGTTAACAGTACCAGTAAATTGCCATTTTGTTTATTCGGTACCGGTAATTTTGTATTAAAGGATTTTTTTTATTTTATTGGGTTATTTTACGACGCTCTATCAACATCTCAGGTTATTTAGCGTCTGAATGAAATGAAGGTGATAATGCCTGTGAAATGAGTCCGGGGTCCAGCACCGAAAGTTACCCAGCATTTGCTCGTATTAGGTTGAGGGAAAACCCCGGAAAAAACCTCAACCAGGTAACTTTCCCCGACCGGATTCGAACCCAGGCCACCTGGTTTCACGGCCAGACGCGCTGACCGTTAGTCCACAGGTGTAGACTTAAAGGATTGATGTAATGTATATAAAATACGTGTTTTTTCCCCCTATATTTTAATTTTAATATTTGATTGTGAACACGTTTAATGTAATAGAACTATTATTCTCAAAATAATCAGAGTAACTGGATAAGATTATTTATACACATTTATTTAGGTCGAGGCTAAGTTTGTAGCGTTTATGTTCGTCACCACAGCACTGCGTTGTTAGGAGATAGTTTATAATTTGTAATTTTTTTATTTGGAGTATTATGCTTGTAAATACGCCTTCAATTTTGCGGATTTGAAGAAAGTTTGTACTATTTGTGGGCTGAAGAAGATGAAGTGTCAAGTGAACACTTTCAACTTAAGCTGACATTCTTCTGTTTGCATCAACTGCTGCTGCAACACAAGGGTGCAACACGATTATGCACGTCCGCTCTCCGCTAGCATGACGAAAGCAGCTACCCAGGACCTTGGTTGGGAAGTGATTCCATATACCCTAAATTCTCCCGACCGATCCTGCGCCTTTAGATTTCCATCTTATCCTTTCTCTATCCAATAACATTCCACCATGATTGCGCCACTTGTAATTGCGCCAAATGGGTTGCTGTATATCCGTATTGCGTTTGCGCCAGTAACTCAAACGTAATATGCAACATTTTTGTTCATAAGTTGGCACAAAAAATATTTAAGATGTTACGATTTGATACAAAATCTTCGTTAGTGGAGGACATTGGTTGCAATTCAGTTACAGCTTCGTGAACTCCAAGTAAGGTTATTGGTAGTTTCGTCATATGGTGACGTGGTTCTCTGTAGATTGCTTCTCGTAATAGTTTAACGACAGTGAAATGGAGTACACTAGCACAAGGCTCTGGATTCTCATTGAATGTTGTAGATTATTATGATACCTGGTTTTTCACTTAAGTCACTAGTCGCTTTCCTTTTACACGACGCACGTATTTTTTGCCGTACGAGATCTCTTGCATTACTTTAGTGATTATGGCCGCCTAAAATTTCCGTTTAACTGTTTAAGATTATTATTTTGGAAGGACAATTCTTCACTGTACAACGCCAACGTATACGTCCATCTATACAGGGTGTTTCAAAAATACGGAGCATAATTTCAGGTATGTATTTCCCACATGTAGACAATCAAAATAGTTCATTACAACATGTGTCCGGAAATGCTTCATTTCCGAGTTATGGCCTTCACAACATTGAAATTCACCGGAACGTTTTTCTTTCCGCAGGTCGTTGTCATTACAGAAGATGTTCAAAATGTCCACCTCCTGCTTGAATACAGACCTCACATCGATGTCTCATTGATCTGCGAACACGATCCCAAACTCCAGGAGTATTGCGTATGTCCTCAGAACATGCCACAATTCGGTTCCGAAGGGATTCCAAATCAGGCACCGGAGACGAATAAACCAATGATTTTAAATGTCCCCACAAGTAGAAATCGAGAGGGTTCAGATCAGGTGAGCGTGGAGGCCAAGCAATTGGGCCACCTCTACCTATCCATCGCATCGATCAGGAAACCTTCGATCCAAGTACCGGCGAGCCAGCCGTACGACTGAAGTGTGCAGGAGCGCCATCATGCAAGAAGTGAATGTGTTGACGATTGATCAGTGGAGTGTCTTCTAAAACATGAGGTATGGTGTTTTCCAGGAAGTGTGTGTGCGCCTGCCCCGTAAGTCTGTTTGCAAGTACATGGGGTCCAACTAATCGATCACCAATGATACCGGCCCACATGTTGAGGGAGAACCGCACCTGGTGATGAGATGGAACAGTTGCACGTGGGTTTTCATACGCCCATACATGCTGATTGTGGAAATTTGTTATGCCATCTCGTGTGAACTGTGCTTCATCTGTAAATAATACTAAGGCAGGAAAGTTCGGATTTACAACCACACTGCTGCAAGAACAACTGACAGAACCTAACTCGTGCAGGGTAATCTGCTGGTGACAGGGCCTGTACACGTTGCAAATGATAAGGATAAATTGATACTCTTTCAACAGTCTCCAGACAGTCGTATGAGGAACATTGACTTGCAACGCTACCCTTCGTGTGCTGATAGAAGGAGTCATGTTCACAGCCTCCAGAATCTCCTCCTGTACTTCTGGAGTTGTAGATCTTGGTCGTCCCCTTCCCAAACCAGGAGAGTTAAATTTTCCATACTCGCACAGACGGTAATGGAGACGTACAAATGTCTTCTGATCTGGACATTGTCGCTGTGGGTACCTCTCCTGGTACAAACGACGAGCCAGCGCAGCATTGCCGTCCGCCTTACCGTACATGAAGTGTATCTCTGCCAGCTCTTGATTTGAATACATGTCACACAGTCTAACGCCTACACAACACTGAATGTAACCTTCGCCTCGGAATGAACTGTCAGAGTGCCCTCTTAATGTCTCCTTTGACGGCAACGACCTGCGGAAAGAAAAACGTTCCGGTGAATTTCAATGTTGTGAAGGCCATAACTCGGAAATAAAGCATTTCCGGACACATGTTGTAATGAACTATTTTGATTGTCTACATGTGGGAAATACATACCTGAAATTATGTCCCGTATTTTTGAAACACCCTATATAATATAATATAATATAATATAATATAATATAATATAATATTATATATATATATATATATATATATTCAGACATTCATTCAGTGTTCTGCCCAAGGGCAGGTCTTTCACTGCAAACCCAGCTTTCTCCAATCTTTCCTATTTTCTGCTCATGTTTGCAGTTTTTCTTCTGAAAGATAAATATGGTAGCTTCCCGTTGTTTTCCGCACACCACTCTCTCTTTCGCATCTTAAAAAGATCCCAGGGTGCCCCAGCGTGGAGGTGATGAGAGTGGATTTGATTAATATTAGGCCCTCCGGACTTCACCGAAATTCACCGCAAGGATTAAATGTAATATAATATCAGGGTTTTTGACCCGATCATAGACCGGGAAATTCCAATTAGCCTTTCCCCCTAATATAATATAATATAATATAATATAATTTTTAGTAGGTTATTTTGCGACGCTGTATCAATATCTCAGGTTATTTAGCGTTTGAATAAAGAGAAGGTGATTATGCCGGTGAAATAAGTCCGGGGTCCAGCACCAATACTTACCCAGCATTTGTTCATATTGGCTTGAGAGAAAACCCCGGAAAAACCTAAAGTAGCTAACTTGCCCCGACCAGGATTCGAACCCGGGCCACCTGGTTTCGCGGGCAGACGCGCTAGCCGTTACTCCACAGGTGTGGATTATATTATATTATATTATATTATATTATATTATATTATATTATATTATATTATATTATATTATATTATATTATGATTTTGACTCGATCAGAGACCGGAAAATCCCAATTAGCCTTACAATACAATATTATTATAGTAAAGGAATTTGTTCTGTTGTCATACATTATTTGAAAAAAGAATGGTCAGTGTTATATAAGCGAATCTTTTGACATTGTAATAGATCTGTTGATGAAAGAGGGACAGAAAGGGGGAGGCTGTCATCATTCGAGACGGCCTCTGAGTTCACTGCCTCGAATTCGAACTATGAGTGAAAGAATCGTTTAGAACTGCAGGCAGGCTTCGTGGGCTCCGCAGGCTGCCCGTGTCGGACTCAGTCGGGTTCAAATTCATTGCCTCAAGCTCGAAATATGAATGAAGAGATCATAAGGTCCTTACAGGCTTAGTGGACTTACTGCTTTGCAGGTAGTGGGCTTCAAGCTCGCGGTCTGCCCGTGCACGTCTCTATACTCCGTTCTATAATGTCTGACAGGCGACGTAAACATTGAGAGAGAGGATAATTGCCATTGAACTAATGGCAGAAGTCTCATTCCACACTTTCATCTTCAAGTTGGGCGGTCTGAAGCGTTCTACCTCCGCCCAACTTCAAGAGAAGCGTGGAATGAGACCTTTCCCATTGGAATTGGTTGAATAGCAATTATACTTGTACTTCCCTCCTTCCTCTGCCGGCAATGTTTACGTCGCCTGTCAGACATTATGAAACGAAGTATAGCTAGGGTACGTCCAGAGTGCAGGTCGACTCCGACTCAGATTCAGATTCCAAAAGTCGGGGCAAGAATTGACCTCTGTAGCACGAGAATGGTCAATAAATTAATATCTTACATACTTACTTATTGCTTTTAGTTGAGTAGTCAATAAATTAATCTCTTAGCCTACTTATTGACTTATTGCTTTTAGATGAGTGGTCAATAAATTAATCTCTTATTTACTTACGGTTTTAGATGAGAATGGTCAATAAATTAATCTCTTACTGACTTACTTACTTACTTATTACTTTTATATGAGAGTAGTCAATAAATTATCTCTTGCTTACTGACTTACTTACTTATTGCATTTATATGAGAGTAGTCAATAAATTAATCTCTTACTTACAGAGTTACTTACTTACTGTTTTTAGATGAGAGTGGTCAATAAATTAATCTCTTACTTACTGACTTACTTACTTACTTATGGCTTTTATATGAGAGAGGTCAATAAGTTGATCTCTTACTTACTGACTTACTTACGTCTTTTAGATGAGAGTGGTAAATAAATTAATCTCTTAGGGCCGTATTCATAGACATTTTTAGCGCGGGCTTCCGGTGGATGATCAGCATTTTTCGTATTCATAAACCAGTGTTAGCGATAGGATATTATTTGAATTCTGTACTAGTAACCAGTGGATAGCCGGGGCTAGCTTAGTACGCTCGTAGCGCGTGCTGCGAAATGTCTATGAATAGCACCCTAACTGACTTACTTACTTATGTCTTTTAGATGAGAGTGGTCAATAAATTAATCTCTTACTTACTTATTGCTTTTAGATGAGAGTAGTCGGTAAATTAATCTCTTACTTACTGACTTACTTATGATGTTTAGGTGAGAGTGGTCAATAAATTAATCTCTTACTTACTGGCTTACTTACTTATGGCTTTTAGGTGAGAGTGGTTAATAAATTAATCTCTTACTTACTGAGTTACTTACTTATGGTTTTAGATGAGAGTGGTCAATAAATTAATCTCTTACTTACTGACTTACTTACTTATGGCTTTTAGCTGAGAATGGTCTTACTTACTGACTGACTTACTTATGGCTTTTAGAGAACCCGGTGGTTCATTGCCGCCTTCACATAAGCCCACCATCGTTCCCTATCCTCAGCAAGATTAATTCAGTCTCTACCATCATATTCCAACTCCCTCAAATCCATTTTAATACTATCCTCCCATCTACGTCTCGGCCTCCCCAAAGGTCTTTTTCCCTCCGGCCTCCCAGATAACACTCTATATGCATTTCTGGATTCACCCATACGTACTACATGCCCTGCCCATCTCAAATGTCTGGATTTAATGCTCCTAATTATGTCAGGTGAAGAATACAATGCGTGCAGTTCTGTGTTGCGTAATTTTCTCCATTCTCCTGTAACTTCATCTCTCTTAGCCCCAAATATTTTCCTAAGCACCTTATTTTCAAACACCCTTAACCTCTATTTGTCTGTTCGGCGCTGGACCCTGGACTCATTTCACTGGCATTATCACATCACTTTCGTCTCAGTCAGACGCTATATAACCATAGCAGTTGAAAAACGTCGTAAAGTAACATTAAGAAAAAGAATGCCTGACATAACATTGAGAACGGAAAAAATCTGTGTTGTAGCAAACTTTAACCGCAGCTTCCATCGATACATCGCGTACATCGAGGCCAGATACAATAATTATTTTACTAGACTCATGTCTTTTTATTACACTTCTGATGTTTTTTAGTTAAGAGAATTATAAGACTAATAAAACGTAAGTTCGAAATGTTATAATATTAATTCAGTGTGCATAATATTACACAGAAGCACAGCGCTTAGTTGATACAACTGGCTACGGACTGCAGAGTCTCCTGTTCAATCTCGGATGATTACCGGATCATCATAACTTCCAGAACGACTCTCAGGTCCATTCAACCTCCTATAAAATTAAGTACCGGGTCTAAGAGACTGTTGAAGCTTAGACATAGAAGGACGGAGCTTTATCTCAGTGGCCCCATATACACTTTCACGACATGTAAAATGGATACCTGCCCACTGTTATGGATTAACGGTGAAACGAGCGGTCCCGGCTTCAAATCCTGGTTCGGATAAGTTACTTGGCTTACGTTTAATCCGGATTTTACCTCAACCGTTCTTATATCAACTCCATCTCAGAGGGGGTCGGAGGTGAGAGTCACTAAACGAAAAATGAAATTAAAGAAAAATATTATTAAACACGAAGTTTGTGTGTAGCTGTGCAAACTTCATCGGAAATCACGTGATACCTAAACTTTAAGATGAGGTTATGGCTCCTATACATTTGACTTCGTCAAGGAGGAAAAAAGTATTGTCTCTAGAGTTGCCAGATTTGATTTAGGAAAAAGAAGGAAGATTTGAACAAAAAAATAGGGAAGATGTATGCCAACTTTCCACGGATTTCGTAGCATATAATTGATTGCTTATTATTTAAGGTATAAGCTCATATAAATGACACTCGAGAGGAAATTAAACACAGAATAAATATGGGAATTGCCTGTTATTATTCGGTTGAGAAGCTTTTATCATCCAGTCTGTTGTAAAAAAATCTGAAAGTTAGAATTTATAAAACAGTTATATTACCGGTTGTTCTGTATGGTTGTGAAACTTGGACTCTCACTTTGAGAGAGGAACATAGGTTAAGGGTGTTTGAGAATAAGGTGCTTAGGAAAATATTTGGGGCTAAGAGGGATGAAGTTACAGGAGAATGAAGAATGTTACACAACACAGAACTGCATGCATTGTATTCTTCACCTGACATAATTAGGAATATTAAAGCCAGACGTTTGAGTTGGACAGGGCATGTAGCAGGTATGGGCGAATCCAGAAATGCATATAGAGTGTTAGTTGGGAGGCCGGAAGGAAAAAGACCTTTGGGGAGGCCGAGACGTAGATGGGAAGATAATATTAAAATGGATTTGAGGGAGCTGGGATATGATGGTAGAAACTGGATTAATTTTGCACAAGATAGGGACCGATAGCGGGCTTATGTGAGAGCGGCAATGAACCTCCGGGTTCCTTAAAAGCCAGTAAGTAATTAAGTAAAAGCTCATTAATCATTACTCATTATCATTATTAACCCTATTTTAGATATTTAACATAAACTACAATTATTACAGGACATACATATATGTCAGGCCTACATTATCTAGGAAAACATGAAGCATCGCTGACACCACTCATATTTAGCAGATAATTTAACAGCCTGCAGTAATTTTGCATTATTTTTATTATCAAAGATAAATTCCTACATGCCTGATTGAAGTTGACAGATGTGTAGTTCAGAATTTATCAGGTTCACAGAACACTTATATCTTACATCTGACTACTTAAACTTCATTAAAGAGAACACTCTTTCAACGTAGTATTAGTGCATGGTATACTGAACAGGAAACGAATTACTTTTGCAACATTTGGAACATTCATTACATTTGAACATGCCAACTCCAGAGATAACCACTAGGTCTAGTTAAAAAAAAAATCTTTTAAAAAGTGCCAACAAACAGAACATATAAAAATAAATCTCTGCGGTAGACTCGTTGAAAATAATTATTTTGCGCGAAAATAAAACGTAGATAAGAGTAAAATTATGAAAGATGTATTTTAAAGCGAAAAAAACGTAAGAATATGAGAAAATGTACAATTTGGCAACACTGTAATGTGTTTCACGCGACTTACAAGAGAACCATCCCAGGTCACGGTGCTTGAATTTAATGGAAATGTATATTTAAGCTAATTTTCGTTTGTTAAGAAACGTGGTGATAGTTGTTCGTTTCGCTTTTTCCTCGTTTACGAAATATATTCACTTGAAAATCGTTGCTACATATACCACTTCTTGCGCGCACTAGGATACTCACAGTTCCGTGACACCGTATCTATCTCGCATTAATACTCTAGTTATTTTCTTCTCTTAACTCACATTAATACATTATTAGTGCAATGTATGGCTCCCGTCATTCATTCGTATACCATCCAAATCCATAGGTATGCAACTGGAAATCTAGGAATAAGACTGTACATATGTTTTCAAGAACCGAAAGGGGAATTTGGACCTAAAGTAAAACAACGTGTAGACAAACACAAGCCACTTAACGTCGTTGTCGATGCAGGTAGTTTCGGTAAACTGGCAAAAATTCGCGGTAGAAGATGGTTAAGAGATGTATTTCTTGCGGATGTTAAGAAAGACACTAATACTTCCGGATTCCTGGAGTGGTCAGATAGATGACACTGTATTTACTGCTGAAGAAGGAAACAATATTTTACATTGTAAAGGAATTAAAACAAAAATTATCCCTCCAAAATCTACAAGATTTGTGCAACCCTAGGTTGTGTATTTTTTTAGACAATATAAAATTGTAATTCGAAGGCTAGAAAAGTATTTCAAACATAAAATAATCTGTGAAAACAATCCAGATACATTCCACGATAGCGGCTACATAATGACATTACTAGGGAACGGAATTTGGAGTAGTAAAAGCTAGTATTGGCATATACACAACCATTTGTTTACAACCCTTTATACCAAGTCCTCCCCTCCATGACATACTCGCAGATCTCTGCACTTCAACAACAGGTGAACGGGACAGTTGTCGCATAAGAACTTCAACATGCAGGTTTGCAGTTCAGAGTAGTGAAGTGCAGGTGCAATGCCGAAAGTGAAACCAACTAACAATACAAAATTGAAAGACTATATTTGTAAAAGCTCCAGATAGAGTATCAAAATTCAGGAAACAATTCCCGATGACGCGGCTGCGATTCAAATACGCCAGGAACTGCTAAATGATAGAACAATCTAAAAAGAAGTCATGGATATTAAGTCAATTTTTAAATTTTACCGGATGCCATTATTTGGTTAGAAAAGTCAGGAGTAGAACTAGTTGAGCAAATAAATATTATAAGGACTATTGTAAATAAACTGAGTGCAATAGAAGGTGAAGTAGGAAAGGGTGTTGGTGAAAAAATGAACATAATTTGATTAAAAATTATAGGTATAGTATTCTTAGTCGGATTTCAGATGTACTAACAAAGACGTGTCCCAATGACGTCATTCAATATGTGCATTTAATTGACGTATCTTGTTTCAAGTATTCTCCAATTGTCTCTGCAGATGTAGAGCGGAGTTTTTCCATGTTAAAAATTTCCTTCCTTGCAACAGAGCAAAGTTGTATTTTGAAAATTTGGAAATGATATTTACAATTTATTATAACAAGGCACAGCAGGAATAATTGCTTTATCAACAAAACATAGCCATTAATTGAAAATGTCATTTCGTTTGGTTCTACATTTTGTTCAACATTTAGTGATACTGTATTAGGCTATATTGTAAATATTGTAGTATATTGTATATATTGTAAATACTGTAGTATACGTACGTTGTATACATGTTGTCATATTTCATTATATTGTAAATAAGTGTATTTAGTTTAATACTCTCCTGACAGAAAAACATACATATTCAGAGGCGAGTTCCATACAGAAGACAACTATCAGGCATCAATATTGCCACTGACACGCGAGGATGTAGAGATTGATATTTAATTATGTATATTTGCAATGTTGCGTTGCCAAGAAAAACACATGTAGTTCAAAATGAAATGCAGATTATGTATGTAGAAAACTATATGTCATTAAACTATAACATTTGTTTATTCTGAAATACGTTTACAGCACGTTGCGAGTAAGTTTGTATGAAGTGGACTGTACTCGTCCATGCAGCTCGCTTGACAGTCACTGAGCTACGAATATCTATACTACATTTCACCATTCGTTATAATACTCCAAATCCCTTTCCCTGGACATTACATTCATTTGTGTACCACCAGTTTCATTCACCTGTCCTCAAAGACATCCTAATATATGCGTGGCAGAGGTGGATATGAAACGGAGAAACATGTGAGATTGATAATGTTCTTGCAACAGTGATGTGTGTGTTACAGAAGAGTGTGAAAAACAGCCTATACAGGGTGTTAAAAAAAGTATCCATTATTTTAGAAGATGCTAGTATGCGTCAAAATAAGAAAATACTGTCTAATAAACATGGGTCCTACAACACATACTTTCTGAGATCTGAACACTTGTTCATAGGAGGTGCTCAATGTGACGTCCATTCATGCCCTTAGGCACTCTTTGAAATTGACCTGGTTGTTCTTGTTAACCAAAAGTCTAGGGGATTTAGGTTTGGGGAACGAGCAGGCCAAGGTGCGAGGCCTCCCCAATCAATCCAGCGGTCCTGAAATATCAGCGTCACGTGTTCACGCTCATTGCGGAAAATATGTGCTGGTGTGCCATCCATCATGCATGAACCATATCTGTAATCTTTGCTGACATTGCACATACTCCAGCAAGGTAGGCAAAACGTTAATAAGCAAGTTCTGATAACGAGTTCCAGTTAATCTCTGTGGTAGCACGTATGGCCCTTAATCTATCACCAAGAACGCCTGCCCATACGTTAATTGAGAATCGGTCCTGATGCTTTATTTCAACTGCATGGGAATTTTCATCAGCCCGCACATGCTGATTACGAAAATTCACAACACCATCTTTGTTGAACCCCGCTCATATCCGCAACCAAACTTTTGGTTTCATTATTCCATGCCAGGGGTGTCAACTACGGTATCATTACCTGGTAGTCTGCTGTATGCAGGCCAGGAATGCATTGCCATAAATGGACGTTACATTGAGCACCTCCTATGTACAAGTGTTCAGATCTCAGAAAGTATGTGTTGTAGGACCCATTTTATTAGACATTTTTTCTTGTTGTGATGCATACTATCACCTCCTAAAATATTGTATACTTCTTTTTAACACCCTGTACAAAATGTTTGCACAGTTTGGACTGTTGAATGGCTCTTCGACCACTTCATTTCGAATCCACACTACCATATTTAAGGTGTCACAAAGTTAATGCATATTCTAAGTTCAAATTGAATTTGTATTTCAACAAGAGTAATGTATTAATGTGAGTTAAAAGAAAAAGAAAATAGACTAGAGCATTAATGCGAGAGCTGTGATACGGTGTCGCGGATCGAGTGCGCGCAAGAAGCAAGTAGCATCGATTTTCAAGTCATATTTCGTAAACTAGGAAAACGCGAAAACGAACGACTATCACCAACGAACGAAAATTAGCTTAAATATTTATGCATTTTTAGTCCCACGCCGTGGCGTCGCGGTCTAAGGCATCCTGCCTAGGACTCGCGTTACGGAATGCGCGCTGGTTCGAGTCCTCATGGGGGAAGAAATTTTCTCATGAAATTTCGGCCAGTGTATGGGATCGGTGCCCACCCAGCATCGTGATGCACTTGGGAACCTACGATAGGTAGCGAAATCCGGTTGCGAATGCCAGCTATAACGGCTGGGGGGATCATTGTGCTAACCACACGATACCTCCATTCTGGTTCGATGATCGTCCACCTCTGCTTCGGCATGTGAGCGTGAGGCCAGCAGCTGGGTGGTTGGTCTAGGCCCTTCACGGGCTGTAGCGCCACGGATTATTATTATTATTATTATTATTATTATTATTATTATTATTTATGCATTTTTATTAAATTCAAGCAGAATGACCTGGAACAGTTCCCTTGTTAGTAGGCCTACACCCGCACGTCTCAATATTTTGTCTGTATAGGCCTAGATGTAATATTTTAACTTACGTATCGTAACATCGACTGAGTCTTAACATTACAACTAGACAAAGTTGCTTAAGGGGTTAGGTACAGCTTACAGCAGTAAAATTTTGGAAATATTCAACATCTTTTTCCTCCATTACTGTGTCTTGTACAATAATGAAACTTAGTATGTGTAAACACTGTCCTGCTATATAAAAATAAAAAATATATTTTTAGGATTAAAAATTATTTATATATATTTTTTAAATTCAAAATAGTGGGAGTTCATTCTGCAGTGATGAAGCGTTTCCCACATAACTCAAAAACTATCCAACATTCTGTGATGAAACTTTTTGTATGTACAGTAGAACCCCGATTATCCGTCACCCTATTAACCGACTGGTGGATTAACCGTCTGTCTTTAGTTTTTTTTTTTTCTTTTTTTGCTGCAGAAATATATTAAGTGCTGCACATTGTATTAGGACGTTATTTTTGTTTTACAGAGTGTTATTACAAGCCTTTTCCTTTACACAGTTTGGTCTAATGTTCGAATTGTCGTACTGTATAACTTCTATATGAAAATTTCATTTAATTTAATGTTTTGTACGGGTGTCAAAAGAAGTCTCATTGTGCTAAGAATAGAAAAAAAAGTGTAAATAATTTAATGTTTTGGGGAAAAAGAAACCGTGGCTCATTTCGCATCAGAATACGAGATTGGAGTGTATAAAGTAGGCCTAGGTAAATCTATAACACGAGACCTTCACTACTCATATCTTTCCACAGACAGCCATTGTAAGGAGTTTTCTTGCCCCTTAAAAAACCCGTCGTTGATAACCAGATGTAAATTAGTGAACTTCTGATCCGCTATCTAAACGCAACATCAAGAAGGGAATTACGGAAGTGTAAAAGCATTATTCACTAAATTTAAGAAAATCTTTTATGGTACGGATTATCCGATTTTTTCGATTAACCGTCTTTACCACGGGTAATAGAGGTTCTACTGTATTTATACATGTCATATCTACAATATGATGCAAAATCACTTCTCTACCTTTGATAGGTTGTCTGATAAAAATAAATTCATTTTAAAAAATGGTCAAATAAAAATAATATTATTTATTAAGGAATGTAGCTGAAAGAGCATAATATTGTAAACATGAGTTTCAGCAATAAAATAAAACAGAGAACATGAAGAAGTTAACAGGTTTATGAGTTATGATGGAAACGCTTCTTCATTGCACAGTGAACTGCCACCATTGTGAATTTTGAAAAATATAAATATAAGTATTTTTTTAAATCGTAAAAATATTTTTTTTCATATAGCAGAAGGACAGTGGTTTACACATACCAATTTTCATTATGGTACAGGATACACTAATGAAGGAAAAAAATATTGAATATTTCCAAAAATTTTACTGCTGTAAGCTGTACCTAACCCCTTAAGCGTGAATGGCTCGTGTTATTCTGGGCGGCTAAAAACCGCGACCTCCATGAACTAAGTCGCTTGAAAAATGGTATAATTATTGTCTCTGAATACGGATATGGCACTTTACTTCATATGGCCTAACTTCTGACGTGAGGAAGTAAAGATAAAATGAAGTGATGTTCTTAAACACGGCCCTAAGATCTCGAAATAATGCAAATGGAATTACCCGTCAAACCTATGAGCTCCAACTGTTGCTTAACATCACGATATTGATCTGGCCTGTATCACTGAACCTCGCTCGCCTCAAGCATCTTTCAAAACTACAAATCAGAAATTATTCAACAATCCGAACCGGCAAGGAAGAATTGAATAAGAGGAGAAACTGCGAAGCAAATCAAATATACTTATTCCTTATATTTTCGAAGTTTTATAGACTCAAAGGCACAGAAATATTTATCCAACTTGAATATATGGAAATATTAATTGCCTTAATGTGAACCTACCTTCACATTCACAAATTTGAAAACGACTTGAATTTACAAGTTAATCGACATACATATTAGTCACCGGCGTAGCTCAGGCGTTAACGCGTTTGCCTGCTGTTCCGGAGTTGCGCTCGGGCGTGGATTCGATTCCCGCTTGGGCTGATTACGTGGTTGGGTTTTTTCCGTGGTTTCCCCCAGCCGTAAGGCGAATGTCAGGTAATCTACGACGAATCCTCGGCTTCATCTCGCCAAATATCATATCGCTATCACCATTTCCATCAACGCTAAATAAGCGAGTAGTTGCTACAGCGTAATTAAATAACCCAAAAAATATATTTTTATCATGATAACAGGTCGTAGAACTAATAATATTTCAATCATCTAAAGGCGAATTTTTAACGGAACACTTAATTATATAGGCCTACAGTTATGGTAATAAAAAAGAGGTGCCCAAACCTTTTTATTTGTAGGACTAGTAACCACTCGTATAAAGGCCACATGTTATACTAAAGATAATTTCTCGAAATACAAATAAATATATAAATTTAAACATAACGATGGCTAAGAAGTGATAGTATTTACAAAAATGATCATTTAGTTTAACTACATTATTATTTTCACAAAAATGGACAGTTATCTAATATTTCGTCCTGAAGTAGAAGATCTTGCAGGGCAGAAACATGGTATATAAAAATTTTGTCTCGTTTTGAAAAAAAAAAAAAAAAAAAAAAAACAGTTATTTGAATCTCCTGCAAATTTACAGATATGAGGTATCACTTCTTAGCCATCGACAGATTTGTTTTTCTGTGTATATACTATTTATTCCATGGTTAGAAGCTATCCACAGTTTTGCTAATCTCAAATTAATTGAAACACCTTCGCGTTACCATATTATCATCAACAATAGTGCATTCTCAAGTGACTTGAATAATTCTTTGTCCTTTGAAAACACAAACATTTATTATTTATTTCTGGACCAATAGAATCTGTTTTATTTTGCAGTTTTCACTTTTTCGAATATTGGATATTTTCAAATTGAACATAATATTTTTAATGTACACTCACGGAAAGAAAAAATTACCGGCTTGAAAACGTCTTCATGACGGCGATGCAGTACACCAGCATCAAAATTTTGCATCAGACTACCTTTATGATTCCTCTTAATGTCTTCCATGTCCCATGTCACACCTTTAGAGCGAATTTAACCCTGTTCTGCCGTTATCTTTTTCTGATTTATAATATAACTCACAAAACTTCCAATGTAGGGGAGTTAGGCCTAAAATGACATACTTGGGTAAAATGACATACTATGTGTTTTGTGAAAACATTGTAAGCTGAGTTTGAATTTACAGCTTTATAGTGCACAGAAGCTGGAAACAGTGGTTACATCCAAGTTTTAGCAAGCGAAGGCGCTTTTTGGTGAAGCAGGTGCAACTAAAGGAAAAAAGTGCACGACGATATAATATTGTTGAGGTATGTTATGTATTTTTGTCCTTTCAAGCTTCAGATATTAGTGAAATAATGTTCATGACTGAAAACATGAATATTTCCCTCTATAAAAAGTATTACAATATCCAAATTCATAAAGAGGTTAGGTCGTACTAACACTACTTCTTATTCTTCTTCATTCCGGGTAAAATGACATACCACCTACTTGGCTAAAATGACATACTATGTCATTTCACCCAAGTGCATGTTTCTGACTGGAAATGAGAAGCCATATATTATGGGCGATAGCGATTTGCAAAATTGTCAAATTTGTTTACAATGGCTGATTAGTGATTACTTCTGTGAAATTATGGATTATATGGTGACTCCAGCCACTTGATGTCTCTTTCTTCGGGCCTTTGAAAACATATGATCCGGCCGTTACAAAGTGGCTGAAGAACCATCCTGGATGGGTGATTACACAGTTTCAAATTGCGGACATTTTCTGAAGTCTATGGAAAAGCTGCAAACATCACCAATGCATTGGGTGGATTTTCTTCAGCAGGAATTTGTCCACTCAATTCGAACATATTTCCTGATCACTTATTTAGTCCTGCAGCTCCCACAGACAGACCTCTAACGAATGCAGTCCCTACAGATGGGCCAAAGGGTGCAACACAGAAGAGCAGTTCAACAACAAGAAATGCAAAAGAACATATGATAGAACCATCATCACTAACTGCACCAGCTGCGGAAGCGTCACAAAAGAGGCCTTCAGCTCATGTGACACAGCAAGAAATCTCCCCGATTCCCTCTGGACTAGATCTGTGGCGAGAAGAAAGAGAACACATGAAGGGTCCCAAATCGAGCATCTCTTTTATTAACCAATTAAAATTAAAGGAAGCTGAAAGAAGAGCTGTAGAAGAAAGGCGTTCAGCTAGCAGAGGAAAAACACAGCTTCAATTTGATCTAAGCAATGGGGACCAAGATGAAGAGAATGACTTCGATGGTGATGTTGAGAACGATGCACCTTGTCTGTACTGCAATGAATTTTACAGCCAATATAAACCAGAAGAAACATGGCTACAGTGCAAGAAATGTTTCTCATGGGCACACAATGAATGTGCAAGTGTATCTAAGGAACAAACATTTTTTTGAACTATGTAAAAATTAACTTAAGTGTGTTATTTTACCCTAATAACTTGGGTAAAATGACATAGTTTGTCTATTTTCAAACATACATTTCAGTTAAAGATTGTCAGTATTTTCCACTTTCTGTTGATCTTAATATATGTGTTAATGTTGTATCAGTTATATATAATTGGTCAAAACAAATTTGGTAAGAATACATATTTTTTTCAAGATTTCCTTAAGGTATGCCATTTTAGGCCTGGTTCCCCTATGTGTTGACTTTTCCGTTCGTTCCGGAAGTATTGCCTCACCAAAAAAAAAAAATAAATAATAAATAAAACAAATTTGCTTAAGATAGTCAGTGTCGTTCAATTCCTTCCAGAATATCCGCAGCAAATGCATCACTTCAGATTCGATCATCTCGCAACAAAACTGGCATGGTTTGAATTTTGTACGCGTGGAACGTCTGTGCAAAATTTTTCACACCTCCGGAAAAATCAATAGATACAATGTTCGGATTGGGGGTCGGAAAATTGAGATTTTGGCGAAAACATGGCATGAAATCGTGTTTCGATCTGATGTTTTCCGGGAAACGAACGGAGCACAAGTTGAGGTGTATCCATGAAAACTTGATGAGTTGAGATATCATTTGCTGAAAATCGCGTCCCTATATCTAGCGTAGTTTTTCAGTATAAATGTTTATAATCAGGGAGAGACTTTATATTCATCCTGTACATTACAATATCAAGATTAGTTTTAATTTTATTGTATTATTGTGCTTTGTATTCACGATGAATAATGCTTATAACTGTACCGTTTAGCACGGCCGGTCACTTTATGTTTCCGTGAGTGTACCTATGCCATTTACAAAATGTAGTACTCATGAACTAAATGGCATGGACAAAACCTGTTTGAACATTTGAGCGTTTCTAATATGGGCTATGTACATTTCCCGTTGGATCCTATCGTTATGAATGTTAAAAGTAGGCTGGGGTGAAGTCTTGGGGTTAATACAGAGAGAGGCAGCGAAAAGTTACTGCTCTATGCAGGAGATGTGTTTGTTGAACGCACGTTATTACGTAGTGTTGCATTACTACACTTGTTATTGAACATTATTTGTGTTATTTGTAACTCCACTCGTCAACTAAACACTTCGTACGCTTCCCGCTGTCCGCGCACTCCATCCCCACCACTCGGGAATTTTAGATGCGGTAACTTTTCGCTGCCTCTCTCTGTAGTATGGGTTTCCGATACTGATTAGGAAGAACTTGGGTCTCCGGACCCAGGGACTTATCAGAACTCGTCTGAAGTTGGAACTGGCTCTATCAGGGCTGAGGCAGGCTAGCCCATCTGTCAGCATCCGATTAACGAGAACTACACCGGCCATCTGTCAAACTTGGACTACGATCGCATACATAGGACGCTCTCCTGCGGTGGCCGTGTATGTGTGATCAGACCTTCTGTCTGTCACACAAGCGGTGCGGGTTCGACTCTCGTTCAGCTTGGAATTTTTCGATCCATAATGATAATTTCGGACAAGGTCGCAGTTGGGATTTTTCTCGGGATTCTCTCGTTTCCGCAGTGGACGTTTTGTCAGCTCACAGAGATGTATCGTTGGCTGTAGTCGAGCAGCATCTACATTCCACATCATTCCGTAAACATTTCTCCATTTCATTATCATTCCATAGCATTCCCCGAACGCCGGTTGGCGACGCACAGTGGGCATTTTATCGCGCCAAATATAAAAAAAATGTTTCCTGGAATAGCAGTTAACTAGAATAAGTGTTTCATTTAAAGGATAAAGCAACTTTAGTGAACATTTTAATTCTCAATTGCACTGGTAGCCGTATAATAGAGAGATTCTGGGTTCGATTTTCGATATCTCTGTTAAGAGTTTAATCTCTCCCCACTGATTATTGTGTATACTTTGTATTATACAAAATTTTACTTCAAATATTTAAGAGAAGCACCTTCTGAAATAAACTGAAATCAAATTAATCGAATTTGAAAATAATAATGACAAAATTCCTATTAACAGACCAATTTAAAGTAGGCTACATGTTCTTTCTTTTTTGATCCAGTAAGGGTAAGAGGCAACTGTACTTTATTTTCACATTTCAAGGGTATCTTCCGATGCTTTAGTGTCTAGTGCAGGCATAAGTATTGGGAGCAGATACTATAGCATATTCAGTAAAGAATGCTACTCCTCTGCATAAAATATAAAAATTGGTGTCGCGAAAATGTGAAATAAATTAATACGGAACTTGTTTACGATTACGAAACAATCTTTGCAGTCTGTTTTTAGCTGTATAAGACTTACTTCTTCCTCCCCAAGAATAAATATCCTTTTCGTTTTCGTCTTCTCGTTACTATCTTTTATTTCTACCGCATGTTCTACAACTTGCAAAGAGAGCTTGAACTTCAGAATATAGCTTGTTATTTTTCTTTTTAGGCACTAGTCTTAAGGAGTTAGGTACAGCTTACAGCAGTAAAATTGTTGTAAATATTCAACATTTTTTTCCTCCATTACTGTATCTTGTACAGCTGTCAAAAGAAAAAGTGGCCGCTCTCCTGAAACAAAGTTCGCTTCGGGTATCTTCGCTACAATTCGGAGACAGGCGATGTTACATGTTGTTGGACCACGTTGCCTGATATCTACAGTTATAATTGAAGTATTCTGTGTGTTATCGATAGCATAATGGTAGCGTTCAGGCCTCTTATTCATGAGGTCCTGCGTTCGACTACAACCACGTGCTTTTTATGTTCTTTTTTGTTCTGTTTTTGAGAGAGACAAACTATACATAATGGCTCCTTTCTCTTTTACGATTATTTTAGTAATTAACATCAGGTTCATTAATATATTATGCCATGACTTTATCATTATGATATTGTGGCTGCAAATGGAAAGAAAAAAGATTTTATTCTCAATAAAAATATCTTTCGTGGCATAAATAAAACAAATTTACTGGCGTCGGCCTTAAAACATTCAAACAATTAAGCGTTCAAAAAACAAAACAAAAAGCCACAATTCAATATTTAGTCTATCTTCCTCTTATCTCGATCATCTTGCAATCGAGTGGGCATGGAATTGACTAGTCTTTGCAAATAGCGACTGTTTTTAGACACGATATTCCAGGCATTCTGAACATACATACATAAGTGTTCTGTCCATGGGCAGGTCTTTCATTGCAAACTCAGCAATCTCCAATCTTTCCTATTTTCTGCCTTCCTCTTAGTCTCCGCATATGATCCACATATCCTAATGTCGTCTATTAGTCTTTTCAACCAGAGACCCAATCAATTACTTTTTATCTTTCTAATCAGTTTCAGCATCATTCTTTCTTCACTCACTTTTTCAAACACAATTTTATTTCTTATTCTATCTGTCCACTTCACACGCACCGTTCTTCTCCACATCCAGATTTCAAATGCTTCAATTCGTTTCTCTTCATTTCGTCGTAATGTTCCTTCCCCATACAATGCCACACTCCACACAAAGCACTTCACTAGTCTCTTCCTTAGTTCTTTTTCCAGAGGTCCGCAGAAGATCCTTCTTCTTCTATTAAAAGCTTCCTTTGTTCATGTTTGCAGTTTTTCTTGGGAAGGATAGGCCTAAATGCGGTAACATCCCGTTGCTTTCCGCACACCACTACCTCTTTCGCATCTTATTAAATTCCAGGGGGCCCAAGCGTGGAGATGAGGAGAGTGGACTTAACTAATTGGGCCCTCCGGACTTCACCGAAAGTCACGGCAAGGGTTAAATATTAATTCTATCAGGATGTTTGACCCTATCAGAGATCGGGAAATCTCAATTAGCCTTTGCTCCTCGCATCCTGGACTAGCTTCTACGAATCATCAGAAAATCTTAGAGTGTGATTGGGCCAATTTTTCCGAAAATGTTTCCACACTTTTGCCCTCGTAGCTCAGCAGACGAACGTCGGAATTTAGATGTCAACGTCTCAGGTTCAATTCCTCGTTACTCCTTTTCATTTTATTGTGGTTCAAGATAGTATACTGTAATAATACAAAAAGAAAAACTAATAGCAGTATTATGCAACTGGATTTTTCCAAACCTAATATTAAATGTATGTTATTTATATTGCTAAAGAACGATTACAATATAAATAACTTGAATATTATTTATACAGTATCACTAAAGAACGATAACGCAATATAAATGATAAATATAGGTTTGTTTAATTAATATAAGATATTATATAATACGTATTTAATTATCTAAATAAAATAACCTATTTTACGAAGAAAGATGTTTATTTGTGCTATAATAATTACTTACATAAAATACAGATTATTTATATTGCGAAAGAACAATAACAATATAAATAACTTGAATATTATTTTATAATGCTAATGAAGGAAAACAATATAAATGATAACTTGAATATTATTTATATCGCTAAAGAACGATAACAATATAAAAAACGTGAATATTATTCATATCGGAATTTCACAGATTTATTACAGATGTATTTAAGAAATTGTAGAAGAATAGTAATTAGTAACAGTGTCCTATTTATTCTTCTTGGAGCCAAATTTGTAACTTTTAAAAGTGTGGTTACTATGTTGAAGTGTATGTGTTGCAACGGATGCTTGATTTGTTATGTATGTGAGTCAGTTATGGGATGCTTGATGTCGTCGCAATATCGTAATTATAGTTTGATTGTGTCTGTGTGACTATTGTGTATTAATTTATGATGTATGGTACGGAAAGCTGCATATTTGTGTTATAGAAGTGTTACGTATGTGTGTTGTTAATGTTTTTGTATGTTTCAAATTGATAACTGATATTTGTTTTGCAATCGCAATGCCTAATTTACGGATTGTTTATGTTTTGTTTACATCGCGTAAGCTAATTTAATTTTCTTTTCCATTTCTCTTTATGCTTATCTTTTTTGTGTATAAAACTATAGCCCTAACATACATATGTAAAATAGAGCTAACCCCCATTGGAGATACTGTAGCTACAATAGTAATCATTATTATTCATATCGTTATAAAACGATAACAGAATACAAATGATGACTTCAATTTTATTCATATCTCTAAAGAACGATAACAAAAATATAAATAACGTGATATCCATAAAGAACGATAACTGGATATAAATGATAATTTGAGTATCATTTACATCGCTAAAGAACGATTAAAAAATAAAATGAAAACTTCAAGAAGGCCCGAACCCAGAACCTTTGAATCATTAAACAAGCACTCTACCGCTGGTCTGCGAGGAGCAGATATGGAACACTTTCATAGTTCCGGAACTGCTTGTACAAGCACATGCATCGTGTAACATCGCCGCGACCCGAAGTGGACTTTGAAAATATTCGCTGTTCACGAGTGCGGCCACTTTTTTTTTTTTTTTTTTTGACAGCTGTACAATAATGAAAATTGGTATGTGTAAAATACTGTCCTTCTGCTATATGAAAAAAAAATAATACCTTTACGAATTAAAAAAAATATTTATATATTTCTTTTTCAAAATTCAAAATATTGGCAGTTCACTGTGCAGTGATGAAGCGTTTCCCTCATAACTCATAAACTTGTTAACTTTTTCATGTTCTCTCTCTTTTATTTTATTGCTGAAACTCATGTTTACAATATCATGCTCTTTCAACTACATTTCTTAATAAATAATACTTTTTTTAGTTTGTGTTAGAAGAAAATATTGATATTTGACCATTTTTTAAAATGAATTTATTTTTTATTACACAATCTATCAAAGGTAGAGAAGTGATCTTGCATCATATTGTAGATATGGCATGCATAAATACACATACATCTGAATCGTAAAAATATTTTTTTAACATAGCAGAAGAATAGTGTTTTACACATACTAATTTTCATTGTTGTACAAGATACAGTAATGGAGGAAAAAAATGCTGAATATTTCCAAAATTTTACTGCTGTAAGCTGTACCTAACCCCTTAAGCTTGCGATAAAAGGATGACATGTCACAAAGAGGTTGTGAAGTAAATCTTCATTTGTAGCAATCCGTGAATATTTTCTAGGATGTGATTTTCCGAACTCCCTGCAGTCTTTATGCTTATGTAGGCCTCTTCGGGTATTTTCGATGTTGTGACAAGGAAGAATTTTACCATATCTACAGCATGTATTAGCAATTTATGTACACTTACTGGCATGTAATATATATATATATATATATATATATATATATATATATATATATATACACATATACATATACATATTAGTCATTCCTAATTGGCGGATACTAATGCTTAGTTAATTAATTTGTTTTCTATCACAAAAACTAGTTTTGAAATTTGGGACGACCCATGAACTTGCTTTATTTTTGCTATAGGGTATTCATGGGTGTCTTTTAAATTTTTAAATATTTCAGCAGCACCCCTTCTCCCTTTCTATCTTAAAGCATTTCGAGTGGCATAACGTAGGTTCTCTGTAATATGTTCCTCCATTTGATTCTCTCTACCTGCTCCTCTTCGAAGATTCGTGAAGGATTTGCGGGATGGACATCTACTTATACCAGGACGAGATGTTTGAAGTGTAATGCACTGTTGAAGCAAATGTAATAATTTTTAATTACTTTGTTAATTTTCTGTTAATTTTTACACCACCTCCTTTTCAAACTCGGTAAAAATTTCAAAAGATAAGATTTAATCTTACTTTTGATAATCTGAAAGGCCTAGGAGAGGTATAAATATAGAGCTTTCGTTGTATCTGTCGTGCTGAAGACTGTACTCTGCCCGACTCTTTGAATACTTTAAACAGCTTCACAGATAGATACACAGCCTCAAAAAATTAAATTTCTCTGAAGGCCTGAACAGACGTGAATTAAACCTATACCACCAATTGCACGAGTAACTATATAAAAATATCTGGGTAGGAATGCGTACAATTGCGTACATTTTTTACAACTCAAGTTAATACTTAGAGTCGCTCGAAAGTAAATATTTTTAATGGATACCGTAAAAGGCCGTATATTTGATTTTAGAAAGAGAAAATACGTACGTCCATCTTCATTTTTCATTATAAGCTATCCAGAAATATCGACACAAAACTGCGTAACACAGCGAAGAAACACTGCTGATTAGAAGCAACTCGACCGCGCATGATTTACAATAAATTAAAACATTTTATAACAACATATTATGATAATCAAGCCATATGTTATTGATGGTGAAAAATAGTACTACTTTGGCCCCATAAAATGCTCATTTAGTCCACTGTGCGACACAGGGAAGGAAGGGGCTATCTTAAGGACGAGTGGATTTGCCACAGCGAAACTTAGTGTAGTCAGCCGGCGTGGGTTTGGGAGCTTGAGGGTTAGCGCATTAGATCTTGACCAGAATCAACCTGTATAGAGCGCACACTGTAAGGTGACCATATTCCTCAGAGACGAAGCTGGGACAAAATGGGTAATTATCGCAAGAATCCCCTCTCAAAGTTGAAAAAAAAAAAAGGCAAAGAAATGAGTAAGAATTATAGAGGGATAAGCTTATTGAAAGTTATGTATAAGATATATGCAAGATGTATTAACTCAACATTGAAGATGCTGAGCAATGTACAAATTAGTGAAGAACAAAGCGGATTTAGAATTGGCAGATCATGTATGGACAATATTTTTTACAATAAAACAGATTATAGAAAAATATAGTGAATTTAACGTAGAAACCCATATAGCTTTTATAGACTTAGAAAAAGCTTTTGATAAAGTAGACCGCCCCTTACTTTGGAGGATAATGCAAAAAAGAGGATATCCGATACATTTAATAAAAACTATTCAAAGTTTATATGAAGATACAAAAATGGTAATTGAAATAAATGGAAAGTTAACAGAAGAGAGTAGAACGAACTGTGGTTTAAAACAGGGTGTAGCCTACCCCCAACGCTTTTTAATATATATTTGGACATTCTTGATGAATGGAAACAAGTAGTTTATGGGGGTTTTAGAATTGGACGAAACAAAATATTGAACACATTATGTTTTGCAGATGATATAGTTTCAATTTTTGACGGAGAGGACAGGCTACAAAAAGCAGTTTGTCAACTAAACAAAATATGTAAGAATTATAATATGATAATATCAAAATCTAAAACTAAAGTAATGGCGTTCCAGGGAAGAAACTCAGTAAGGACAAAAATAGTAATAGAAGACAAAGTAATAGAACAGGTTTGACACTTCCAATATTTAGGCTGCGATGTAACTTATGAATAAGAGCAAGACATAAATAAGAAAACACAAAAATTTCAACATATTTGTGGAACAGTAAGACGTTCATTGAGGAATAAAGTAAGAAAAGACACACAGCTAAGATTTTACACAACGATGGCACTACCAGTGGTGATGTATGAAGTGAGACCTGGGTCCTGAAGGAAAAAGAAAAGAGTAAAATTCAGGCGGCTGAAATGAACTTCCTACGGGCTGTGAAAGGTTGTACACGAGAAGAACATATTATTAGAAATGAGAAGATTAGAGAGGAAGTAAAAGTACAACCATTTCTACAGCAAATAGAACATAGATATAATTGGGTGGAACATCTAGGGAGAATGACAGAAGACAGAATACCGAAGATGGCAATGGCATATAGACCTAGAGGAAGAAGAACAATAGGAAGACCAAAAAAACGCTGGACTGAACGGATGTGAGATCGGAACAGGCGAAGACCTAATCCGTGAAAGCAGATGATGATGATGATGATGATGATGATGATGTGATGAATCCCCTCTCGGTAATTTTTCGGAAGTACAAGCCTACACTCTAATATAAGTACAAATATTTTTCTACACGCGGCCATAACTGCCTCTTGCAGCTTCTATTATTCTACA
Source organism: Periplaneta americana (assembly GCF_040183065.1). Taxonomy (NCBI): domain Eukaryota; kingdom Metazoa; phylum Arthropoda; class Insecta; order Blattodea; family Blattidae; genus Periplaneta; species Periplaneta americana. The sequence continues at coordinate 75,546,156 of NC_091118.1, read as the reverse complement.
GGGACATGAACTTATGAGCCATTAAAACGTAAATAATCTTAAGATTATAAAACTGATTCAACAATGTTATATTATTAAATATAAGATTGGCGTATGTAACATGTTAGAAATTTTACTCATTTTATGTATATTATTGTCTTTCAGTCAGTTCATATTCTCTTTGCAACAATGAGTGCTGCCATGGAAAAATGTATAACAGTAAGCTTTTTAATTATCGCTTGCGTTTATTTGACAAGGCAATAATGAGTGCGGGTCTAACGTTATTTTTTACGGTTATTTTTCTTTCACTTTTCATTGCAACGTTGTTGTAGCTATATTTCATATCGCAACATATCAGTACAACCAAACACAAAAATGCACTTTCCAAGGCTACTCGGAAGAAGATGTCTTTGCTTCCAACAGTAATTGCAACATCGAGTCGAAAATCTCAATTTGCATTCGACTTATGTAAAGCTTTTCTTGCTGCCGAAACCCCTTTGTGGAAAGTACAAGGTTGTGGGTCTAGTGCAAGGTTTTTGTAATTGCTTTTTATTGCGTATTTTAGCTATTTATAATGTCTTTTTACCTGCCTATTTTAGCTATTTATGATGCCTTTTTGCCTGCCTATTTTAATGATTCATAATGCCTAAACATCCGGTCTCTGCTCATAACTATTCACTAGTGTTGAAAATTAAAGGGGTACATCCAACTTAATAGGTTAAAAAATGTTTGTCCAAAATCTGGAGTATAGAATTTTCTCTTTTTGTATGTGGAAGACTTTTTTAAATATCTCTATTTCTTTCCTAATTATGGACAAAAATATGCACCAGGAGAGTACTAGACAGCACCGCCTGTTGGTGCGTTTGTCTTTCATTCTCTGAAACTTAAAATTTCAAACCATTTTCTTCATAATTGAAAAACTATTAAAGATAATTGCATGAAATTTTGTATAGATATTTTATACATCTTGATTACACAACTTTTAACATTGTATCACTTCGGAATATGTATGATAAGAACTTTGTGTTAAATTTTAACGTACCTTGTTGACATGTTTCGACCTATTTTCTTATCATACATATTCCGAAGGGATATTTTATATGTCATGATCTACAGTGTGAATTAATTGCCTATATTTTATTCTGTTATTAATATAAAAAATCTATTTTTTGAGTAAACATTTCCAGGATATTTTAAAAATAATTTAAAAAATACTATTCACACTGCAAATAATTTTATGATGCTGATTCGCGCTGTTACCACAATCTTCTGAAATTGGCAGTACGAAAGATATTTAAAATATATATATTTTTTTTTAATTGTAGGAGCTATGAAGGAAACGATGATTGATTGTAAAAATAATTACAAAATTTCGAAAATTTAAAACAAGTCAATTTTTCTTAAACCCAAGTAGTGGTTCTTGTAAATTAATATGTGAATAATAACATCGTAAATTTTCAACTTAATTCTAAAGGGAGATATGAGAAAATGAGGCAGAAAATGTAAAAAAGGTAGTAAATATAGTAAGCCCACAACAATCATTTCCTAGCCCTTCAAGTGAAAGTTTATATCAAGTGAGTGTATAGATGTGTTTTTCGATAAGTTGCTTTTTTAGTCACCGTGCTCATAAATTAATATAACTCAGAAACGACGCGTAGTATTAATGATAGAAAGCTCAAATTTTGCATAGATCTTAAATAGACTAAGCCGGAGAGAGAACCATTTCCTCGGGAGGGACAAAGCAAAACCCTAGAATTCCCATATAACGAAGTTATGGGGAACATCATTTACCTCCTGCCTCCGTTATAGCTTGACCGTAGTACAGTATATCGGAATATGATCATTTAATAAACGTATTTTTGGGGGCATGTTTCTTATAGTGTTACATCCATATTTGAGATTTTTTGGACCGAATTGTATTGAGCTTGAACTATAGGTCAACTACAAATTATAGTAAGGCATAACTTAAAACAATCTCCCGCTTTTTCTCTCATACATACTACGAAATAGTGCTAACAGAAACATTTTTATATGAAGTTTACCTTCCTGAAGACATAATGTGAAAATGTAAACTCTATATGAATGTTCTCCATGAATATGGTTTTGTAAATTATTTAAATGCCATCACTAGGCCTTCAATAATTTCTGGCACATGCATCGACCATATATTTCTAAAAACTCAAAATAATTATAGCTTCATACCTGGCGTTCTATCTAGTGCTATTACCGATCATTATATTGTTTTTAGTTTATTAAAAATGTCTAACAATGAATACAATTCCAGGCCGTCTGTTACTCTCTCATCACAAAATATGCAACAAATTAATTATCCTGATTTGATTACGGATTTTCTAAAAGAAACCTGGGAATCGGTCCATAATTGTAATGATGCCAATGCCTGTTTTCAAATTTTCTACAATTTAATCATAAAGTATATAGATAAACAAACTATTATGAACAGTAATCAGAAAATTTCTAATAAATCCAAGAAAATAAAACCCTGGATCACGGCCGGCATTATTAATTCTATTCGTACAAGAGACAAACTTGCTTTAAAAGTTAAAAAGAATCCAAGTAACGTACAACTAAAAAATTACTACAGAGCATATAGAAATATGTTAACTCTTATCATTCGAAAAACGAAAATTAAATATTATGAATCCAAATTTGATAGATACAAAAATGAACCTAAAAAATTCTGGCAAGTTATAAATGAAGCTACAGATGTAAATGTACAAAATAAACAGCCAATCAAGGAGTTAAAAAACGATAAGGGTGAAATATTAAATTGCAGAAAAGAGATTGCAAACGAATTTAATAATTATTTTTCAGAGATAGGACACAAAGTTACTTCTAACATTAATAAGTCAAATTTTAACTCTTCTCTACAAAATGAGACACAAGATGAACATTTAGCTTCCTCCATGTTTCTTTTCCCTGTAACTGAAGATGAAATTATTATTTTGGTTAAGAAATTAAAAAATAATGTTGCTCCTGGTATAGATGGAATTAAGAATAATACTTTCAAAATTATTATCAAATATATAATAAAACCCATGGTTCATATTTTTAACTTATGTTTTGTGCAAGGTATATTCCAGATGTTTTGAAATGTGCCATAGTGATTCCAATATACAAATCTGGAGATAAAAATAATTTAAATAACTATATACCTATATATTTACTTCCAACATTTTCCAAATTGCTTGAAAAATGTTTAAAGAATAGATTAATAAATTATTTAGAAAAACATAAAATCCTCTCTAAAAATCAGTTTGGTTTCCGCAATAATGTTTCTACTGATGATGCTCTTATTAATGTTACTGGAAAAATTATCAATGAACTAGATATCGGAAACAAATGTTTGGGTATTTTCTTGGATCTACGGAAAGCTTTTGACACTATCAATCATAATTTACTTTTGGACAAACTACATACTATTGGAGTTAGAGGTATAGTTTTAAAATTATTCCAATCATATTTTAGTAACAGAAGGCAAATGACCAAAATTGAAGATCAATTTAGTGAATACAAATATATTGATATAGGTGTACCGCAAGGTACAATTTTGGGACCTATTTTATTTCTAATATATGTTAATGATCTGCTAAATATAAATTTAGAAAAATTTAATGGATCTATATATTCGTATGCGGATGATACAGTAGTTATTTTCAGTGGTTTTTCTTGGCAGGAAGCATATAGAAATGCTAATATAGGTGCTAACATTGTTAAAAAATGGCTTAATTCCAACTTCCTTTCTTTAAATATATCTAAATCAACTTTAGTTCCTTTTTCGTTAACAGCTGCCAGTGTTCAAAATTTAAAATTTAGCGATAAATATAGACTAATAATATACAGTGAAAATTGTTTAGACCCAAAAGTTGTAAATGTCCACCATTGAAAGAAGCCACGTATGTCAAATATCTGGGTATCATTATTGATCAGAATTTAAAATGGCCTCATCACATTACTTATCTTTGTAAGAGGCTTCGTAAAACAATTTATAAATTCGTTAATCTTCGATGCTATTTACCCATTAGAGTTCTACGAAAAGTTTATTTGGCCATTATTCAGTCTATCATTCAATATGGTATAATTGTTTGGGGTGGAAGTACAAAAATTAATCTTAGTCTGTTAAATTTACTACAAAAACGAATAAATAAAATTTGTTTGAAGAAACGTTTCGATTATCCAACTAAATTAATTTATTCTGAATTTAATGTATTTAATATTGAACAAATTTACAAGTATACGCTGCTAAAATTTTATCATAAAAATCGTAATAAGTTTGTATTATAGACACACAATTATGACACAAGACGAAATATTAATTCAACATTAGTAGAACCTAAATGTCTCACATCTGCTGGTCTAAAGCATAGCATAAATTTTGGCCCTCGGTTGTACAATGCTTTAACTAAATTACACCCAGAACTTCTAACATGTAATCCACTAACATATAACAAGAAAATTAGAAACGTGTTAATATCTTCAATTTGATTAAATAAATTTATAGCCTATGTGTATGTATTAATCAACCTATATTATATTTGTATTCTATAATTTTGAAATATATATTAGTCCTACTTTTCACGTGCGATATTATTCTTCTCTAGTGTTAATATTATATTATATAATTCCATTGCCGCTGTAATTATATTTTAGTTCATATTTTATTTTACTTATTTATTATTATTATTATTATTATTATTATTATTATTATTTTCTTATTTTAATATTATATCTGAGCGCTGCTCATTCGGTCACAAATTTTGTTAATACTACTGTATCTTCTTTTTATATTGCTTGTATTATTTTATTTCTATTTCTCTTGTTATATTTTATTTAATCTCGTCTTTAAGTTTAATTATATCGGGATCACTTTTCTTTTTTCTGCATTGTTGTGCAGTATGTTATTCATACATCTCTAAATGGCGGCCTGAACACCTGCAGACTTCTAACACATGCGTACAGGCAGAGCCTTTTTTAGTTACAAGCCGGGGCATGGGTAGGTTTGGCAACGCAGAGTGGAGGCGGGTGATTTTTAAGTGATATTGTGTTTGCTCATTGCTTTCGTTACACGTAACGCGTATTTTTTCAATATTACTTCATGCACAAAGGTAAGATCAAGATTCAGAGTAGTGATGTAAATTATTACGGGTTCGAAAATAGTGTTTTATTGCTATCAATTAACTATACTTCAGAATACGGCGTAAGTAGGCTACTTACATACAAAGGATGCCACTTAGAATAATTACAAAAAAACATGTTTTTATTGATAGTACGGAGGTAAATAAATAAATAAATAAATAAATAAATAAAAAAGATATTCCTTGCACCGAAAATAATAAAATCAATAATGCAACAAAGACGTAAGTTCCTACGCAGTATTCTTAAGTTCCATTCAGTTAACAAATTTGTGGCTAGCAAATTGTCAATGTTTTGCGACTTAATGGTGTTTCATCTGTGAAAGGTTTAGGATATATTTTAATATTAACTTATGCGATTATCTATCGTGTTTTTCTACAAATATTTCAGATGCCTAGAAAGTGCTGTGTGCCTATGTGTCGTAGCAACTACACTTATAATTAAAAAATAAATAAATAAATACATACTTGTTTTTTTATTGATGGTACAAGGGAAAATAAATAAATACTTAAAGAAATGTTACTTGTACCAAAAATAAACAAACTAATGACGTACTTTCGCAATACCCTATTCCAATCAATTAACCATTATGTGGCTAGTAAATTGACAATGTTTCGCCGCTTAATGTTGTTTCACCTCTGACATGAAAGGTGTAGGATATCAAATGCATTTTAATTTCATGTGATTATGTCGTGCTTTTCTATAAATATTTCAGATGTCCAGGAAGTCAGTTTTAGTTTGAACCTGGTCAGTCACCATAACAATACTGTTATCCTAAATTATTTGTTATAAACTTTTTAAAATATAATTTTAAATAAATATAACTACAGGGTGAATGTAGAGTATCCAACGCCCACTGAACGAATATTTCACTTTTATCACGCCAATGTTGCGCTATAATCGTATATGCAAGGTAGGCTATAACAAAAACCTAAACTAACCAAATCTAACCTGTGAAAGAAGCAACAAGTTATACTAAATATGTGTAAAATTGGCCTATGTCTCTATAGTGGGCGGGACATAAGTAACATTGACCAAACCAACAAAGTGATTATATGCATCTACAAATTATAGATAGTTCTGACGTATAGCAGGCATTCCGAATCTTCAACAAAACTGCAACATTTATGGGATCACAAAACAGCTGTTTACAATGACTTTGAAAACCAACGGCGTAACTTTATTGATATAGCAGGCGAGACCCAACAATTTGACTAGAATTCTGATACACACAAACCACAAATAAGAGTATAAAAATGTGGTTATACAATATTTAATAGAATAGTCAATTACTTTGTCATCCATAACCGTAAAAATTCCCAAAGACTACAACCATTTTATTTTCACTTATTTCTTGTTTTTTTTTATCACCAACACGCATTTAGTTTATAATATATCAACAATTAACGTTTGGTACGACCGCAAACATAATTCCATCGACACACACTTATATTGTAACATTAATTTACATTGGAAATCGGCATTAGCACAAACACGTGTACTGTACGGTCAGCCTCCGGGTGACAGTTAATTACAGTGTTGCCGACGTATGGCCCCGACTTGTAACTAAAGAAGGCTCTGGTACAGGCTGTTACAAAAGAAACATTATAGTGCTTCCATTTCTCAAATGAGGTATTATCGCCGCGCTGTCATGGTTAACATTCGGCAGGTCTTTGAAATTTAATTGCATTATTGTTTTCAATTTCTTATGTAGCCGCTCCAATCATTCACCTCTATTCCAATATTGCAACCTATAAGCTGCTTTCATTATTAAATGACAGCTACTTGTCTAATCCACGTGGACTAAAACCGAGGTTGCAATGTCTTGTGCTGAGGACGAACATTAAGGTATGTGATTAAAAATTATTATTAAAGAGTTATTATTAGGAGTTAAGAATGTCAACGTACTCGTATATGAAATAATAATAATAATAATAATAATGATAATAGCCATTTAACAATATAACAAACTAGTGCTTATTCTTATCGAGGAAATAGACGTGACAACGTGACGCTTAGAGTGAAACCTACAAAATTATGTTTTAAAAGCACACCGCACGTTATTGTATGATGCCGACATGTTAACCATGAGAGCGCGGCGATAATACCGGTATAGAAATTCTTATACATTCAGAAATTTAAAATAAATATTATAGCCCGGACACGTGATCTGAAGACATTAATTCATAAATTTAAGCACAGAAACTTAATCATAAACAAAAGCAAAATAGATCTTTTGAATTCAATATTTTCTAACATTAATAGAAAAAAAAAAAAAAGAGTTCAGACAAGTTTGGGGGGCAGTGGCCCCCCCACCCATAACTCCGCCTTATACTTAAAATGATTTGACTTCACTAGAATTTTGATATTTAAATTGAATGTGAAAATAATTCATAATAAGCAAAGGAGTGGACTTGAAAACTAAAATCCGTTATAATGTTTCCGTACAGCATATTAAAAATCAACTGAAAAAAAAATGACTGAGTTATATCAATTTTTGTAAATAGTTACAAATGGGGGGGCCAACTGCTAAATTTGTTCAGCACACAAAACATTGTAAGTTTCAATGAAAAAACAAGAAATTTCAAATTCCCATTCTAGTATCCTCTTCCCTTAACTCATAGGCGTTTCCTTTTCTGTTTCTTTTTTCAGCAAAATGCATATTGTACTTAATATTTTGAACTAACTGTAGCTTCTTCAATCATTTCTGCGTTTCTGTGATAAAAAATAATTTATTTTATTTTATTTTTACTATAAATGGAGGCTGATGGTAGGTACGTATTCCTTAATTTCATGTTATCTCTGATAAAAAAATACATAGTGTAATATACTCCAAATCCTACTTTTTATCACAGATCTTCGATAAAACACTTTATCATAATTATTTATATTTTTTTGTTAAAAAGCTTCGATAGTGTAATACCCGCCAAACAAGATTCTCTTTTATTTTTAATTTTGTTTGTTTATTTATTTAAATAATTCCTGTGTTTCTTAGTAGGTATGTAGTTGAATTACAAATATATAGTAACCTATATTTAGACATACAGTATGATTTTAAAATATATAATATTTCATTGTTTCTTATTGTGATATTTTTAAGTATGTACGTCGTATGATCTCTGTGCCACTATAACGAACGAGCTAGATGGCGGTAACGCCATTGACAGCATTTGGCACTATCTGACCATAGACTTACTAAATCTGACATCTCTGAAAGTATAGGGAATTTGTATACTTATATTCGTGTATAAATATTATAGTCAGTGCAACATAAAGATATTATTCTCAGGGCTTTGAAATGTTGCCGATTTACTGTGATGCAGGAAGTAATATAGTTTTATTAAAGAAAGGTTACTGTACTCATAGTGTGCTGAGCGAGCTATATATAACAACAGATGGAGTGGCGGACAAGTTTTTCAACTTTTGAGGTTATGTTGATGTCAACAGACAAGACTAGAATGACACTTCTGTTTATGGCCGCAGAGTTGATTACGTTGCAATATATTTTTATGTTTACGAAAGCAGTATGATTATGTGCAGTTCAAATCAAAACTAAGTAAATCGTTAATGCCACTGTGAACCACATAGTTCGTGCTTTATGTTACATTTTACTGTTATATTGTAGTTAAGCTTACTGTGATACTATCCAGTATAACTTTTTATACGTTCTCAGGAGAAAGGGAAGAAGTTTTATATGTGAGTATTCGAATTTCATAGAACAATACTGTGATATTGTGAGACATAACCTATATCTTATAGCCTTCTGGGGCGTCGGGCACTGAAAAATGCCTTTTCGAAAACATGATGGGCATTTGACAAATGCTGACTCTGCTCTGCAGGTGTAGTCCGTGTTCTAAGATTTTCTCCAAAAATAGCTGTGTGGAAATGAAATAATTTTATTCCTCTGTAAACCTTATTTATGTGTATTTATCTGTACATCTTACACATACTGTATTCATCTGACGTTGTTTACGTTGTCTACTTACAGTATTACATTCAGTGCGCTGTCTGAGGGGCGGGGACAGGAAACTACACTAAAACAATGCAGATAGCGTAATGTGTAACGGACATGATCGGTCCTGATATGCACGTCTGTAGATAGCAATGTATGTGTACAAGTTGCAGTGTCCAGTCGATCAGCCCTAGTGAAATGGAGGAGTACACGAGAGCGGAATAAGCAGACCTGATTTTCGAATACGGATGAGCCAATAGGAACAGTAGACAAGCTCACAGATTGTATTGGGCCAAGTACCCACATAGGAGACATCCGGCCCATATCATCTTTCCACGACTGTTCCAAATGTTAAGGGAAGTAGGGTACGTGGTGCCAAATTACAATTCCATTTCCACATAACTATTTTTGCTTATAACTTTCGACTCAATTATTACCGGACCAGGGTTCCTTATCTCAAATTGATACATGTGCCCTTCACCATCGTCCCTGAAAGTTTGTAACACCAGCCTGGAAACACTCTGTGTATATACATAAGAAGTTATATAACTTATAAACACACATACATGCATACATACATACATACAGACACACACACACACACACACACACACACAAAGGAGAATTGAACATGAATGTTGGTCACGTGTTTAAACAATTTACTTTTAAATTGCATTATCATTCGACAGTCCCTGAGGGAGCTGGGTAGGAAGTTCCAGAAACGAATTGCTGATACAGTGAAAGAGGAAGAATAGTGAGCTGTTTTATGGCAAGGCATTGATAATAAAGGGTCACTTTTAGAACGAGTACCCAGGCTGTGATAAGAGGACAAGAAATTCAAATGCACCGAGAGATAGTTAGGCGAAGAAGTATGGATGATGTGATACAGGAAAATTAGTGAATGGATATTATCTTCGGTCCTGTAATCTTACCCATTGGAGCATTTCAAGGGAAGGTGTAATGTGGTCGTATTTGTGGATGTTGCAAATGAAACATATGCAGGCATTATGAACGCGCTGCAATCTTTGGGCTAAGTTAGAATTTAAATCTGTTAGTAGAATGTCACAATAGTCAAAATGTGGCAGCACCAATATTTGTATGAGAATTCTTTTTAATTGAAAGGGTAGAAAATTTTTCAGGCAATTTAATGAATGAAGGATGGAGAAGACGGTCTTGCATGTGTGTGTGACTTGGACATTCCACTTGAGGGTCTCGTCCATGTACACACCTGGATATTTAACAGAGGGACTGAATTGGATTATAGTTTCATTTAATTTTACAGAATTTATAATAGCGGATTTTGAAATACATGAGAGTTGTCGTTGCCTGATTAGAATTTCCTGTGACTTATTTGGATTTAAAGTTAAGTCGAATTTTGTAGACCATGCTTATATTGAGTTCAAGTCACTGTTCAATTGGTCTATTGTGTCATTTAGAGTTTCAGGTCGCAATTGTGCATATATAATGGCATCATCAGCATAAAGCATGTATTTACTGTGTTTTAGAGTATTAGATATATCATTTATGAAGACTGCGAATAGAAGAGGCCTCAATACGATTGGTTGAATCACAAATTTTTTTGCCATGCTCACTAAGCAGTTTGGTATTTTTTAAATTCAAATGCGGTGATCTAAAGAGAGGAGTTGCTTTGTTGTAGGGTCGATAAAAGGAGTAACTATTTAGTGAAGTACAGTTTTCATCATTTCAGTTATAGTATTTCCTTCGTACTTGCTAAAATTCCTGACATTTTAAAGAAAATAAGATCTACAGAGAAAATTCATGAGCTGGTTGAATGAAGTTAGACTGAAATTTGATTGAACAGTGAAGTTCATTTTTGTTGTTTTTATGTATTTCTGTATGCATTACTCCGAGTATAATAGTTTAGGAATCACGTATCAAAACATGCAGTTTTTAAACATTTAACTTCATTTTAATTGTCTGTAATTGAACGACTTTGACTCATTGTGTGAATTCATATATCTGAGATGTTATTTAGGGGTTGAATAGGAGCGGCTCCTTAAGGGGTTAGGTATAGCTTACAGCAGTAAAATTTTTGTAAATATTCAACATTTTCTTTCTCCATTGCTATATATTGTACAATAATGAAAATTGGTATGTGTAAGGCAATGTCCTTCTGCTATATCAAAAAAATATTTTTACGATTTAAAAAAAAATTGTTTACGTTTTTTTTTTGTCAAAATTCACAATGGTGCCACTTCATTGTGCAGTGATGAAGCGTTTCCCTCATAACTCGTTAACTTTTCATGTTCTTTCTCTTTTATTTTATTGCTGAAACTCATGTTTACAATATCATGCTCTTTCAACTACATTCTTTAATAAATAATTTTTTTTTTTATTTTGTGTTAGAAGAAAATACTGATATTTGACCTTTTTTTTTTAAGAATTTGTTTTTTATCAGGCAATCTTTCAAAGGTAGAGAAGAGTGATCTTGCATCATATTATAGATATGACATGCATAAATGCACACAAAAAATTTCATTCAGAATGTTGGATAGTTTCTGAGTTATGTGGGAAATGCCTCATCACTGCACAGTGAAATGGATTTAAAAAAAATGTAAATAATTTTTTTTAAATCGTAAAAATATATATATTTTTTTCATATAGCAGAAGGACAATGTTTTATACATACTAATTTTCATTATTGTACAAGATACAGTAATGGAGAAAAAAATGTTGAATATTTCCAAAATTTTACTGCTGTAAGATGTACCTAACTCCTTAAGATTGTAGCAAGTTTGTGCTATAACCAAAAATTTTAGAAACCATAAACTGTTTAAAATAAGCGTGGAAGTAATCTAGCTCTGTCATAGGAACAAGATTAATTTGCTTCAGAGAATCGCTCTAATTGTTTGCCGGAGCCTTATTGTTGACTCGCCAGAGTGGACCCACATACTTCTTATTGGAACTGGGTGGATCTTATGACAGTGTGGAAGTTGTTGGTAAACGAAATTCTAAATTCTCAACGTATAGGACTGGTAGCAGTAGCAATCAGCCAGGTTAGAAGCTGAGGAGTGACGGTGAGCAAAAGAGACAGAAACAACATCCTCGCTCACTCTTGTTCTAGTGAGGAAAACAAGTTTTCCTTCACTTAATCTTGGTGGTGTAATCATCTTCTGCCTTACTTTTATTTCTGGTTCCGATTCTTTATGATTGTAACTACTTTCAGGTTCATTTTCTTGAATGTTCACTTACAATGTATATGTGTCAATATTTAATTATATCTAATGCTAACTATTGTGTTGTGCGAGATAATGCTTGAAGATGGCTTTCGTATTTTAGTTAACAAATATGAGTACCTTAAATTTGTTTATTAAAATTGATGTTATCAGCGCGCACTTTGGAAGAAAAACCTTAGATTAATTGACTTGGCAGACCAACTAGATTCCCTGAAATTTCATAATGCCTTAAAACAAAGACTAGGTCGTTCAATAGAAATCATAATCCACATGTAGAATATATGACAATTTTCAGTGATTGTGCAGGTGTGGGAGAAAAGAAAAAAAAAGCAAATGTTTATTTGTTTATTGTTTGCAAGGAACAAGGGAAGTCATGAAGATTTTCTCTACAAATAAGTGATATATTGTGGTTTTTGAAAGTAGATTGCAATATTGGTCTGTTACATTCTTTTAAATATTTTCTAGTTTTAAGATTGGTTTGATTTAGCATGGATATTATTCTTATAATTAGAGCCCTGATGTTTTGGCTTTTATTTTGGTTAAAATAGGCAGACATGTAGGCACTAAAAATATTAAAAATAGGCAGTGAAATAGGCATTTATTATTCATGGAAACAGACAAAAATAGACAAATACTTAATAAACTATCCCATATGGTACTCACTTTCTTTGGTTACATGTCACAACAAGATGCTTTTCTAAGTGGTCAACTGTCATAGTGAGCCACCTGTCAGAGAGAACATTTTTCATGGTGGAAAAAGATCTTTCTCCTTCTACTGAAGTGATTGGAGCAAACTTAAAACAACTTATTTCAGAAGGACTGTCTCTACTTTTTTCAAAGATCGGAAAAAACCGACTGTGTATTGTCTCAGAAAGAGGAGTGTGAGAAGGGGTTAGAGATTTCAAAGTACGTGTGACTTGTGCGTGCAAGCAACAACAGTATTGGGACCTGGAGACTTGCTTTTAATACTTCCCTCATCCTCTTTCTTTCACTGGTAAATCCCGAAGTGACCTGAGCACTGAGGGTTATACTGTTCAAACATCTTTGTTAAGTGACATAAAAGATGAAATTGGTAGGGGAAAAAGTTCACGACTTTTTGGAAACATATGGATTGCTGGAGAATAAGATTCTCGGCAAATATTTGTGTGAGGTGGATATATATTTTTAATTTGTACAGCCGCCCTTTTTTGTTTTGTTGATATAATTTATGTGCAGTTTATTTTAAATGCATTAAAATATAGAAAATGTACAATAACGACGTAAAAAGGCTAAAAAAAAAAGGCATTTAACCTTCAAATAGGCAATGGGAGCTAAAATAGGCAAAAAAGGCAAAATAAAAATTGGGCCTATCGTTAGGCTGATCAGTTTTGAGTTGCTGTCCCCAGGGAGAAAATGTTCCCGTTTTTGTCCCCAGAAATTAATTTTGTCCCCAAAAGTTTCGATTTTGTTTCAATAACATTTTACATGTAAATATTTAAGTATCGTAATGAAACTGCTATGATTCATGCACATTTCTGAACAGTTCTAAGTATGAGACAGAAGAACCAGCGAGTACAGTATGAGATATTCTGCACTCTTTGAGAAGAACATAGCATCTTAGTCTTCATTCGCGTTGCACGGAAGCGTTAGAACTGCGTCCATTTTTAAGTAGTTAAAAAAATGAAGTGTTTCTGACAAACCAAGAGATGAATAGTGGTATGATGTTTTTGAAGAATTCAAAAAAGAATTCCATTCCATTTGAAAATCTTCTCAAAATAGTCTCATTAATCATTTGTCTTTCAGTCAGTAATTCATCAGTTGAAAGACTTTTCTCCACGATGAACTCAATCTGGACTGATGAAAAGTCAGGAATGAGAATTGAAACAGTTAAAGCTTTGTTACAAATGAAAATAAAATTTCATTTCTCATGTGAAGTACTTAGTGTGAAGCTGTATGGGAATAAACAGATCATTAAAAAGATATTTTCTTCAGACAAGTACTTGTAAAATGTGTGTGTTAGAGTTCAGTGTGTACAATATTTTGTAAAAGACTTCCATGTATGCCTCAGTACTGAAATTTAATTATTGTGGCTATAATTATGTATAGCAGTTACGTGTGTTTATGCCTCTATTTCAAGAAGTTAAGATACTCTACACATTTAGTGTGCAAAATTCTATCATTGTATCTACTGTTACATGTATTTTCTGCAACATTTCAATGGAGAGTGACTAGATAAGCATTTGTGGTTTTTCTTGAAATTACCGATGACCCCTGCTGGACCATAAAAAATCTGGCCAGCCTACCTATCATCCCCAAATGTGTGGAAACGTGTTTATCTCTAATAGGTCTTTCATACATACACTCTGTTTAAAAAAAGACATTTTGCCTAACATCTGGGCTCTACTTATAGTTATTTATGCAACAAGATGATAATCTTGATAATTGTGGCATGAGTAAATGTTTGTCGCATGAACAATAGTGAGTGCGACAATTTTCACGAGTCTCATAATAAGATTATCCACTAGTTGGATACAACAGTTTATAGCATCTTAGCATTATAAATTGTAGGAAAGAAGTTATGAAAGAAATTCAATTCGGGATCCATAGCTGACTATTTTCATAAGTTCATATTGATTAGTTGCGCCTGGCATTGAGTAAAAAGTTCCTTGCAGGTTATGTTACAAATGTTCCTTTATTTTGTTAATATAGTTTCTCTGAACCACAGAACTGTTTTATGTGATATTACAAAAGTCATACAAAATTGTTAAAGATTGGAAATAAATGATACCGGTTATGTTACCTTCTGTCCTGCATTTCATTTCTTGTTACGTTGTGCGTAGAAGTGATAACCAAAATGCCAAGCGTTCCGGTATTATGTCATAGCAAATATATCATTGCTTTTATCAGCACGCATTCTATAATAAGTCAATTACGCACAATTTTCGATATAGTAATAACCAGTTTATAATGTTAGGATGGCATAAAATTATATTTTTACCCCAAACGTTCAGTGTTATGTTTTGCCCATGACATATTTCACTAGTTTGGAGTAACTGTTTGTCCAAGCGTGAAATAAGTGGCCTGAGTTCAAATCCTGGTTGGGGTTTCTTCCGAGGTTTTCCCCCTCAACCACTTGAAGCAGAATTGCTGGGTAATGTTCGGCGTTGGGCCTCGGACTCATTTCGCCTTCATTAATTTCAACTTCATCTATCATCTTTAATAGTTTCAGGTCGACCAGGGGATTCAGCAGATGTGGTGCCGGATTTTTCACGATATTATCTGTCTGGTAGAGTTGCATAGATCCCAGGGAGACATAGGAGGGGGAAAGAGAGAGAGAGTGGGGGAGGGTGTGTGTGTGTGTGTGTGTGTGTGTGTGTGTGTGTGTGTGTGCGCACGCTGAATAATACACTTTTCCTTTGAAAGCCATAATTTTATGTTGTTATTTATGTATGTTTATATATGTTGGGTATTTTCATGTTATATGCCTTAGATATTTTATTTATGTAATACAAAGAAACTACTTGTAAATTTGTTCTTTACTAATTGTCATTAACTGGTATTCAACAAATAAAAGTGTATGACAATATTTTTTCTTTATTTACAGAAAATGAAATGCATGAAATATGACAAAGACTGTGAAAGAAGCCCCAATCTACGAGAATGAAGAACAGGAGGAGGGAGAACAGGATGATTCTGTTGGGGACTTCGATCTCGATGAAGAGATTGACAGCTACCTCAACCAGCTCGAAGCCATTCCAATTGAACTCTTGGAAGACACCTGCGTCGAGAATTCTGATGGAAATGCTGCTGGGACGTCGGATAGGAACAATAGGGTATATTCTGCCCCTGAGGTTGATACTACTGCAAGCATCACCACTTTTATTGCAAAAACAGTCATTGGTGTTCTGCAGCAAAAGAAGCTGCAGGGAGAGAAAGCAAGCACGGTACAGGCAAAAACTGAAGGACCACAGAAGAAATCAAAAAAAAGGAGAGGGAAGACGAAGAGAAAATATCGAAAGCGAGGAGGAAAGAAGAGAAAGAGAGTTGTAAATAACGAAACACATATTGACATTTCAGGTCTTGTCAAGAAAGAGGTGATTCCGTTCTTAGGAGATGAAGAGCCTGTAGCTGGCATTGCACTAACAGATGAACTTCCTGCAGAGAATGTAGTAAAATCCAGGAGAAACTCGTCAGCATCATCTCTGTCTGGGAGAGAAACAGTGATTCTACCTTTGACAGACCCTCGGCTCCCTCATGTGCTTCAAAGCAGTGCCCTGGCTAGTGTTTCACCTTTGGAAAATTTACAGACAGAAATCATTGATCCAGCAATAAAGCGAGAGCCATCACCATTCCCACTTTCCAAAATCAACAATGTTAGTGATAATGCTCAAACTGAGTGTGAGATGGCCAAGAGCAAATGTACCGAAACTATTTCAGAATGCATCAAGGAGTTAAATGTGATCGAGAAGTGTGACCCATCCTCTGACACACACGTGCAATCCAGGCTTGCTTTGCGCAGTATTGTGGTGGTAGGAGGTAATAAAGCTGAGTCACCTTTTCCTTCAACAGATGCTGACTGCAGTATGCATGATAATGTTTCTAGAAGACTGGAGACATCCTCTATTGTGAGGGGAAGCATGGAGTCAAAAGAAGTTGCAGGATTCACATCTTCAAGCAGCAGTCCATTAACGTTACGCGGTGTTGTGGATTATGGTGATCTGTCCCCTGCCAACAGTCAGTCCAGTTCGTTAGCACAATACAGGGTGAGATCAAGAAGTCCAGTAAGACATCGGACCACAGTCAAACAGAGAAGGAGGTCCCCATCAAGGTCGCCAGGAAGGCAAAGAAGGTATAAAAGGTCAGCATCTAGATCACTATCCCCAAAGCATAAGTCAAGGTCAAAAAGTCCATTAAGGAAGAGATCGGAATCAAGATCCCCCCACCGCAGGAGATATAAGAGATCGAGATCTCCGTATTCAAGGGACAGAAGTAGATCACGTTCTCCAAAGAGGGGGCCGAAGCAACGAAGGAGGCGATCAAGTTCTATGTCGATAAGTCCACCATCATCAGCTGAGAAGAGGCAGTTGAGGGAGAGCACAAGGAATGCCCTCAGCTCACTGGTCAATCAACTGAACAGGACTTCCAGTGACCAGGCTAATCGGCCTTCTGTTGTGAAGCCCATACAGGTACCAAACAACTTGTGCATCATCATCATCATCTCATGTCCACACCTGTGGAGTAACAGCACGTCTGGCCGCAAAACCAGGTGACCTGGGTTCGATTCCCGGTCAGGGCAAGTTACCTGGTTGAGGTTTTTTCCGGGGTTTTCCCTCAACCCAATATGAGCAAATGCTCATTCAGATGCTAAATAACCTAAGATGTTGATAAAACGTCATAAAATAACCTACTAAAATAAACATAAAAATGATCTCATCACTACCACCACAATCGGGGTCCAAATTTTTATATCCTACAAATAACCGAAAAGTAATTGTTAAACGACTTTATGTTTTGTAACTCTTAATGAACACGATTTCCAGTATTAACAAAAATTTTTTACTAGTTTATTTTCAGTCAGTCAATCAATTTATTAACCCTTAAACCGAAACATCGATCAGTAGTACATAATTATAAACATCTGGTCTGAGAGACCTAATATGATTTAATCGCATGTTTGCATGGTTTTATTGCATTATTTTTGTTGTATTTGATACTATATGTAATTTATTGACATTTATTGCCATACAGAAATTATGTATTGAAAGAATTAAAATATTTACTGTCATAAAATTACAACTTCAGGCTAAAGCAATACTGAAAAAGAGAAAAATAAATATAAGTTAATAGGCAGTGGAAACAAACAAACATTGACAAGCGAAAATATAGAGCGTTACAGTTGTATGTTATGTTACAAATGCACAAAAAAATTTAACTTACACATGTCTCAAGCTAGTTTCATTATACTTATATGCTGTATATCGTAACTGATCACTTCTTTGCTCAGTCATTTACAGTCTTCATTCATTTGTCACTGCACATGTGATGCACAGTTTTCTGCTACATTCTAAGCAAGTAGAGTTGTTTCACTTTTTGCATTTGTAAGATATTTTCCTCCCCTTGAAGGATGGATACTTCGAACATGTCTTTCTCTTCAGAGCTGGAAAAGGCTCATGTGACTGCCAAATGAAATCTCGTTGTCTCTTTTCCCAATGAAAGACTGGAGTATTTCATTTTCTTCATTAAGTTAAATATTATTGATCGGAATCTCATGTACATTTTCTAGAAGATTTTCAGGGTTTCCATCATCAATATTGTCACTTTCCGTATATTTTCGTCTATTCTTTCTCCTCTTTCTTTCTCTCCCTCACACATTAAAAGACAGGATCGGCATCCAAATCATCAAATTCCTCCTCACACTCGTCTTCACACATGTACCACCAGTGTGAAAACTTCTTTTTAAAGTTCTCGTCATTGAAATAAATTCTCTCTTTCTTCGAAACTGTTGATGATTTACCAGTATTTGATGTTGCCATAGTCCCGAAAAAATACCCTATAAGTTAATTAATAAATTATACTATTGAAATGAAAAGAATTGAAGAAAAATTCAGAAAACCATGAAGTATACATGATGCAAAACATCCGGTCTTACATATGTAATAGATTTAGTGCATAATAAGAAACACCCGGTCAGAGGTACCACACAATTTCAGAAAACGATATGTAACTTGCAACAATCGCTCAGTAACTAATCACAGTAAAATCCCTCGTAACCGGCACCCAAATACCCAGCAGTACTAAAACAACAGCACTTTTGACTGGGCAAAAACAACAAAAAAAAAATTATAATCTGCAAGATTGTCACAGTCTGTGCGTCAGTTTTGCCACATTAGGAAGTTAGCACGAACTTTCATTTTCAGTGAATATTCGTACCTAGAATTAGTGTATTATTTGTGTTGTGTGATATGTTTTAATAAGAAAAATCCACACAGTTTTTATGTTTTTTCAGTTATGAGCAAGTGATAGAGAAATAAGCTTCACATGTGGCACTATAAAATATGAACTTTTTTTTTTTTTTTTTGTATATACCAATATTTATTAAATTATCCGGCAAAATCTCGTATCTGGAACTAGCCTGGTCCCTTTGGTACCATTTAAAAGGAATTCTACTGTAATAACATCTGTGCATTGTAGACAAATTTCTGAAATGAAGATACTATGGAGGGGGAGGCGCAGCTCCAACATAGTTGCCACAGTTATATAATTCTTCAACGCTTCAGGTCTGACAGACTGGTGTTTCGGTTCCAAGGTTAATCAGTCTCCTTAATGTGTCCAGCAAGGTACTGACACTCTATAACCTCCAATTAGGGTTTCTTTAGCAAATGAGGGCTTTCTGGTTGATGTTCATTATACATTATAATTCTTATGGTATGTATGGACTAGAGTCGGGCAAACAGCCTCTTACTCCCGCTCGTTCTCGTAGGCGAGACTAGCTGGCCGATAACGCCAGTTCCGAGAATCATATTCTCGAGATTGGCACTCTCGGGAACGAGGAATACCGGGTCCCGGCCTGTTATCGCACGGCCGACTTATCGTTATGAAATGCGTACACTGACTGCCGGCTTAATTGCCGCTCATCACTGCAATTCGTGACTCTTTCTGAAATATTAATGTTCATAAAGTAATTTAAGAAGGCACAGCAGTGTGGTATGCAATAAATAATACAGCACATTATGATTGTCGACATTCTTACAGAAGTCACACTATTTTAATGAACTATTTATTGCCTTTCCGGAGAAGCAAAATAATGCAGCACTTTCAGCCGTTACCTAATCCTAAGCTAGTCTAAAACAATAACAAGTTATGGTTGGAGCTATGATATACTTTTTCGATATCAGCATTTTGTTGACATTCCATATTTAATCATTCGATAGTGTTTTGTATACGCTATAGTAATGGATATCACACGACTGTATTATTATTATTATTATTATTATTATTATTATTATTATTATTATTATTATTATTATATTGCGCGTTCACATCTGGATGTTTCGTTGTAATGCAAGGGCATCTTCATCAGCATGGGTAATTATTGCGCTGTGTAAGGACGAAATAAAATAATACTTATTTATATTATTATAAAGGACCAGAGGCTCTGATAAAAGATATTTTTGTTTCCCAATTGATAAAATGCTGAATGTGAAATGGAAACACTTTTGCAAGGAGATGGACAGATTTACGAAATAGAGTAGATCCTTTCACAAATTGATCATAATTACTTACAAATGCGTTTTAAGGAACCCGGAGGTTCATTGCCGCTCTCACATAAGCCCGCCATCGGTCTCTATCCTGAGCAAGATTAATTCAGTCTCTACCATCATATCCATTTTTATATTAGCTTCCCATCTACGTCTCTGCCTCTCCAAACGTCCTTTCCCTCCGGCCATCCAACTAACACTCTATATCCATTTCTGGATTCGCCCATACATGCTAGATGTTCTGCCCATTTCAAACCTCTGAATTTAATATTCCTAATTATGTCAGGTGAAGAGTACAATGCGTGCAGTTCTACGTTGTGCAACTTCCTCCATTCTCCATCCCTCTTAGCCCCAAATATCTTCCTAAGAATCTTATTCTCGAACACCCTTAACCTCTGTTCCTCAAAGTGAGAGTCCAAATTTCACAACCATACAGAACAATCGGTAATATAACTGTGTTATAAATTCTAACTTTCAAGTTTTTTGAGAGCAGGCTGGATGACAAAAGCTTCTCAACCGAATAATAAGAGGCATTTCCCCCCCCCCCATATTTATTCTGCGTTTCTTCCTGAGTGTCATTTATATTTGCTTTATCATAACAACAGAGAATAAAAGAGGGTTATTATTATTATTATTATTATTATTATTATTATTATTATTATTATTAAATTACCTAGTTACTTTACGACGCTTTATGAACTGCTATAGCTATCTAGCGTCTGAATGAGATGATAATGCCAGCGAAATGAGTCCAGGGTCCAGCGCCGAAAGTTACCCAGCATTTGCTCTCAATGGGTTGAGGCGAGAAACCTCAGCCAGGTAAAGACTGGTTCACAATAAACCGGGAACGGAAACGACAACGAGAAATAATGTTAAAATAAATATATTTAAATGTGAACATTCACAATTAACGAGAAGATTGCCGGAGCCCGGAAACGGGAACGTGAAAGTTAATTGTGAATGCTCACATTTAAATGTATTTATTTTAACAATATTTCCGTTATCGTTGTCGTTTCCGTTCTCGGTTTATTGTGAACCAGTCTCAACTTGTCCCAACCAAGATTCGAACCGGAAGCCGATCGTTTCACAGTCAGGTGTGCTAACCGTTACTCTACAGCGATTATTATTATTATTATTATTATTATTATTATTATTATTATATCATTATTATTATTAGTACTGTTATCATCATCATTATCGTAATCATTAGGATGATTAAGATTATGATTATCAGGATTATTATGATGGTTATTATTTATTGCTGTCTTGTAAGTTATCATTAGGTACCGGTACAAGTATTAGAAATCTGATTAATTCTTAATTTGTTATTCTCGTTCCTATAACATATAGGATAATTATTATAAACCATATAGGCCTATATAATTTTATATTGTAACATGGCTAGAATACAATAATGATTGTTCTGTAACAATAATTTATAACGTGCACACCAATAGAAAGTGTAGTTTTCTATAGTATAGGCTGGTTCACAATAAACCGGGAACGGAAAATAGAACGGAAATAATGTTAAAATAAATGTACAGTATTTAAATGTGAGCATTCAGAATAGTTAATTGTGAATGCTTACCTTTAAATACATTTATTTTAACAATATTTCCGTTCTAGTTCTCGTTGCCGTTTCCGTTCTCGGTTTATTGTGAACCAGCTTTTGATATTTTCATGTTTCATATCATTGTGTTACAAACTATTTTTTTATTTAGTTGTTATAAAAGATAGCCTAATTACTGTAAAGTGTAAACCATCTTGGACTATACGAGTATAGCCTCATTTTCAACTACCTGTATTAAAATACCATTTAATACCATCCGTACAATAACGAGTTTTCAAGCGTTGAAGGGTTCCGTACAAATTTTACGGAACAAACATTTGAGTCATGAGTCCCGCGCTAACAGGTTAACTCGCCGTTATTCGAGAACCAGTAAAAATTTTGAGTTGCCATCACTTTTAAAAGTAATTTCCATCCTTTCTCAACATTTCTCTCGCTTTGACCCCCCATCTAACGTGAAAAACAAAAAAGTTTGCCGCTTACGAGCAGTGAAGTCTGAACAGATCAATCTCCATCGAAGTTAATATATATTTTTTTCACTTTCCAAAAAAGATTTTCAGTTCGATTTGTTTTTCTATGCTTTCCTTAGACATTGAGCTATCAATCCAAAAAATTACAGCGCGATTGATTAAGTATTATAGGAGCTACGACATGATATATATTTAAAGAACTGGGAAGTGTATAAGCCAATGCTTCCTATAGAAGCATGGCCCGAGCGATACTGCTTTTCTTATCATTACTACAGTCCCGCATAGACGTCCGAGACTGTCGGGAATGACCTAGTATCGGTAATCTTGGAACCAAGAGAATCTCGTGTTCTCTATCAATGAGTCATTTGGCTATGTTAGGTACTCGCGCACTGGGCGAGACTGCGGTGATTACACAACCGAGAACGGGCGATAATATGAGGCAGTCTGCCCGAATCTAGTATGGACATACAGGGTATTTGCAGCGTAATGCCTGACAATGCAGGAATGTATTTCTTGATTCATTCTATGGCGATATAACCTAGAATACCCCCATACTAAATTGAACCATTAACAAGTTAATGACTTGTGAATATCCAGCTCTTCTTGTGGCACCAAGCATTATGAACATTAGACTATGTAAGGCACTCCACTGACACCGATCGCAGACGTCCACTAGAGACAGTCATTGTGCATGTAACCACCGTGCAGTACATTTCTTGTTGTATTGTGCTGGGCTATCAGTGCTCGGTGATCGTGAAAATGCTGTTCATGTACTTTCATCAAAAGTATGCTGATTCATTCATAATGTTCTGCCCAAGGGCAGGTCTTTCACTGTAAACCCAGTATTCTCCAGTCTTTCCTATTTTCTGCCTTCCTCTTTGTCTCCTCTTATGATCCATATATCTTAATGTCGTCTATCATCTGATATCTTCTTCTGCCCCCAACTCTTCTTCCATTTACCATTTCTTCCAGTGCATTCTTCAGTAGGCAGTTTCTTTTCAACCAGTGATCCAGCCAATTCCTTTTCCTCTTTCTGATCAGTTTCAGCATCATTCTTTCTTCATCCACTCTTTCCAATACAGGTATGTTTCTTATTCTGTCACATGCTCCATCCTTCTCCATATCCACATTTCAAATGCCTCTATTTGCTTCTCTTCACTTCGTCGTAATGTCCATGTTTCTGCCCCATACAATGCTACACTTCACATAAAGTACTTCACTAGTCTCTTAGTTCTTTCTCCAGAGGTCGGCAGAAGATGCTTCTTTTTCTATTAAAAGCTTTCTTTTTCATTGCTATTCTCCTTTTGATTTCTTGGCACAGCTCATGTTACTGCTTACAGTACACCCCAAGTATTTGAATCTGTCCACTTGCTGTACTGCCTCATTTAGAATTCTCAAGTTTACCTTCTTTACTTTTTTTCCTGGTCTTCGTCTTGTTGGCATTTATCTTCATTCCACCAAATGGGGGGATAGTTTTTGTCTGGAATCTTTTACCGTGGAAAGACTCAACATGCCATGTTTGCAGTTTTTCTTGGAAAGGTAAATTCGGTAGCTTCCCGTTGCGTTCCGCACACCTCTCTCTCTTTCGCATCTTAAAAGATCCCAGGGGGCCCCAGGGTAGATGTGAGAAAAGTGAATTTAACTAATTAGGCCTCTGGACTTCACAGAAATTCACTGCAAGGATTAAATATCAGTTCTATCAAGGTTTTTGACCCGATCAGAGACTAGGAATTCTCAATTAATCTTTGCCCTCTTAATATGCTGATATTGTGTTTATTTATGGATTGTGAGACGGTTTCTAGATCAAAGGCAGCCAGAACCAGGAGTATTTACACTTATGTATCAGGTTAGAATGAAGAGCTTCCAGCAAAGATTTTAAGTAAACGTGTGGTGTGGGATGCTGAATGATCAGCTGTTAGGGCCTTTCGTTATTGATGGAATTCTGATGGGGGCATGATATGAAGAGTTTCTGATGAATAAGTGATTAGAGAACGTCCCCTTGGCAGTGTGACATACCATGTACTTCCAACATGATGATACACGCCCTCTTTTCATCAGCCATGTGAGGGAATTCTAAACCAACTGTAACAAAATCGCTGTATAGGTCTTAGTGAACCTCACGCCTGGCCTCCAAAGTCTCCAGATCTGATACCGCTGGATTATTACTTGTGGGATCACATGAAAACAATGGTATACGAAACAGAAATTGGAAATCAGGCACAATTATTGGGATGCATTAATGATACTGCAGGCCACATAAGACATCATCCCTCCACTATAACCAACACCACACATTCACTACTACATAGAGCTGTGTGGTGTAGTGATGCTCAAGGAGCACATTTCGAGTCCTCCCTGCACTGACAATACACAGATTTGCCTGTTAGTTTGATACAATGTAATTTTTATTATTATTTTTTTCTCTTGTAATGTAACAAGTTGTTGGAACCTTATGAAGAGCTGACTATGTTGGTCATGTTTGTAATTACGTTTTCACGTTCAAGTAGGGAGAGCTGTCCAGGGGTTTGTACATGTAATAAAAGAACAGAGTACTTCTCAATGCCTTCTGCTTTTATTTCCCTAATACATTTATTAATTTCAAACCGTTGTCCAAAGTTCCAACTTTTAACTCTGAAAGTATTAGAGTATTGATTAGGACATGTTAGGTAATATCGCTGTATAATAAATCAAGAAAAACTTCCCTGCATTGTCTGACAAAGGTTATATGTACATGAACGCTCACAAATATTATTAGAAAATGCAGGCTCTAAATTTCTAAAATTTTATAAGAAAATGAACTCACAATTGGACAAAAATTACAAGGTACCACAACAAGACTTATTAGAACTTAAATATCGTACAAAAGTATAAAAAAAAGGTTAGTAATAATATTTTCAAACCAGTTTTATCAAAGTATTAAAAAAAATCTGCAGTTACATCATTTGGTAACCATAACATTGCTATGGTCTCTCTGACGTCTTTAATATTTTTCCTGCATGTAATAAACACTTATTTCTGAAAAGTAGACCACTCTCAGACATGTAGAGTTGTTTATTTTAATACAATTAATTTTTTATTTGTGCTATATAAAATGTATTAACATTTTCATAATGTTTTGTGACCTAATTTTTCTATGTAATTGTGTGACATTGTGATTTTCTAACTTTCCTTAAAAATGTTTGAATATCTTGACAAGTTTTTGCACATTTTTAGACCTGTAAAATTTTTCCTTTGTCAAAAGAGAGCCAATTATTCATAGGTTTGTAAAGAGATATTGATAGGAGCAAAGATACTGGATAAAGATACCACTTGCAAAGATCTTAGTTACAAATATGTTGCCTTTTTTCACAATATTTTCAACTTTATCATTTTCAGGTATATCATATTGGTTATATATCCATTAAAATATTATTTTCCTTTGAAAATACTTTAGTTTACTCCATTGTTACAAATACACTGTCATATTTAAATAGCATTGATGCAACATTCACTGATTATGATGTCATGGCTGAAATGTAGGATTTCAATTGGATACATTCACCCTTACATTACACCAAGTTTTCATAAAGTGGAAAGACTTACAGATGTGGACGTGCCTTTGTGTGGAGTGTCAACATTATAAAGTGCACAAATTCATTTGGTTAAACTTTCACAGAATTTTTTGTAGCGAATTAACATTCTTGACATCAATGTGGATATTGTTGGTCCTCTTCAACTCTGACATGGTTGCCACTTCCTTCCAACTATTGTTGACAGATTCTCCCACTGGTTGGAAGCAGTGTGATTAGGAGATCTGACACCAGACACAGTTGCTAAAGCTCAAATCTCTTGTTGGATGTCACTGTTTAATAAAGGAGCATGTATAACCACAGACCAAGGTCGTCAATTTGAAATTAAACTCTTCAAGAACCTAGGAAAATGTCTGAGTTTCCAGAGCAACACAACCACAGCCTACCATCCTCAGGTCAATGGGCTCATTAAACAAAAAGAAAAAACACATTGTCAATAATAACTCAAAATTGGCTTTTTTATTATTATTTTTTTCCTTCTTGCCTAAGATAAAGAGATAAATGTATCGGGCAGCATGGCTCCCGATCTCGGTCTTGTAGAAATTATTATATATGTAGAATTATTCAATACTATAATGAGGTAATGAAACATAAGTGGTGTCAGCTTTGTTGTGTTTTGTATCTGATACATTGCCATGTTCATACTGTTTGGACAGACACACTACACAACAACACGTGTCAACAGCAGGAGCAATTGTTACTCTTACCCCTCACATACTGTGAATGGTTTTGAACCACAACCTCAACAACCGGTGCCACATCCATGCTATCCGGTGTCAATGCCAGTGCCAACAGAATATCCTCAGGCTTATCAAGTGGCGCAGTCATATCAGAATTACTATCAGGTATAGTTGTGTATTATTATTATCATCATCATCATTATCATTATCATTATTGGGATGCAGCATTGAAGTTTTTAGTTAAATTTGTTCTGATGTTATTTCGAGATTTTTCAGATTCAAATTTCGATTATTTTTGTGGCTTGACAGTAATTAATTTTGATATCAATTAGTCCTCCAATACTACTAGCATGTTACTTTGCCACTCACTTGCTCTTGAACAAGGTATAGAATGTCATTCCTATTATGCTATACTTCATTCTTAAACATTTGTCAGTAATAATAATTTTTCACGAAAATCATTTTTCAGTGTTTCTTTGATCTCAGTAGTTTTCAATTGACAATCATTCTACATTCCACTGAAGAATCACGTGCTTAGTGTTTGTTTAACTCTAAAAGTAAATGTTACATTTCTCTTCTTTTTACTCAAGTAATTTTGTTTAGCAAACATTGTCCATTTAGCACTTATCCATATTACACTTACAGTTTAAAGTGTGCTTTCTGATCCAGAGTTACACTCGGGTGTGGGTTCGATTTCCACTTGAGCTGATTACCTGATTGGGTTTTTCCAGGGTTTTCCCCAAACCTTAATGTGAATGTCAGGTAATCTATGGCAAATCCTCAGCCTCATCTCGCTAAATACCAGCTTGCTATCACCAATCCCTTCAACATTAAATAACTAAGTAGTGATACAGCATAATTAAATAACCAAGTAAAAGAAAAGTGTGCTGGAGCGTGAACAACATTATCCCCATTTTTCTTTAAGGGTATGCACTACTGAATTTTAAAACTTGCACAATTTTTTATTTGATTTTATGGAATTTTAAACACTAATTCCTTTCATTAAGATTAGATGATGTTGAAATTTTCAAATTTTTTGGTTTGTAAATTTGGTCCATGAAAAAATTAAATAGAAAACTGTCTCTTACCAATAAATCAGATTACACATGAATGACTAAAGATTTTTTCTAGTTTCATGGCTTAACATGTAGCAGAATAATTGAGTAAAGGACTAGTGTATTTGCTTTTGTTATCATTTGTGGTTTGAAATAAAAGCGCATTTGTTGAAAAAATGTTCTGAAATTTTTTCTTAATGTTGTGCACAAAAATTATACTGCCTGTATTTTCCAAGTGACATAAAAATAATACACATTTCCATAGAATACAGTGTTTAAAATGTGTGATAAAAATGTCATTACATTATCTTAATTAGTTTTGAGAAATGTGATTTCCTAAATTGAAAAATGTAAAAAATATAATTTCCAGGAAATTGCATTTAGAAGTAGCTACCTGACAGTCAGGTTGGCTTACTGCCCTTTAAAAGAATTGGTATTTTTAAAAGTCGCCTACAATGAAATGAAACTTTGCACAAATATTTTTCATAGATCAAAATGATTTTTTGGTGGGAAAATTGAAAAATGATAAAAATTGAAATGTTTCACCAGAACTCAGTGTTAACACAATTTAATTTACTGTGTAAGTATCTATCTGATAAAGATTTATTCATGCTTTCTTTATCCCAATATTGATATTTGCATTAAATAATGTACAGTACAAACATTTTCTATATTTCAAACAGAACTTCAAATACTATGAAATCACTAGTGTATGTGTACACAATTCATACCATTTGCTTCCTTTTTCCAACAGCCTATTATATTGTACAGTATCGTACAACATCCAAACTAGTACTATAAAGTTCTAGCTCACAGTTCATTGTCAAACTGTTGATTTCACATACTTTTTCAAGTGAACTGGAACAGATTCAGTAGAAAAAAGAAACTTCATTCATGTGTATGTCATTCTTGGTGGTCTAATCATGATATCTGAGGTTCATAGGTTCATAATTGTCCAAGAACATTAGTTATTTAGTATGGTTTCCCTCAGAATAGAAGTAAAGCAGATTTATTCTAAATGAGAGGGTACCATGCAAAATTTATCGGCCATTTCTCCCCTGAAATTCTGGTGGTAGAACAAAGATTCATAAAGATTGTCTAAATCAGGGATGCAAAACTGTGCTACAATTGTGGCACATGTCACAAGCCAAAACACGCAACTCATCCCTTCCTTTCACCTCCACATGTGATTGGATATTGTAGGTGGAGAGGAAATATGTATTAAGTGTCCTTGTGGATGTCACAGATACATAATTCAAGACCGGGGGATTGTGGACGGGGAACAAACTCTTCCCCATGCTTCCACCCCTCTCTTCCCCAGTTCTGCATCCCTGGTCTAAATGCATGTGGATTTGTCCCACTTCATATTTGCAATCTCTCCATGTGTTCTGTAAGCAACATATTTATACTACATATTTGAGTAAATTTTTGTATTCATTTACATGTATTTTTCATATTTTCTTTTGCACAAAATCATGTATATCTAGACTCTGCTCATGTTTGTAAATAATAGAGAAATGCTGATGAGTGAAACTACAGAGTCTTCAAATAGATGTTCACCCATGAGTGTGCGACCGCGCATGGCAGCTAGAAGCACTCTGTTTGCCAAGCAGAGTCAGATATTCATAATCCCTTAAGTCAAGCACATAGATTGCTTATACAGATTATAACCATCTACCTTTATCATAGAAGATGTTTGAAATGATGTCCTTGTACTGCTATGCACCTCTTACACCTTTTAAGAAAATTTGCATTAACACGCATTAGCTCTTCTTCTGAAATTGCTGCAATTTCTCTTCTTATAACCTAGATGTTGATATAGTATTGTAAAATAACCTACCGGTACTAAAAAATAATTCTCTTATATATTGTCTTTCAGCTATTCTGATACACTTTGTTATTTAAGTCCCCCATAAATATAAATCGCATACAGTAAGATTTGGAGATTGTGCTGGCCATATTTCCTTATTGATGACCCAGTCTTCAAAAATTTTTTGCAATTAATGCTAACGAGAGATCAGCTGTATGTGCTGTAGTGGAGTATTGTTGAAAAAATGCCTGTGTACATTCAGTGACAGATAATTCTTCTAGAAATAGTGTGATTATGTTATGCCTGTACCTCTGCGCATTCATTGTATTAAAAAGAATATTGTAGCTTTAAAATTCAAAACAATAATGTAGTTTTATTCTTACAACAATAATCACTTTTTATAATTGAATGTAAACACTCCCGTACACAATGGGATTCCCACTCCACACAGTAACACAGTATCCGTTCTTGCACTCCACAGACGACAATGACAATTTACTTGGATTATTGAGAACAACAATGTACTGCTAATCTTAACTAATGTTCACAAAGCACTATTTACAAATCAGAACTGTCAGTTCTCATTTCACAGTTCGTTTGCCTTGGCTAGTTCTTCTAGCTCAGTCACTTGAGTTCACAGTATCTCGAATCCCAGACCTTCAGAGACAGTCCACTGAACTTCGAACTCAGGTCCCCCAACTGCGGTCCACTGCACTCGGATTCAGGACTTCGGACGCTTACACAGCTGCGGACACACTCAAGTCGAACTCCGGTCTCGAAGCTGGCTTCACTGCTACACAAGACTGGCTGGCTCGCTGTCCAACGACTACAACAACAACTGCTGCTGCGCACTTGCGCCTCTTCTTTTATAACCAAACCATAGTTTCCAGAGAGTACGATGCTGGAAATTTCTACGGATGTCCAGAAGATGGCACCTCTCGAATTCTCTGTATTTCTCCCCTCAGTCGCAGGCGCATTATTTCCCCTCTCTGCCGCGGTAGCCGTCTCTCCTCTCCTCTCTACACCACAGCACATGCCCCAGGAAGCAGATGCGCGTGCAACTTCATTTGCTGCACCGAACCACCGCCAACCTTGACCTCCTTCTGCCGGTCGTGAGATCGTATCCCGGCTGTCACAATACATATAGGCCAATGGTGGCTTGTGATAAAATATTACGTGTGTTCACAATTTTGTGTTCCAAAAGCGAAGAGAATTTGAAATCGTATGATTAATATGAAATTTCATGATTCCAATGTTTCAGTATCGAAGAAACCGTGTATAGGTTCAAAATATATAATAATAATAATAATAATAATAATAATAATAATGAAACCTAATCTTTTTATTTCCAATTTTTCCTGGTAAGTCAGTTTATCCTGTTCTTTACTGTTCAGAATTGCTTCAACAGAGTTCATTGTTTACGTTTGTTAAAAATTAATATGTACCACAGTACCATTATTTACAAAAGCATGTGTTCTGTAATATATTTTGTTCACAATACATTGATACACTATAGCTATACCACTACTGTAATTCCTTTCGCATAGATTGATTACTATAAATACATGCCAGTAAATATTATACACCACCATTCAGATACTTAAATTCACACTACTATCACAGTCAGCCGGCACATGTTTGAAACTGAAAGCTATACTATGCTGTTATTCCTACACTAAAGTGTAGTAATTCACAAACTACACTCTCGTAGCAGCACTGTACAGACATCCCCACAAAGTAAACGTTCAGACAGTGAGAAATGCTAACACCTACAGGCTAAAATACAGACTATTAAATTTCCTGCCTCTAGATATAACACGTGGAAGATAGGCATCGATGCATCTGGCATGTGTAGGATAGATTCACTGTTCACTTAACCCTGTGTGCTCTTGACGAGTCATAAGAGCCAGCTAAAGACAGTTTTGTCTCGTGCATGTTTGTAATTCTTGTAACCTCCTTTGAAAGAGCATGGCTTGTACCTGAATGCACGTTGCCAAGTTTACGTAAGTTCATGCAAGATGCGAGAAGTTTAAAATAATCGATTTTGATATTATACATCCCTCCTACATAAATACGATATTAAATAATAAAACTAATCTTGCTTTAATAGAAACAAGGTGTTCACATGTTCTTTGCTCTCATTGACGCATCGCCATTGATATAGGTCCTATAATTCTGTAAGCATTCACTGCACACCATACACCAGTTTTCTGGTCATGCAATGGTATTTTGTGCACAAGATCAGGTTTTTCTGCACTCCAATATCTGTTTTGTGTTGTTACATGATTACTTAAATAAAGCCATGCTTCATCCATGAAAAAATTAAATGTGGATCAAAATAGCCATTATTAAAATTATCCAACACCCAATTGCAGAAATTTACTCTACTCACATTATTACTTGCCTGCATTTCCCGAACAAATAAAGTAATACATGGTTATTTTTTTGTCATGTTAATTTCGAGATCTTATAGTGGATATTCATGTAATACTATATGAGATTTATATTTATAGGGGAACTTAAAAAATAAATAAAATATAGTGTATCAGAATAACCCTCATACATTGGAAGAACTGAAATATAATATAATATAAGAAAGGAAATCGCAGTAATTTCATAAGAATAACTAATGCGTGTGAATGGAAATTTTCTTAAAAGGTATGAGAGATGTGTAATGGCACAAGGACATCATTTCCGACATCTTCTATGACAACAGTAGGTGGTTATTGTAATTTACATGAGCAATCTATTCACTTGACTTACAGGAGAGGTATATCTTTTGCTACTATAATTTTACTAATATTTCAACATGTTTTTCCTCTGTATCTATAGGTCCACTGGAAACAAAAATTGCCATGCTTAATATACTCCATCTGTACATCAATAAATTATTTTAATGTTTTTGAAAATCCCATAGTTATTTTTTTTTAATTATGAAAATTTTCGAGAATTTTCTTCAGCTGGGCAGCATTTAAATTATTACCCAAAACGTACTTAAGATATCCTAATGAAACTTTGCGTATAAAGTTCTCTCATGTGAACATATACTAAAACTTTAAGATAGAATGAACAGTTTTTTTTAAATAATATTTATAAACATTTTTTGAAAGAAATTAATGTGCAATGAAATAAAAAATAAAAAATATTTTAAAAGTAATATGTTACATATTTAAGTGTATGTTGTAGACATGTTTATTAAAAATAGACCAAAAGAATAATGTATATCAAAATTCAAATATTTGAGTAGGCTAACTTATCATTAAAATTCTGCCTGGCTAAAAAAGATATCTAAAACATTTTTCATAATTAAAAGAAAAATAACTATTAGGTTTTCAAAAACATTAAAATTTTTTTATTGATGTACAGATAGTGTATATGAAGCATGCCAGTTTTTGTTTCCTGAGAATATAGATTCTGAAAAAGAAAATGTTGAGATATAGTAAAATTATGTTGGTGAAAGGTGAACCTCTCACCTTAAGGGACTATCAATATCCAACTGCCAGCAAACACTATGTTTCCAGCCGCCAGTGTGGTCGCACACTCACAGATGAATGTCTATTTGAAGGCTCTGTAGAATATTACAAGAATTGTGTTATCTTGCAGGGAGATTACACGAACACAGCATCATCCTACATGGTGTCGCATCACATGTATGGCAGCTACATTCACGTAAGCAACTGTCAGCAACAATCCTATTATCAAAATCCATCCAACTTCAGTTACCTCAATGCTGCCTTGCCCACTCCTCCAGGGATTGACGCCCCTGCACCACCAGATACTCCTCCACCTTTGCCTCCACCTCCACCTCCACCTCCACCAGAACCTGATACAGACAAAGATTGGGCTGATGGCTCTCCTCTACCTGTATTGAACAACAGGATGCGAACAGTGAAAAGTGGAGTGTCCCCTCTGATCACCCGTTTGCAGTCGAATTTGAGGTATCTCCTGCCTGTCGTCACCAAGAACAAACCATCCTCAGATGTACTCCAAGTCATAAACAATGCGCTTGAATCTCCCCGTAAAGCACCAGACCTTTGTACATCACCGTCATCATCATCGTCATCTTCATCAGCTAGTCCCTTCATTCAGAGCCCTGTAAAGGATGCAGTTTCAACTCAACTCGCCGAGAACAGCAACTGGGAACCAGAACAGCCGGTAGCCAAAAAGATGAAGCTGGAGGATGACAGAGCAGATAGTCCTAGACTGTCTTTTAAACCCAGGTGCCAGTCATTGGCGAAACAAGCAATGTTGCAAAACAGGGACTTCCTTCTGGGCATGACAGACACAGACTGTGAGATGGTACAAGATAATAGAAGCAACATACCAAGTTCTGAACTCAGCCAAATGAGCATACCTCCAAACAATGTTGAAGAATTATGTGGAGAAGATCCTGTAAGAAACCGAGATGATGGACATCTGAAAGAAATAAGAGCTCATTCTCACAGTGCATTTGAAGACATAACACTCCTTGATAGTGAGAACAGAGAAAGTATAGCTCTTGATTGTAAAAGTGAAATTTCAGCTGTTAATTGCAGAGACGAGATTTCACCCATTCTTCCTCAAGAACAGCTAGACACAGCTGTGCTAAAGAACCAACCCTCTCAGGTTGAAGTAGTTACACCTGTTGACAATAAGATAAGTTGTAGCAATAAGAGTGGTAAGGCATCTGCTATTTCTGCAGAATCAACAAATCAGAGATCAGAAAGTCCTGAACCAGAGACAGATAATATTAAGAAACAACCAATGTCAGGTCAAGATCAATTGATTGAGGAGGATAGTGTACCGAAAGTTGTGCTAGGAAGTGATACAGTTATTACTATCACAGAAGAAAAGACAGGAACTCTCTATGACGAAAAATGCACAAGAAAAGATGATGTTGCAGTAGAACTGTGTCAAGAGTCACCACATCTACCTGAAGCAGTGATAGAGAGTGATAAAAGTATTAATATTACAGATGGAATTTCCTGTGAAGAAGAAAGCACAAAAAAAGAAAATAATGCAGATGAAATACATGAGGAAATCCAAAGTGTACCTGAAGCAGCTATTAATAAAGTTATTACTGTTGCAGATGGAAAGGCAGGAATTCTCAGGGAAGAAGGAAGCATAAGAAGAGATAATGTTGCAGCCGACATTAATAAAGAATCACCGGGAATTAGTACAGTCATCAATATTGCATTTGCTAAAAGAGGAACTGTCTGTGAAGAAGAAAGTACAAGAAAAGAAAATGCTACAGCTAAAATGTATGAAGTATCGCCAAGTGTATCTGAAACAACAACAGGAAATGGTACAACCATTAATGTTGCAGTTGTGAAAATGGGAACTTTTTGTGAAGAAAGTACAAGGAAAGAGAGTGCTGTGCCCAAAATGCATAAGAAATTGCTAAGTGTCCCTGAAGCAGTGACAGGAAGTGACACAGTTATCAACTTGATAGATGTAAAGATAGGAAATTTCTGCGAAGAACAAAGTGCAAGGAATGAGGACACTACATCCAAGTTACATCAAGAAATTCCAGGTGTACCTGAAGCAGTGACAGAAAATGACACAGTTCCCAGTGTCAAGGACAGAAAGACAAGAAGCCCAAAAAGGGAGGAAGCTGCAGCTCAATTGCATGAATTGGAAGACAGAAAGGTGACAGATGGGGTGGAGTCAGTGGATCACAGATCAGTGTTATCAGATGGGGTGAAGCAGACTTTTGAGCCAGTGGGTCACA
This sequence comes from Periplaneta americana, assembly GCF_040183065.1. Lineage (NCBI taxonomy): Eukaryota > Metazoa > Arthropoda > Insecta > Blattodea > Blattidae > Periplaneta > Periplaneta americana. The sequence goes on along the minus strand of NC_091118.1, from coordinate 75,510,779 downwards.
GACCTAAGTTATCAGATGGGGTGGAGCAGACTTTTGAGCCAGTGGATCACAGATCAAAGTTATCAGATGGGGTGGAGCAGACGTTTGAGCCAGTGGATCACAGATCAAAGTTATCAGATGGGGTGGAGCAGACTTTTGAGCCAGTGGATCACAGACCTAAGTTATCAGATGGGGTGGAGCAGACTTTTGAGCCAGTGGATCACAGACCTAAGTTATCAGATGGGGTGGAGCAGACTTTTGAGCCAGTGGATCACAGATCAAAGTTATCAGATGGGGTGGAGCAGACTTTTGAGCCAGTGGATCACAGACCTAAGTTATCAGATGGGGTGGAGCAGACTTTTGAGCCAGTGGATCACAGACCTAAGTTATCAGATGGGGTGGAGCAGACTTTTGAGCCAGTGGATCACAGATCAAGCTTATCAGATGGGGTGGAGCAGACTTCTGAGCCAGTGGATCACAGATCAAAGTTATCAGATGGGATGGAGCAGACTTTTGAGCCAGTGGATCACAGACCTAAGTTATCAGATGGAGTGGAGCAGACTTTTGAGCCAGTGGATCACAGATCAAGCTTATCAGATGGGGTGGAGCAGACTTCTGAGCCAGTGGATCACAGATCAAAGTTATCAGATGGGGTGGAGTGGACTTTTGAGCCAGTGGATTACACACCAAAGTTGTCTCCTTCACATGAATTACAATGTGTGACAAAAGAAACACCAGTAGACAATAACACTTTTAATGATATTGATGCCATTCAAACATGTTTGAAATTTGAAGTGCCAAATATTGAAAATCACAATGACTTATCTATCAAGTCTGCTGAAAAGGCATTAGAGAGTGATAAGACTGCAAGGATGCTTTCATCAGGGTCTATTTCGCCAAGTAACAAAGAGAATCTGCCACTCAAGAGTGGGTCATCATCTACAGACTCTAAACCACTGGTGCAGAATGAAAAACATAATCAAACTGAAGCTCTGGGTTTGAATGTAGAGTCTAATAATTCTGAAATTGTGATAGGGAGTTTAAAAGTGCCATTGTTAGCAGATGATGCATCTCATGACATTAATGACATGTCAGATTTGGAAAGCAAGACATCTCTGGTATCATCAGGGAAGAAAATCAAAGGTGATAAGTCAGTGAAGTGCATCAATGATAATAAAAATACGAAAACAGCAAAACCACTCTGTGTAGCATATTCAATCAGACTCAGCAAACGGGCTGCATTTAGCAATGTTGAAGACAGTAAATCTACAATAACTACAGAAAAAATGTCTCTTAGAATTAAGAATGAGGACAAAAAAAAATGTGTCAAAATGTCTGAAAAGACATTTGGTAGTGATACTGTGTTCTTGATGAATGCAGATCATAGTGATGCTGATAAACGAAATGGATTGAAAACAGAAACATTACAGACTCCCACAGATAAATCAAGCAAGTCAGAGATAACTTCAGCTGTGAATAATAGAACTGGAGATGAAGACAAAATCAAGACTCATCTAAAAGCAGCCAAATCAGGCAAGTCGGAGATAACTCCAGCTGTGAATAGAAGAACTGAAGATGAAGACAAAATCAAGACTCATCTAAAAGCAACAAGGAAGTTAAAAAAGAGAGCAACTTTCAGAAGATCACATAACTCCCTGGCAGATGAAATTATCCGAAGATTATGCACACAGATGTCAGCAGTAATGAAAGGTAAGTGTGCAGATGAGTTATAGTTCTTCCATAGATTAGCAAAGCATTTTGAAGATGAGAAACTTTAAAATACCTTCCAAAACTACACATATTGTAAATGCAATTTGTTTTATTTATTATTGTGCATAAACTATAGACATTGTTTGCATGACAATTTGATTATTTAGCATGATTTTCCAACTGGAGGATTTATTGACATAATTATAGTTGTAATTATAATTCTTAAAATTTCTTTTAAATTCAGAGACGAGAAAATCATTTTTTTTTATGTTTAGTCAGTAGTTCGAAGATTGGTTGGAACCTCGTAAGTGACACCAGTAAGGCATCACTCATGAGTATATTATTTTAATGTACTGAAGTACATATGATATTTCCGTGCAGATATGCTTAGTGGATAAAGCATCAGCACGTAGAGCTGAAAACCCGGGTTCAAATCCCAGGCCGGAGAGAGTTTTTCTCCGTTGCATTACTCTTTCATCGTATCACTCATGAGGCAACGAAGCCAGGAGATATTGGGGTAGGGTGGTCAGTTCCTTTTCACCTCCATTGCATACATCTCTTATTAGTAACATTTTTCACTAATCAGACTTAAGATGTATGCAACATTTGTTCTTTCTCTTGACACATATCGTCAAGTGAGATGTACTGCCTGATAGTAAATGTATCAGCCAGAATCTCAATCAGAGGTAAAGAAAATTGTGATTCTTTATTAACTTCACTTTTAAACATTCGTTTTAAACTGAATATGCTATTTAGAGATGATAAGATGATATTAATTGCTGTTCTTCATCATCAACATCAACATGGCTTGAGACTTTTGGCCTGTTCTGTCCCCAGTAAAATTGCTGACTCCACATTTCTTCGCTCTCGTGGATCGTATTGAAAAGCTTTCTTCAGGATGCAGTATTCTTCCATCCTATTTTAAATGCTCTTTCCATCTATGTTGATAATCTTCTATGTGCTGTACAATTTTTCAATGTGTAGCTTCATCCTGATAACTTTATTTCTTTTGTGTTCAGGTAATGATATATCTGCCATTGAATGTAGAAACCTCTTCTTGGAAGCTTTTTATCTCTTTCTGACAATGTCCATGTCTCTGCTTCATAAAACAGTACTGGTAGTACCATTGTTTTGTAGAACTTCAGTTATTTCTTTTGATGTTTTGTTTCATAAACGTCTTATTGGCTCATATATGCATTGATATTTATAGTTTTTCATTCATCCATGTCCATATTTTTTTCTGATAAGCTATTGTACACTCTAAATACCGTATTTTCCGGCATATAAGATGCATTGATCTATAAGACATACCCCCTTTTTTGAACACATATTTTAGGAAAACCACTTTATCGCTTAATAAACTTACTGCAATTCAAGACACTGAAAGTCCCGCTTTTCTGTAGTCTAAAATCCATGTATTCAAAAACATATTTTCATCACAACTCTATTTATCAACTCAAGTTCTGGCCATTTTGTAGCTCCACTTGGTAGGTTATGTTTACTATGAGTTGCATTTTTTAGATCCTCTTCCTGATTCCGATAAGTTCTTAACATTTTCTCAGTTGGGATGGCCCAAAATGCCTTTCTGCAGCCCTGTTACCATGTTCCTTAGCATACTCAATCACATGTAGCTTGTATGAAATAGTGTAGCAATGCCGACGTTTTTCAGCCATAATTTACAAAGAAATTAAAGAAGATTAGCAGAAATTTATCAGAAATCACAACAATCGCGACAAAAATGGGAAATTTAAATGAACATATGTGATCGTGAATAACAGTGCATGCGCATCCACTGAACTCTCTGTAACTGAAATGCTCCCAAGCACTGCAAGGAAGCGAAAAAGGAGTACTTGTAGAGTTTAACTCAGAACAGAGAAAATTTTCAGAAATAACAGTAATAAAAAACTGAATATTGGCCTATAAGACACACCCTGTTTTTAAGACCTATTTTCAAAGAAAAATAAATGCTGCTTATACGTCGGCAGATATGGTATTTAAAGCTATTTACTTGTTTTGTAATTTCTAAATCTACTATATTTGATCTTTTGTGATGATTCCCTATAAATACTATTGTTTTGTTTTTGTCCTTGATATTTTAAGATATATTCCTTAGTTATATAAATTATAAGCTGCTGAGTTAGCTCTGTGGCAGCACTTCTGCCTCCAGACTAGCCGGTCCAGGTTTGATTCCCGGTGGGGTCAGAAATTTTCATGTAAAATTTCTACCTCAGGACTAGGAGAGATGGCGGTGCACAACTTCTAATCACTAAATTGTGCACCAATATGCCTGGGTTAAATCCCAAATCTCTCCGCAGTGCACATGAAGAGAAGGCATATGTCACTGTTTATAGTGATTCGTCCGTCGGATGTGGACATTAAGCCTGGCAGCCCTCTTGGTGCTATTTGACAGGGATAGGCTATGTGCTGGCATCGGGTTTCCCCTTCTCCCTTATCTTCATCATCCTCAACCATTCACTACACTTACACAAACACTAACACATACACTCACCCTAATACACGACATAACTCTTCACAGATACACATCATGCATAACATGGCCTGCTGAAATGGTGTGCAACTTGAAAATGGGTCACAGTCCTGTCATCTATCTGCAGTATGTGGAACCTGAATCACTCAAGTGAAGTGGGTAGGCATTACACACACACACACACACACACACATACATAATTTATAAGCAGCAAGTTGAAGATGTTTCTCTGAATTTGTTATCACAACTTGATCGTCTGCACAAAGTAGATAGTTCATGGCTGTCCCACCAATAATAAAATCACGATTTAAAATATGTTGTTGTTGTTTTCTAATGCCAGGCATTTGACAATAAAGTCATTTGACCTCTTGCACTCCAATATTTTTCAAAGATATTATCATGGCTAGCCATTGAAGCACAGATTTTGAGGTGTACGATTTAAATATTTATCCATGTTTTGTAACTTAATGTACAATATTGCAGGGGCGTATTCCTTGAGCTATTCAAACCATTACGAAGATAATGGCGTATGAATGGTTAGTTCTTCTTGTGGGCTCAAGCACTGTAACATTCCAATACATTACTTGCTTAGCTTATAGTCAGTAGAGAAGGACGATCACTATGCATATAAATAAAGCACAGTAAATTCTTGCATCTACTAGGACAACTGACGAAATACTTCATTGTTGTATGATCGTGAAAATGCCATTGATAATACTCTCATGATGAATATGCTGATATTGTGTTCGTGTATGGAGTGTATAATGGTAATACTGCAGCTATTTCCGGAAATATCAGGAACGATTTCCAGACCATAGGTGTCCAACTCAAGAGGTATTTACACATACTTATAGACATTTAGCCGAATGTGGAAATGTTCCAAGTTCTCATGTACAACAAGAAGAAGGGCAACCAGAACGAAATGAAATAAGACTTAGTCATTAAGAAATGAAATCCATGGCTAACAAGGAAACATTCTCGGGGGCGGGGGGGGGGGGGGGAGATAAAAAGTTAATTTTTTTCTTCCATCATGTTAATAATGTCAAAACAAGTGCTTATACAAATTTTGGCCACTCCACCGCAATAATGAGGTCGTCCAGGAAGTGATTTCCCCTGGGGCCGTTTACGAAAAAAAAAAAAAAAAAAAAAAAGCACAATTTCATGGAAAGATTTATTGAAACAGAACAGATATAGCAATTGAATACCGTCCAGAACAAGGTTGTAATTTAATTTTAATTTTTTAGAGCAAGATTGACAATCGGACATGTATGCTGATTTTAATACGATAGAAGCATTACACATAGTGCACATTAACAAGTGCACATTAACAACCATTATTGACGAAAAAGTCAACTTATGTTCTGGGCGGCTATTCAATTGTTGCACTATTTTTCAGCATATTTCCCACTGAAATGAGACATTTGTCATACCATGGGCTCATATTTGTATCCTTGTGTCGTGTTGTGCACCTCTTTGTTGATCCCATGGTATGATAAATGTCTCAGTTCTGGTGGGGAATATGTTGAAAAATAGCGCAACAATTGCTGTATCTGTTTCAATAAGTCCTTCCATGAAATTGTGCTTTTTTCTGTAAATGATCCCAGGGAAAATCAGTTTCTAGACAACCTCGTAATTGCAGTGAAGTGGCCAAAATTTATAAAAGCATTTGTTTTGACATTATTAACGTGGTGGAAGAAAAAAATTAACTTTATCTGTCCCCATGAGAATGTTTGCTTGTAAGCAAATTACATAATTACATGATGAAGGTATATTGTATTAATGCTGCAGCAGAGTACATAGGACATCATCTGATCATTACTGCAGAAGCCACACATTCAATATTGCATCGAGCTGATAAGTGTAGGTTAAGCACAAGGGGCAATTTTCGAACGAAACCAGCACCAATCACACAATATATATATATATAAAATATAAACAAGTTATTGGAAACTTACGAAGACCGCTCTTCTGTTGTTATTTGTAGCTTTTCATGTTGCACTATTTCGAGGTAAACAGGTAAAGATAGATTTTTGCAAGGTTTTATCAAATTCATAATAAAGAGCAGACACTTTTTGTATGTCTTGTGATATTATTGCCATGTTTTAACATGTACTATTAATCATCGTTAGAAGTTTCAAACTTGAGGCTCGTTTATCTCGTAAACTATTATAAATTTGACTAAGGCATATTAGATTAAATCGATGTAGAATTGAACAAGGAATGTCCTTGAAATCTTGCACATGAAGTTAAGTATTCCCTATCAGGAATAATAGAAACAGGGAGAACCAATTAAAACTTCACTAAGGGGTTAGGTACAGCTTATAGTAGTAAAATTTTTGGAAATATTCAACATTTTTTTTCTCCGTTATTGTATCTTGTACAGTAATGAAAATTGATATGTGTAAAACACTGTCCTTCTGCTATATGACAAAAAATATTTTTACGATTTAAAAAAAAATTATATATATTTTTTTTTTTCAAAATTCAAAACAGTGGCAGTTCACTGTGAAGTGATGAAGCGTTTCCCTCATAACTCATAAACTTGTTAACTTCTTTATGTTATCTCGCTTTTATTTTTTTGCTGAAACTCATGTTTACAATATCATGCTCTTTAAACTACATTCCTTAATAAATTATTTTATTTTTTTTTTGTGTGTTAGAAGAAAATAGGCCTACTGATATTTGACCATTTTTTAAATGAATTTATTTTTTATCAGACAATCTATCAAAGGTAGAGAAGTGATTTTGCATCATATTGTAGATATGATATGCATAAATACACACAGAATATTTCATCACAGAATGTTGGATAGTTTTTGAGTTATGAGGTAAATGCTTCATCACTGCACAGTGAACTGCCAGCATTTTGAATTTTGAAAAAAAAATATATATATATATATATATATATATATATACTTTTTTTTTTTTTAATCGTAAAAGTATTTTTATCATATAGCAGAAGGACAGTGTTTTACACATACTAATATTCATTATTGTACAAGATATGGTAATGGAGGAAAAAAGTGTTGAATATTTCCAAAATTTTACTGCTGTAAGTTGTACCTAACCCCTTAAATATGCTGCTACTATGGCCACTATCAGAACTACCAATAACTTGACCTTGCCTTGTGAGTACATTCTTTCTCCGATGAAGTTCAATGTTATATTAAAAGCCAAGATACATTTAATACTAGTCAAAACATTAATAATTTTAATACAAGACAAAATCAGATCTCTATCTACCTTCTATTAGTCTAATCTCTTATAAAAAGGAGCCCACTATTCATGTATTATCGTCTTCAGTGCACTACCCAATTATCTTAAAGCTTTGAAGGGCCATCAGAAAAGGTTCAGAACAGAATTAACCAAATTTCTACATACTCATACCTTCTCCACAACTGATGAATTGTTTTGTTTATGCTTTTGAATTGAATTAATCTGCTTGGTATTATGTATTGGCTGTTTTGCATAGCTCAACTGATTGAATTGTTTCGGCTTGTAAATGGAATTAATCTGCTTGCTATGTAGTGTATATTATTTTGTATAGCTTAACTGATGAAACTGTTTGCTGTATATTGTATATTTTTGTACAGCTACCAGTGTAGCTCAGTCGGCAGACTCGCTTGCCGGCTGATCCAGAGCTGTGCTTGGGTTTGGGTTAGATTCCAGCTTGGGCTGATTACCTGGTTGAGGTTTTTTCCGAGGTTTTCCCCAACCGTAAGGCAAATGCCAGGTAATCTGTGACAAATTATCGGCCTCACCTCTTCTTGCCAAAAAATTGTACAACTCTTAGTTTGTTCCACATCTTGAAGCTTCAATGCCAATGTACGATCTATGGAATACAATAACTGACGAGAAAGACATTACTACTACTATTACAGTACTACCACTAGTACTGCTACTACAATGACCAGCACCTTCACTGCTGCTGCTGCTGCTGCTGCAACGAGATTTTTATCTCACTGTTTTTATTGTGCTTATTTAAGATGATATAGGTTCATATCCTGGTTGGGACAAGTTACTTGGTTGAAATTTTTCTGGGGTTTTCCCTCAACCCAGTACAAGCAAATGCTGGGTAACTTTCGGTGCTGGACCCGGACTCATTTCACCATTATCACCTTCATTTCATTCAGATGCAAATAAGCTTCGTAAAATAACCCTATTAAAAAAAAAACAACTAGTCTATGAAGCAATTTGTTGGTTTATTTGTGGCTTGATTATTTTTCTTGTGGTTTGAGTGATTGGTTTTGTTGAAATTTGATTGTTTGACTTGTTTATGATTTGATTGATTAGTTTAACTGTGATTTGGCTGCTTGGTTTGATTATGGTTTGATGGATTAGTTTGGTTATAGTTTGATGGATTACTTGGTTGTGATTTAATCATTGATTTGTATTTTGATTGTAGTTTGATTTGGTTTTGTTTGGCATTGGGTGTGGTTCTTTTATTATGGTTTGATTAGTTCGGTTTAGTTTGCTTGATTTATTTTGTTTAGTTTAGTCACTGCTTTTTCTGTGGTGAAATATGCCGGAACAGTGTTCTGGCACCTTTTTGTTGTATTTTTCATCATGAAATCGAGACATATGTTAATTGTTTTGTTTATGCTTTTAAATTGGCATCAACCCCTTTGATTTGATTACCCCCCTTTGATTTGATTACCTGGTTGGGGTTTTCCGAGGTTTCCCCCAACCAAAAGGCAAATGCCGGGTAATATTTTGGCGAATCCTCGGACCTCACCTCATCTCACTACATCTCGCCAAAATATAAAAAATTGCACAAAATTGTAAAAATTGTAGAAAATTACTAAATTGTAAAACTATAAAAATTTGTAGAAATTGTAATTGTAATATTGTAAAATTTTGACTTGTTCCACATCTTAAAGCTTCATTGCTCATATAAGATTTATGGAATAAAATAAATGAATGAATGAATAATTATGTTTTTAACATAATTTTTCTTTAAACTCTGCTTAGCTTCTAAAATTGGACGAAAAGGAAGTTAAAAACGACAAAATTCCCATGCACTAGACAGTAATCATCTCCCTATCCACTATAATATATTGTTTGTTTCCAATGGCTAGATCTTGACTTAATGTCATCTTCCTCTCTATAATATATTCTACACAGGGTTCCACCACCTTTTTTTCCAGAAGGAAAGCACTGAGTTTTATTTGGTTTGATTTGATTTCTTCTTCATCTAGACTCATGTCTCTTGTTGTGGGGTCAGGTATGAGCTAGCATCCTCCATCTGTCACAGTCCTCCCAGCCATTGTCTACCACTACTTCTCGCCATGATTTCCCTCTTTTTTTTTTTTCTTCGATGTTCCTCTTTATTTGATCTTCCTCTTCTAGGTCTTCCAACAGGTTTTTTTTTTCCTTTTACGTTCAGTTTCAATGCTTTCTTTGGTAATCCCTCTTCAGCCATTCTCATAACATGCCCAAATCATATAATTCTGTTTTCCTCAAATATATCCCACAATTTTGCGATTCTCAAAATATTTTTTATATCTTCATTTTTAACTAAAGCTCTTCGTGTTTTCTGTACTATATTTCTAAGGAATTTCATCTCTGTCGCCCGAATTCTGCTCTGATCTTGCATACCAGCAATGTTGTCAAAATCGATATTTTCTCTTGGAAATTTGTCATTAGTCCATTCTTTTGTCGTTGTTTGAAAATATTTTCATTTCCTGTTGAATGGTGACCTCATTTCTTATAACATGTTAAATTTACCACAGATCTATGCAGATTAATTTTATGCCTGATATTATGCATGTTTGTATTTGTGCTAGCAGGTCTTCATGGCCGCCTTAGTAATCAGTTGACTTATGATGATTGCAGACGAGGGTTCGAGTCTCAGTGTTGGCGGAGTCTTATTGTGGTGGACAAAGCTGTTTTTCTGGAGGATTTTCACGGAATTCTCCCATTTCCATATCAAGCCAGCATGATGTAGCACTGTGACTGGCATATAGTTGCCATTCAGGCTCCTCCTTCATAACAGAAAGAAAAATAAACCAGGTCTTTTTTTTTTTTTTTTTTTTTTTTTTTTTTTTTTTTTTTCTTGCTCTTTGTGAATTGTCCAGAAACTCGAACCATGTTTTAATATTGACTGTAAATAAGCGAAATAAAGTTCTTCATTTTTTCTATATAAACTTTTAACACTTATATATCACTGATTAAATTTCTAACTTCTCTAACATGTTAATATTTAGGATTTACCTTGCTTGCCTAGGCTTTGGTGGACAATGAGGCACAAGACTTAAACTAGTCAAGCAAGGTAAATCCTAAATACAGTAAAGGAGTTAGAAATTTAATCAGCGAAATTAAGTTGTTCTGCTAAGGGAACTTTCCACAACATCAAGTCTAAACCACCTTCGAAACTTTATACATTTGTAAATACAGTAAAACCTCGTTGATACACTTCTGCTTAAAATGCTGTCAAGTTCATTACGCTCTTCTTATTTGGTCCCTGGACATTTCGTATGTCATATTATCATATAGAGTTCTGCCCAAGGGCAGGACTTCCACTGCAAACCCAGCTTTCTCCAATCTTTCCTATTTTCTGTCTTCCTCTCAGTCTCTGCATATGATCCATATATCTTAATGTCTATCATCTGATATCTTCTTTTACCCCAAACTCTTCTTTCATTCACCATTCCTTCCAGTGCATCCTTCAGTGGACAGTTTCTTCTCAACCAGTGACCCAGCCAATTCCTTTTTCTCATCCTGATCAGTTTCAACATCATTCTTTCTTCCCATTCTTTCCAACACAGCTTCGTTTCTTATTCTGTCTGTCCATTTCGCATGCTTCATTCTTCTCCATATCCACATTTCAAATGATTTATTATGTAATCCTGCATAATTTTACTCTCTTGTAACACTTTCAAATTTAATTTGTAACATTTTTTCGGACCCTCCAGTCAGCACTATCGGAAGTTGTATTTACCGGTACTTTTCTTTGTACGAAAGAATTTTAACACTAAAGTTTCCCTGTCAATACATTCCTGTCCTTCTGTAAAATTTAGTCATCCTTTGAATTCTGTGGAGTGTGCAATAAGTTTGCATTGCAAAATGGCAAAGTGGAAATCTATCTATAACTGAAAAATTACATTAGTGTTGCTCCTAGTGGTATATCAAATGAAGTTATCTGTAGTTACTTGCATTGCAGAGAAAATATCATTCATAATAGCAGTAGGCCTACAAACACAAGGCAAACAACAATAAAAGATTTTTTTCACATGAAATGAGCTCTTATTTGCATTTTGCACTGTAACTGATGCACAGTATAATATTATGTTTCCAATGAAGTGGTGTCTAAATTGTTTTCCCCATTTCATAAATTTTTTCCCATCTATAGCATTGTCCCACTTGTAACATTTTAAGGTCACAGTCCCATGACGAGCATATTAACGAAATTATACTGTATTACTTTGTAAAGGAAAAGTGATCTATAATAATGTAGCTGTTGAGTACAAGCATACACACTAAAAAATATATTAAAAAAAAATGTTCAATCATACCAATAATTGAATGGACATTTCAGTTGTTAACAAAAACAATCCAGGTACCATATGTACAGAGATTACATTATACAGTCGACTTCTGATAATTCGCTTTGCGAGTAATTTGCGATCTTTTTTTTTGGAGGGGGGGGAAGTAACGTCATTTATGTTTTTACACGATTTACACTCTCTCCCTCTCTCTTAAGAAGTTTGCGATCTAAAAGCAGAAAAATGAACAGTTCTCTAAGGGAAGAAAATGACATAATTTTTTGTTAAACTGAAGTGTGTTATGATATTTTGTAAAACTTATTTTTCTTGTTTCTGTCCCACTGTAGTACTGTATAATATTATAATGTTCCAAAATGTTTTGCAGTGTTTCACATTTTGCTTGTGATTTTGAAGTGTATTTTATTAATTACCTGTCAGAGTAACTTTTACTGGACTTAAAATAATAATAATTATAATGATAGTAATAAATTTTACGGATAATTCGCGATTTCTGATTTCCGATTTCCAAGAAATGCTCCACTGTGTCAATAGTAGTACAACATGACGAGGAAGATTGGAGACAGACATAAGGTTGAACTCACACGGACCACACCTTTGCGATTATTTTGCAGTTTTTTATGCTGTTGTGCTGTCAGCAGAACAGACTATATGCGGACTACTCTCTAGTGATCGCTTGAAGTCCATATTGACCACAAACAACCACACCGCAAACTTAGTACCAAAATGTGCTATTTGAAGACCTGAGAATGATAAGTGGATAAAGACAATATTTTTATGAAATTGAGATTTTAATACCAAACGCAACTATAGCCTTTATTTATCTACTGGTGTGAAATCGTAGTCAAATACTTCGTACAAAGAGAACTACATGGCTCTGAATGTTATCATTTTCTAGATTTCCACTTTTGTTGAGAAGGAGAGGTGGACAAAGACCAGACTTATCCTGTTCTCACTCTCAATGTTACAGCAGAGTAGCGTGGTATGTACATCAGGTATGTCTAAAGTATGGCAATTTCGATCCCGGCCCAGATTGATGGCATTTAAGTGTGCTTAAAGAACTCCTGCCAGACAAAATTCTAGCACATTGGCGACACTGATATAACCTCGGCAGTTACGAGCATTGTTAAATAAAACAATTTACAATTTTACAATTTTTTCTACTATTTGAGTTGTAGAATATGTAAAATGTTTGTATATTCTGGTGAAAATATTGCAGTGTCTGAGACACAACATGCTCGTATCTGATATTTGTGTTGCTATTAAGAAAAGAGTGCATGTGAATGAAATTAATTTGGATTTAGCTGGAAATCTGTATGAATCTCAATACCAAGAAATCAGAAAAAATTGCTTGATATTTTGAAGCTTGAGAAGTTCATTCCTCCATTGTATAAACTGTGATATAATCATATTCGTGAGTAGGTATGGATATTAATAAAAAAAAGGACATAGAGATGGACTCAAAGTCAAAATAATAGCATATAAATATGATATGTTTCCTATTCTTTTAAGTAACTGCAGACATTATTATTTTGGCGAATAGTATTTACATTTACATACACATTTTGTCTTGAAATAATTTTAATTCTTTCTTTGAGTGTGAGAACTGGATACATTTATTCTTATATTTTTTTAAAATAATATAAAGGGAATTAGATAATTTTTACTATAATGGCATAAAATGATTATTTTTTTAATGTTAAAACACATTTTAAGTAAAGTTATTTATGTAGCTTAAGTTCATATTTTTGTCACTTGTATTGAAAGAAATTCAGAATTTTGAGTGAGAGTAAGAACTGAATAACTCCATCGTCATTTCATTGGAGATTCAATTAATATTTACTTTAATGTTATAAAATGTTAACAGATATTCGAAACTTTTCAATGACTATTAAAACATTTATTGAATGTTGAAAAAATTGATGAAAGTAGTTTTTTTTCTCGATTATCTCAAAACTGCTGTCTTGGTCTTTATCCACTTATCATTCTCAGGTCTTCATTTGCCATCGGCAATTAAGTAAGCAACTGTCGTTTCCAAGGATGTGGTGTCGGCAGTAAGTGGTCTGCGTGTTGCACTGTGTGAGTTATGCTCAACCACCGACAGCAACAATTCTGTGGGTGAAACCAACCACTCATTGTGACAGACGTCGACACTGACTTCAGTTAATGGTCCGAGTGAGTTACTGTCATCTGTTTCCATACTGATTCCTGACCACGCACAAGTGAATCACTGTTTTGTGATGTGGTATTGTTGTGCTGTGGTCTGTGTGAGTTAAGTCTAAAACTGTAACTGATGAGAAGTGAAAAATAACAGATGAGTGTTCCAATAATCTAACATAAAGGCGTCCACACCTCTGGAGTAACAGCGCATCTGACTGCAAAATCAGGTGGCCCGGGTTCGAATCCCTGTCAGGGCAAGTTACCTGGTTGAGGTTTTTTCTGGGGTTTTCCCTCAACCCAACATGAGCAAATGCTGGATAACTATTGGTGCTGTACCACAGACTTATTTCACCATCATTATCACCTTCATTTCATTCAGACTCGAAATAACCTTAGTTGTTTGTACAGCATCGTAAAATAACCCACTAAGGAAAAACATAAAAGTTAGGTACTGAAATGCATGTTTTAGTTTATTTTTTAAAGATGCTTTCCTTGTGTTTAATTTCGTATTGGCAAATAATGTTTTGTACGTGAACTTCAATGGTTTGGAACATTTCTTTGCAGAGGACATTGTCATAATAGCATAATATGCTGAGTTTGTTCTACTTCTAAACTATGTATTCTAAATGTATAATAGCACACATCTGAGCGGAACCACCATTGTTTGGAGACATAACAGTATCTGCAGATCATGTCATGAAACTGTAAAGGCCTGTAAGAAATAAAGCAGGAAAAGTGTAAGAAATGGGATGCAATAGACCTTGAAATATCTCAGTCTGATGAATACAGTGGGGAACTAATACATATGACAAGATTGCTATATGCATTGCTTTGTGTTAATGTCTGTTAATATTTGTGTTTATTTCAGATCCAAAGCTTAAAATGTCTGCTGTAGTTAAGCTTGCTAAATGTGATGAATTGAAGAAAGCGGGCCATACTATGTTTGAATGTACTTCTGGACGAAAAGGAGCTGCCAGGAATAATGTATCTCTGTCCCCTCTGCACGAATCCTCTTCATTTATTAATGAATTACGAGTCCGTCTCCCTCTGACGAGTGATGTTGAGGCGTCTGTAAAAAGTATTGCCTGTAATTTTCCCCCAAAGCCTCCGAAAGTGAAGTGGAATGGCTCATCACAGTCTTCTCTTGTTAAATCACCACTAGTTTTAAAGGATGAAACTCTAGAGGACTCTGATTTTGGTACAAAGTCTGAACAGCCACACATGTCACCTCTCCTCCAAACACAACAGAATGTCACTACTACTCTGAAGAACCACCAAGCCACTCTGTTGGCAAGTAGCAAGCACACTCATAAGCATGTAGGCACTAGCCATACAGAAGACGCATGTGAAGAGCCACTGACTGACATAAATGCACTACAGCAAGTGGTGAAGATGTTAAATGTGTCACAACGGACTGTTGCTACACAAGTGGAGGAAACAAAAGGCATATTAGAAGGCTCAGAAGAAATTGCGGGCGAGCATGGGAAGAAACATTCTTTTCTTATTGCTGCTCTGCAAAGGATAATGTTACAGTTGGAGAAATGAAGTTGTCATACCTTTTTGCTTTTGTACATACATGAATCTCTGTTATTTCCTTCTTTATTTACAATTTCTCTCTTGTAACTCTGGCTTCTGATACAGTGTATATGACTAGACAGTTATTTTTTTAACAGAATTATGTAGTGACATTTCTCAAATATCTACATATTTTTAATAATGAAATGTAGATACCGGGTATAACTAAGGTTAGTTTATTTGAAAATACAAAGAAACCATCTATATTTATTTTTGATTTCATTACAATGAAATATTAAACTGTATTACAGTTCCTAACATCAGGTTTCAATGTCATGTTATTTATTACTGTACTGTGTCACTTATTTTATTATGTTGTCTTGAGGTCGAATTGTCCAAACTTCACTGTCACAGCTGGAATTAATCTTGTCAGAATGTTGTATAATTGAATCTTGTATGTTTTTTTTTTTACTTTTGTAACTGGAAAAACTTGGTTAATGTTTGTCAATGCTTTATTATACTTTAGATTTTCTTTAAGTTATGCATACATGTTTGAATCTAAATTCTATAATTCTGGTCCAATTGCTTTGAAAATTTTCAGGGATAATAGTGTGGTTTTACTAGATGGATCAACAACAACGAAATTTCAAAATCATTTTTGGTAGACTCCAAAAAATTGTTGAAAAAAATTCAATTAAATTTTGTAATGCTGTAGCGATCATAAAAATGGTATCTCAAAATTTCTTTTGTCAAACTATTGTTTTCACCTAAGCAATGATGTGAATCACAGATATCTGATTTATGTAACATATTTAAGAAGTTATGATTTTTTTAAAATAAAAAATTAAATGAAATTTTTCTACAACTGAATTTCAGTTTGAACCCCTACAAAATTTGTATTCATTCATCTTATTATATTTTGGTTAACATCATTGCCCATTTAACTAGCTTTAAATTGGTGTGTGGGATTTTATTGTAACTCAAATTTAAATATGGTTTTTTCTTGTGATCAAGTAAGCAAAAACGATGAAAATTTTAATTTCTAGGGGAAAAAAAAAGGAAAGAGTTTTCCAAGCAAATTAAATAATATGCTAATCTTAATTGTAGTGTTAAAATTCTGCTGAGCAAGTGGGACCGTCAATTTGTTGTCTCTGATCCTGTTAATTTTTTTCCTCCCTCAGAGGTACAGTCTCCTCTGTTTCTGATCGAGGTCCTCTGCAGAAAACTCTTCCATAACCATCACCTGTCAGCTGAGATGACCCCTGCAGAGGTGTTGTTGTTGTTTTCTAATGCCAGGCGTTTGACAATAGTCATTTGACCTCTTGCACTCCAATATTTTTCAAAGATATTATCATGACCAGCCACTGAAGCACAGATCTTGCAGAGGTGTATTTACCTGGATTTATCCCCAGTTTCTTCAGGACTTCTAATTCCACTTCATTTCCAGAATTGAAGTGATACATTGCGTCCATCACTCCAAATTCTTGTGAAGCATTGAATTTGATGAAAATTTGATTGTGTGCAAGTAGATGGCTGGCCTTTTTTATTACGTTGATTGCCGTAAAAATTATGCCTCCTCTTTCTACTATTACGTAATAAAATTACGTTGTTTTGAACCCATTATAATAAACACAGCAAATCACAGGAAAAAAAAAAAAAAAAAAAACTTGTAACCCCACAAACTGTAAACAAAATTGTTATATGTAGCACTGTGCCACACCCCTCCACGTGCACACAGTTGAGCGCAGTGGCATTTAATTTTTAATTAAACCCACGTCAGTATGAATTTTCATATAAACTATACAGTTTTGGAAACTAGAAGAATGAGGTTATTTTATAACATTTTTTTAAACTTTCAACAAAAATCATTATTTTCAACATCTGTGCATACCTGAATATATCACACTCTTCTATTTTCACTAAAAAATCTCTTGCATATGACAACCAATAGAAGATCACTGTGCGGTGTTGTAATATTTCAGGCTTTTGTGAGAGAGTGACGTCTTGTACGAAAGAGATGGTAGACCGGAATGAAAGGGAAGAGATATTTTCCCACTTAATTAAACATTTATCATATCGTAGTTCCTATGATAATTGCACTGTAATTTTTATTATTATTATTATTATTATTATTATTATTATTATTATTGTTATTATTATTATTATTATTATTATTATTATTATTATTATTATACATCAATGTCTAAGAAAAGCATAGAAAAAAGTTCGAAATCAAAATCTGTTTTGAAAAGAGAGAGAAAAATAGTAACTTCCAAGTGATCTGTTTAAAAGTTGGTAACCGGCAAACTTTCATATTTTTCACTTTAGGTGAGGTGGGGAAGAGGGTCAAAGTGAGAGAAATGTTGAGAAAGCATGGTAGTTACTTGTAAAAGTTGACACTATTAAAAATCTTTACTGGTTTCCAAGTTACACTAGGTTAAACAAACATTTTCGTTTGTCTGTTAAAAGAGAAAAAATGCTGAAATGAAAAAGAAAATTGTAAACTCTAAACATCAATTGTCATACATGGCTGTTACCTTGAAACAAAATCTTTTGTGTCTCTTTTATCACTACTACTTGCTTTACTGAGCAGCATGGTGTAACAGAAATAGTCCTTCACACAAACAAGGAATGACTTGCTTCTGGTGCAACATATAAAACTGAGGAAGAATCATAAGTGTGTGTGTGTTTTCTTATAACTACGTGTCTTGAGTGATGCAGGCATTCTAAACAATTGAACTCTTGTTCCAGAATGTGTTAAGTTCGAACACTTACCTTTAACCTCCTGAGTCCTGAAAGTATAGTATACTATACTATTCTTCATACATGATTATGATATACGCTGTACGTGCAGAGATCTGAGGTATAGTCTAATATACCTTCATTTGTGCCCTAACTGTAACCTGCTGAATTTATTCAGCATTTTCCCTCATGTCAGTGACTTTTTTTAAGTATAAAATTACATTGAACTTTAAAAATAAAACAACAAATCAGGACTAGGAGGTTATAATAATTGTGCAAAGGGAACGTTTTGACCTAAAATTACCTCCTATTCCCCCGGGTGTATGTAGAAATTCATTCTCTTTATACCTGGCAAGCTACTGAATTTCAGAATTAAATAAATTCCCGAACTTCAATATCCCCTTTGATAGCAAAACTTATTTATTATTAGGCAATGCTGCATTCCTCTGATTCATGGGAGCTGTGAAGCCATTGAAGGTCATATGCAGGAGATTTCTGCAGAAAGTAGGTATGTTAGGAAGTAGTCTAAATATTTAAAGAAATTAACATGTACCAGTATGAAATGCCAATACAGATCTTAACAATAGTCAAAAACCTCATGATTTCCATTGTCACTGAAGTGTGGTTTCATGTTGGTGAGGTGAAAGAATTATCAGAGTCTTAAGAGGCCATATTTCATAGTGTGTTGTGTAATTAATGTGTATGCTTTTAAAATGATGTTATTATTTGATGTGCTCCAGATTGATTTGCACATTCTAATAGTAGTAATTACAAAGTAGTTTGAAGATTTCTTCACCTGTCTAATCATTCAGAAACTTGATTATTTATAAAGCTATTTAACATCAAACAGAAGAAAAAACTGTATGTAACTGGTGACTTAACTGTCACTTACTGGTATCACTTTTAATGATGCTAGTCCTTTGTACCACTGGTCCATGCCCTGACCTTGAGTTTCTCTACTCACTAACAACTGTAGAAATAGATTTCTAAGGAGAGGATAATATGAAAAGTTCTCGGAATGAAATAAAAAGTAATGTAGGTACCTCATTTTTTTTAATTTTTTTTTTTCACTGTAGTCTCCCTGGTACACTAATGCACTTGGTCCATCGATGTTCCAACGCCTTTATTCCATCTCGAAAATTAGATTCCTCCAGGCCGCAAAATACTCGTCAACTCTAGCTATCAGTTCTTAGTTTGAAGAGAATCTCCATCCACCAAGGAAAATTTTGAGCTTAGGGAAGAGATGGAAGTCTGATGAAGCCGTATCAGACGAATAAGGTGGGTGTAGCAACAATTCGTACCTCAGTTCATGTATTTTTGCCATGGCAACGACACATTTTCTTGATGGAACAGGACTTTCCTTGCTAAACCTGGCCTTTTTTCGCGTATCTTTTGCTATAGTTGGTCCAGGAGGTTAACATAGTATTGTCCTATAATTGTTTGACCAGTGGGTTCGCATCCCAGAAAACAGATGCCATGACCTATCTAGCTGACAGTATTGCCTTTGCTTTCTTTGGGGTGAAGAATCAACATGTTTCCACTGCTTTGAGTGTTGTTTTGTATAGTAGTGGACCCATGTCTCATCTGTGGTCACAAACCAGCTCAAAAAAATCTTGTTGGTTTTTCTGAAAACGGGCCAAATATTGTTCAGACATTTGCATTCTGACGCATTTTTGATCCTGTGTTAACAGTCGCGGCACCCATCTAGCAGATAATTTTTTCATACCCATTTCCTCAATTAAAATGTGATATGCCTGTTCAGATGACATCCCTACAGCTTCAGCAATTTCTCGCACTTTCAGTCAGTGATCCTCCAAGACCATTTCGTGCACTTTTGCAATAATTTCTGGGGTGGTGACACATCTTGGCTGACCACTATGCGGATCATCTTGTAAGCTCACCTGACAAAATTTGAACTCGTTGGTACACTTGGCAACAGTTGAATATGAAGGAGCAGAGTCCCAGTCCCTCAGTGTGTTCTGAAACTCTGCATGAATTTCATTTACTTTCATACCTTTTTTTACGAGTACTTTATCACTGCTTAAATCTCGGTTTTTTTTCCATCTTTACAAATCACTACACAGGAACAATAGAGAGGCGTCTGCACCACAAAACTCTACCCAGAGCACTGATGCGCCATGTGTTTACTCATGAAAGATGACTAATAATTATGCAAGAACCGGGTTGTGCTAGTGGTGACCTCTATTGGTGATTCCGAGAACTTCACAAAACCCTCGTAAGAGAAATTATGAAATAACAAATATTGAAAAGGTACAAGGAATATTGGCTTCAACATGTAAAAAAGAGTGGAATGCTCCAGATTACCTATGTAGATTTTTTTACTACATACCACGAGGAAAGAGATCCATTGTAAGATCTCACTAATGGTGGTTTGGAACTGTAACAGATCAGTCAGTCTATTATTTGAAAGGATTATCTTCTCTTCATGATTGACCAGAAGTGTTTGGTCAGACTAAGATCAGGAGAGTTCCTGGAAAATTAAGGACGTGGATTTGATCCCTCTAAATAGTTTATAACCTTCTTGAATTTGTGGCATGATGCAAAATCTTGCTGAAAAATCATATTTCCAACAGGCCACCCTTTTGTCAGAGTCGAAACGATACTCTTCTTCACAACTGCAATATATACGAGGTCAGACAATTTAAAAACAGGACTGGTTTTAAAAATGTGGTTAATTTCCAGAAGCTTACAATTTAACTCTTGTTCCCTTCAGTGTACTCCCCTTCCCTGTCTACACACTGCTGCATGCGTATCTTCCATTATTCATAACAACGCTGCAGCTCATCAACCCCCAACGCTTTCAGTAGTTGCCGCCTCTTCAATGGACAGAAAATGGGCTCTCTTCGCCCTGGGGAAGAGAAAGAAGTCACAGGAGGCAAAATCTGGCGAATATGAAGGATGTTCAAGCACTGGAATGCGTTTATTGGCTAGTAACTTCTTCACCGAAAGAGTGTTGTGAGCGGGTACATTGTCCTGATGCAGCATCCACGTGTTATTCTTCCAAGGATCCGGCCACTTCTTCTTCACTCGTTCTCTCAGCCTTGTCAAATCCTCGATATAATAATGCTAGATTACAGTCTGACCCTCAGGCACCCATTCAACCATGACAACACCCCTGATGTCAAAGAAAACAATTAGCATTGCCTTGAATTTTGACCCAGATGTTCATCATCTTCCACTTTCTCCCAAACCTCACTAAAGCTTTTGTGCCACTCGTGAATGTGACATTAAATTAGCCCCATACACCTGCTTTAATAATTGAATGCACTCCATTGGGGATTTTCCTAGTTTCACAAGAAATTTTAGATTAACACACTGTTCAATCTTTTCACTAGGCATTATTTTGGCAAAATAGCAATGCAACATCCACTTCAAACCACTGTCAATGACAAACTAAGTTGAATAGCGAGATGAACCAACCCCTGCTGCATTGCAGAACCTTCAAGATTCATAACTTTCACTAGCAATCTGCACCCCTCCCTTTCACTCTTGATGAGAGTGGAGCAGTCCCATTTTTTAATTGTCTGACCTCGTATTTCTAAATTTATCATACCAATCCTTTATCATTGAACTACCTCAGAAATTTTCTATAGGTGCTTCACACCTGGTCAATGAACTTCGAAGAAAGAAAGACTTTCTCTAATTTGACTTCGTAATCCTACACTCACCCACTTCACAGCATTTTCTGAAAATGTTCTCCACACCAGCATGTAATCTTAACTGGCCCACATTAAAAGTATAAATTTAAATGAATGCGTTTCTAGTGGCCTTTGAGGTAAATTTTTCTGCTGATACTATCTCTCAATTCTTGTAAAGTGTGGGAATTGTACTTAAATACTTCCCTTTAAATTTCCCCATAGGTAGAAATTACAAAATGTGATACGAGGTGAGTAATTTCCATTTCAATTTAACTTTGCTTCTATTAGTGTTCAGTGTTGCCTTTTTCTCTCCCCCCTCCCCCAAAACACTTTTTTTTTTTTTTTTTATAATTGTGTATAGTGATGCTGTTGAAAATGGCATTATCAGAAATTTTAAATGAAACCCTTTTTGTTGATGTTCTGATCCACAACTCAGTTTCATATAAATATTATACAGTAAAATGTCGTTATAACGAACATCAGTGTAACGAAATATTATTCAGTATTAGGAAATTATTTTATGTCTCCTACCTTTTTCCCCATGTTAAAAGTATTTCAATTTAATGAATCTCGTTTTTAAGAAAAAAAAATTAGTATAACGAAATGAAAATGTCGCTCACTTGCCAAAAAAATCTACCTTTTGAACGAAAAATATTTTAAATATAGAGTAGGCTACAATTCGTTAGCAAGTAGGGATATATTTTATAATAATATTGAAATATTGCATAGTGATTACGTGGTCATTACAGATCTAGCTTACGTAGTATGTCTACTATGATGCAGATGTCTTTGAATGTTATGTTAATTTTTTCATGCAGTTACCTTGTTCTCCTCATTTAATTTTCTTCTACCAATCACAGCTCACTAATCTCGCAACATGGTGCCTCCAATTACAAGTATGGCTTACTGAGCAACATGGCAAAGTGCTTCACAAAAATTTAATTTTGTACTTTTCCCCTGCCTTTTTTTAAATTTTCTTATCCAAATTCAATGTAAATTCAGCTTTCTATTTCATTTAAAGATATTTTCCAGACCTAAATGGAAAATATGCGGAATTTACAGTGTAAGTAGAAGTAAATGAACAAGTATGTGTTTTTTTTTTAAAGAAAACAAAGTATTTCGATATAACGAAGTAATTTCAGAGATCCATAGGATTTCAATATACTGGTATTTCACTGTACGTAGTCCTCTGATAAAGATCTGTATGAAGGTAAACGTTAATCGATCATAAGTGATTCTTAATGAAAGGGCAGATAGTATCTGCTCTTAGTAGACAATTGTTGCTGTTTTTGTTTAGAACCATCGTACAAACTTCTTTAG
Organism: Periplaneta americana; assembly: GCF_040183065.1. Classification (NCBI taxonomy): domain Eukaryota; kingdom Metazoa; phylum Arthropoda; class Insecta; order Blattodea; family Blattidae; genus Periplaneta; species Periplaneta americana. The sequence continues at coordinate 75,487,704 of NC_091118.1, read as the reverse complement.
CCTGTCAAAATAATATGTTAGTGCATTTTATTGGTCTAATTACGTGTATTATGCATCACACTAAATATAATTACTTATTTATCTAGGATTCAGCTATATAATTGTTTTTGTGTGAAAATAAAAGCGTTAGTCTCCAGGTTTACAACTCTTAAGTGATTCTTGGCAACTTCTATGAACTTTTTTTTAATCTCTGTCTTTAAACTTTTGTGTACACTTGACAATGCCAAACTGCTGAACCTGCTGTGATCAATAGAACTTTTCAATCAGGTTTTCATGGACGAAGTATATTGTAAAATTAACAATCCAATCACTGCAACGTGAATTGCAGTTTAATATTATAAATAATTCCGTTTTTCTTTTTTGTAAAATGAAAAATCATGACTGTGAGCTTGTATTCACTCACCTAAATTATCATTCTGCTGAACGAAATGTTGCTGGAAGAGTCGAGGCAATGTTAATTGCTGTAGCTATGGATGGAAAGAAAGTAGCATCAGATTCACTGCTATTCATCAGATAACTGAAATTAAATTGAGGCCTTCTGCTTCTCTGTTTGATTTGTCCTTGCCAAATCTGGTACCATGACTGAGACTCTTGTGCAAAATTATCCAGTGTATTTCCATAGGCCTCAATAGCATAGTTTACAGCTTTATCAAAATCCATAGAGTTTAAATTTCTAATCCTTTTGGAATGCAAAAGAAATAATGAAAAACATTTTCGTTTCTGATCTGAAAACCTTTCCTACATTGATGTTATTAGTGAATCAAGGTAAGGAATAATACTTACGATAACACCAGACTAGCACATGTAGCATTATCAATTATCATTATAAATCATTGATTCAGTGATGTATGTAAATGAATTAGCATTAGAAAAATGTCACATGATGGATTTAAGAATCTTACTTCTCAGATACTGCATTTGCAATCACTAACAGTTCCCTGCAGGCATGTGTTCTAACCATTTCTGTACTGTTACTTATGGTGAGGGGCGGACGCAGGATTTTTTTTCGGGGAAGGATTTGAGGAGATAGTAAAAATGGAGTAGTGAGAAATAAGTTTATATACTCACAATTTGTTTGCGAGTCACAAACATTTACAAGTTGGCCTGAGTAGTGTAGTCAGTATAGCCTTCTGTGCTCGAAGTTGCGGGTACTACCCCAACCCAGCTTGATGGCATTTAAGTGCGACAGGCCTCATATCAGTTGGTTTAATGGCATGTAAAAGAAGTCCTGAGGTAAAAAATTCCGGCACACTGGCGACGCTGATATAACCTCGGCAATTGCGTGCGTTGTTAAATAAGCCATAATTTTTTAATTTTAACATTTACAATGACTGCAATGCAAAAACAATGACAGAATGACATTTACAGAAAAAGGTGACAAGGCTTCTTAGACACTTCATCCAGTACTTCATGAGCTTTTACTTCTACATTTTTATGTATATACATCAAGGCCAGTCCATTTAATCTGTCTGCTCTCATCGTGCTCCTCAAGTAAGTCTTCAAACACTGCAATGTTGAGAACGACCGTTCTGGTGTTGCTGTAGTTACAGGCAACATGCAGAAAAGTTTCAGTGCCTTGCGAGTGCAGGGAAAAATAATTTCATTGCATCTGTTCAAAGATGATATAAAAACAGTAGGTATTAGGTGAAGATTTTTCTGATCAAGGAAATTTCTTCTCCACATCATCAATTCATTGAAGAAAGACTCTGGTGATGCATCAATATCATTGGGCCACTGATTTACTATAGCCTCAACAGCAGTTTCTAAATCTTCATCTGATGCTCGCACTATGTTTTTAGGCAGAAAAGTTTGTATGGACTTTAGGATTCCCTTATGATTTAAAAACCTGTCCTTGAGCTGACTAATGAGATAGTCTAAGAAGAGAAGGAAAATTACAAGCCTAAAATACTCTTCATGACTCTCTGTCTTGAAGTAAGAACTCTATGTTTGTCTTCCTGCAGTTCTTGAAATTTAATATTTTAGCAAAGAGAATTTACGTGGAAAACTCATTAATTCCTATGTAAATTTACAAATTAATATTATTTTTGTTTCTTGTTTCGTATTTTTCTCAAACTTTCGGGAGGGGATATATCCCCTTAATCCCCCCCCCCTTGCATCCGCCCCTGCGTATGGTGACCAGATTTTCAAATTCCAAAATCAGGAGGACACCTCGAAAAGTGAGGTAGTAAATGAATGGTGAACATTTCATATGAATTACTTGAGAAATATAAATATGCAATAAAATGAACAGTATTACAATAAAAACACATTTCAATACATGGATACAATAACATAAAACACAAAAACAACATATTATACATATTAAAATCGATTGTTTGTGTCGAATAGGTCAGTCCAGAAGGAAGTCAATTGTTGCTTTCGTCTTGAGAATGGCTGCTTATCAACTACATGTCAAATGACTCTCATGGTGGTTAGGTTACCCCACTACATAGAGAGTTCCTATGCAGACTAACCCCAGGTAGTCATGTCCATCGGCTAAATGACAGTAGTGCGGAGTGTCTGTCCTGAGGAAGCTAGGGGGTAAAAGATAGAGTAGGACCAATCTGCATAGGTAAGCATGTGGAGACCTGTCCATACACTGGTGTATGACCACTCGGCACTTGCCAAGAGATTGATGTTATTAGGTAGAAGTTTGAGTGGAACCAGCCAGCATAAAAACTCTCCGTATATCCTACTATATAGTATATCTGTGGGTTATCCCTGTTGAGGAGAAAGGAGAAGTGTTTTTCCCAACATTCCATTGGGATCTCCGTGACAGTGATGGTTAACTTACTTCCAAGGGCAAGAAAGAGCTCTGTTAGTGCCTTTTGAGCTTAGGCTTTTCCTTGTTCTGTCAAATTGGTTCCCTTGGTCTTTAGCAGTCTTTTTTTTTTATATTATTTCCTTTTCTCTAAATAGAGTTTTAGATTTGCATCAGAGATGGCTGTTTGTGCTCTGTGCAAGTGTTTCATCGTTTCTTTTCTTTGTTTGTTTGTAGCACTCAGCATTAATCCAAGGTTTGATGGTTCTTTGTCTCTGGGGAATGAGTGATGATTTTATATAGTTCTATATTCTTTTCAAAGCAGGATCTAGTTTACCTATTTTAGAAGGGCTGAAGCTTCATCAGTTGCATATTTTCCAGTTTTCAGTTGTATTCTCTCCAGCTTACTTGAGACTGGAAAAGTTTACTGTTTTTTGCTAGTCTTTCTGATTTGTTAATGTAATTGTTGATTCTATCGGTAGATGTTTTCTTAGAACCGTAACTGATGATGAGAGATTCTTTGTTGTCGTATGAGTCATATGAAAATGCAATCTTGTAGTGTCAGGCTACTTAATCATAAAATATCTCCAGTCCAACCACATTGTGTTGGAATACTGTTGCCAGCTTCTGTCATTGGCTACCACCCATATTCAATTAAATTTCGAAATGAATCAGATATACTACCAACACCAGTAGTGGCAACTAACTGACTCTATTGCCAATTTACAGTTCATCTTCTTTAAAATCATTATTATAAATCTAGAAAAATTAAATTAGGATAAGTCATAACATTCTGAAAAAATCCGGGACGAATTGGCATCCCGAAATCCCTTCAGAAACATCTGGGACAAGGGGTCTAAATTCAATACTGTCCCGAAAAAGTCAGGACAGATGGTCACTTACTATTACTACTCTCTCCATAATCATATTCAAGTGGTTATTAGTAACTGATAACTTTTTCAAACCAAATTGTTTCTCTCAACAGCAAATTTCTTGACTAAAAAAATTGTACCAAAATTCTACATAATTATAACAAAAGTCCTCAGCCACCATGGTGTCTAGTGGCTAGAGCATTTATAATCCTGTGGTCCAGGTAACACAGGAGTTTTCTCCAGGAGCTCTGGTTCCTATCTGACATCCCAAAAATCTCCATAATTACCTCATCACGTGTGTAGCATAGACCAGCCTCCTATATGCACCTGGGTAATGACTTTGTTGGTAAATTGGTTTACATAACTGGTTTCATATGGGTGAATGACGAACACTCAAGTACCTGCCATTAGTAACAAAAAAATAATAAATAACAAAAGTCCTTCATTCTACTCTCTAAAATGATTACTTAAAAGTAAATTTTAGTTCATCCAGAAGTGATATGATGAAAATATTACTAAAGACAAGAAGATAATTTTAAATAATCCTGAAGTAATACCCGAAGAATGACGGAAATTTATGGTTGCAATGTTCATACTATGGAGAGTCCATCATCACTGGATAGGAATTTACAACAGAAAATTGTATTTTGTGCCATTCAAATGAAATCTGGGCAATCCCAACAGATGCAGAACCCAAGTCATGCGCATTATCATCCATCAAAAATATTAGAGTGCAAAAAAACCAATGACTTCATCATCAAATATTCGGCATTAGAACAACAACAACATTGTTTATCTGAACTTGATACCCACTTGACTTAACAATGCTCTGATTTCCCTTTAAAAGCCAATACATATGTTTTATTATCAAACGACATACCACATGTTTCACGGATTATAGGTTAAAAATGTAACTATTTTATCTGAAGATGTACATATCTTACATAAATAACAGAATAGCTTGGAAAGTTCTGATATGAAGCTATTCTTGAAACTTCTTATTGCAGATGAAGTATAATTGTGTATTATACTCTGTATAATTTTATTTTTACTAGAGGTATATATTTTCATTGTTCTTTCTATTGGGAATGTATTTTTGTGTCAGAATATTTCGTTTATTCTATTCTAACTTAAGTATTTGTGAACTGTATCAGAAGCCAGAAGTGCTAGATTTGTTTGCAGTTTAAAAATATGTTAGCCTGTAATACTCATTTGATATATCTGTGCAGACGAATGTTCCTGGAACTAACCACTGTGAATGACTGCATTTGGTTGCCATAGAAATTTACTGCTGATGCCCTCCTCAAACAACTGCACTCGTATATGAAATGACTAATAGCATTGTACAAAAATAATAATCATAATAGTACTATACAGTCATACAAAGTTGAATGGAGAAATCAGGTTTGGATGCTTAAAGAAATTCCATGAAATTTCAGTTGATAAAAAAAAAAGTCTTTTGCAAAGGTATGGTACCATATTCATGTCTGAACACTTTGTTAAACAACTTTGATGTTAGATTTGATATGCATTCAGCTAATTTGGTTTTACAAAATGGTAGATATAATGTAAATATTCAATGCTGACATAATTGTTTTGTATACCATTATTTTCTCATTAGAGAATCTATTTAGTGCCCAAGTGCTTACAATTTGAATTAATTTTATATGATATCGATAGTGTTGAGCAGCAACTTTGTTTGTAAAAAAAAATGAATAAAATGATTCACTTTATCCTCATAAAAAAAGTCTTTCTGAATATTCTGCATGCAAATGCATCTTATGTCAAGGCATTTATGCAAACCTTACAAGAAGATATTTATATTACCCTCTTATGTAAGTAATCTGTATGTTATATATTAAAATGTTTTTTCGATCTCCTGTAAAATTGAATATTTTGATTTACAAGGTCGCTGATCAACACTGTCGATATTTCATAATGACATTGATCTAGTTTTGAATCTACGCAAAATAAAGAACATACACATATGCAACGTTTTGTCTTCTTTACGTCTACTATAATTTACGAAATGGTTCCATGACAATTTTATGTATCAGTTTGCCTCTTGTTTTACATTGTTTCATAAGTATGCCTACATATTATGTGTACACTGGTATGTATTTCAAAATGTGTTACTTAGCCCTCTTTATTTTATATTTTGCTGGAAAGTGTTACTGTTTGATATAAAAAATAAGGAAGATCTGTTTACTGTGTTACTACAGAATATTGCTTTACAATAGATTAATATATTTTTTTATACACAAAATATGTTATAGTAAATAATTCATGGTATGAATGCTGATAGTTTTCTAAAACGGAATTGCTAATTTAAATATTATATGCCATAAAAATATCCAATAAAAAGTTTATTTATTCAGGTGATAATTGAATTTCATATTCAAAGTATATATCTAGCTTTCATATTTAATTGCTTCAATAAGACTTCAGCATCAACATTCTTTTCCTTCTTTACGTTCATTGGAACATTCAGCAGTTTTTTTATCTTTAGGTTTTCAATCCATTGCTACTTCTATAGTCTTGTTCTCATTATGTGCTCTTTCCAGTTTTATCTACAATCTAACTTTGGATACTTAAGAGTTTAATCATTCCATTATAAATATTTGTGATGTAGTATGTCATTCATAACATTTCGAGTTTTGTGGTAAAATTTTATAACCCACATTTTATCACAAAGTGATATTAGTTGTACTACTGATTTTATTATCACCAGTAACTATTTTGTGTGCCAAAATAAAGTTTGCCTCAATCAGGCAGTGAATGGCAAGAGTTGTGCCCGACTAGATAATCATTCACAAGCTTACAAAACAAGGAAAAATATATATTTTTTTTTTTAGTTGGTTATTTGACGCTGTATCAGCTACTAGGTTATTTAGCATCGATGGGATTGGTGATAGCGAGATGGTATTTTGACAAGATGAGGCTGAAGATTCTCCATAGATTACCTGACATTCACCTTATGGTTGGGGAAAATCTCGAAAAAAACCCAGCCAGGTAATCATCCCAAGCGGGAATCGAATCCATACCCGAGTGCAACTTCAGATCGACAAGGAAACGCCTCAGCCGACTGAGCTATTCCAGTGGCTAGAAAAAATATTATAGTCATAATTTTCAACATGGTTACTGTAAATAAGGAAAGATTTGGATATAGGAAAGAAGTAACTTATACAATATTTGGGATATCAACTTTTTTTCCATTTATTTCGAAATGCTGCATACATAACACAACTCTTATGTAAGATATGAATTTAAAAAACAAACAGGTACGTATCCTACACAAATGCCTAACTTTAACAATTTTGTGTCAAATATTTAATACCATCTTATACAAGAGGGTGGAAGCGCATTATCTAGCAAAATTTATAAGCTTGTACTTGCTTTTTGGGAAAAGGAAATTGTAACAGAACAATGGAAGAAGTCCATATTTGTACCTATTGTTAAGGAGGAAAAGACTACTGTAGTAACTTTCGAGGAATATCACTTTTGTTGATGTCGTACAAAATTTTGTCCAATATTCTTTTCAGAAGATTAACTCCTTATGTAGATGAAATTATTGGGAATCATCAGTGTGGTTTTAGACATAATAGATCGACTATTGATCAGTTTTTTGTATTTGACAGATGTTGGAAAAAAAAAATGGGAGTATAAGGGTACAGTACATCAGTTATTCATAGATTTCAAAAAGACATATGATTTGGTTGAGAGAGAAGTTTTATATAATATTCTTATTGAATTTGGTATTCCCAAGAAACTATTTTGATTAATTAAAATGTATCTTAGTTAAATGTACAACAGAGTCGGCATAGGCCACTTTCTGTTAGATGCTTTTGCTATTCACTGCAGACTAAAGCAAGGAGATGCACTGTCACCTCTACTTTTTAATTTTGCTCTAGAATATGCCATTAGGAAAATCAAGGATAACACGTAGGGTTTGGAATTGAACGGGTTATGTCAGCTGCTTGTCTACGTGGATGAATCTAGAAATGCATATAGAGTGTTAGCTGGAAGACCTGAGGGGGAAAAGATTTTTGGAGAGGCCGAGACATAGATGGGAGGATAGTATTAAAATGAATTTGAGGGAGGTGGGATATGATGGTAGTGACTGGATTAATCTTGCTCAGGACAGGGACCAATGGCGGGCTTATGTGAGGGTGACAGTGAACCTCCAGGTTCCTTAAAAGCCATTTGTAAGCGAATAAGTATTATTATTGTTTATTTATACTGGTGGCATTAAGGCCATAGGGCCTTTTTAAGGTACAGATATGTAGAGTTTACAGCAAAAAGAATGGGCTACCAACAATTTATAAGTTCCATTTACTGTACATGTTCGTCTCGTCAAAGCCATAGTTCATCAGGTGACACATAATTACACCATTTGAATTTGTATTTTTGTTTAAGAGTGTGGAATACGGTGGTGTATGCAGAATTTTGTCAAGGGGGGTGTCATCAAAATTATTTACAATTTCATTACTGATATTTTAAATATTGTGTATTATTATTATTATTTTTATTATTATTATTATTATTATTATTAGGCCTATTATTATTAGTAGTAGTAGTATTAGTATTAGTATTAAAAACATGAACTTTCAAATACAGAAACGTTAAAGGAACATTTCACAATAAAGTCAGAACTCAAACTAACGAACAGGTTAATACCACTCTTAAAATGAGTTTAAAATCAACAATGCACAATATTTAATATCGCACTGCACAATTGTCAAAATAACCTTTTCAATATGTTTCACAACAATTTAGGTTTCATGTTGTGTCGGCTTCATTTTATTACAAGGTTGATACTAGGTGATAGGTCTGTATAATAAAAATAGCATTGTTATAATTTGAACGTGCCATAGCACCAAGCACAGGGATTATGTTCAAGGAGGGGCAGAAGGACTATGTCTTATGACGATGCAGATTTTGTTACTCTGACAGTGAAAAATTAGACGGGAAAATGATTGAGTGAAGAAATATTCAAATCTAAATATGTATATATTTGTTTTTATTTTTCTTTTTTGCCATATTCTTATCAAGAATTATCATCAGCAATTAAGATCTTACAAACAAGAAAGCCCCTGAGGAAGATAAAATCCACAATGAGTTCATCAAGTACCTTGGAGTTAAAACTCGAAAAACAGTCCTCCTTTGGTTTAACAAGATCTGGATGACAGGCATGATTCCAGCTCAATGGAAAAAGGCAGTCATTATACCAATCCTTAAAGAGGGTAAGGATCCCTCATGTATTAGGAACTACAGACCTATCTCCCTAAAAATGGTCAATAGAAGGCTAAACTGGTACTGGAAAACCTTCATCATCTTGGTAAACGAGCAGGCTGGCTTTCGTATACACAGATCACAAGTCAATAAGTTACAAAACTTAGTCAACATGTTAAGGATGCTCTGGGCAGGAAACACATTATAACAGCAATATTTTCCACACCTGTGGAGTAACGGTTAGCGCGTCTAGCCGCGAAACCAGGTGGCCCGGATTCGATTCCCGGTCGGGGAAAGTTACCTGGTTGAGGTTTTTTCCGGGGTTTTCCCTCAACCCAATATGAGCAGATGCTGGGTAACTTTCGGTGTTGGACCCCGGGACTCATTTCACCGGCATTATCACCTTCATCTCATTCAGACGCTAAATAACCTAAGCTGTTGATAAAGCGTCGTAAAATAACCTACTAAAATAAAAACAGCAATATTTGTTGATTTTAGCAGTGCTTTATACTCAATCTGGAAGGAAAATCTGATTCTCAAGTTAATTGAGTCCTAACATGATCTCATAGAATTCTTCACTCGAGAAAGATCGTGCAAAATCAGGTATGGCAATCAGTTTTCAAAATGCAAACTCCTCCAAACTGATGTACCCCAATTTGCTGCTTCCAGTTGCACCCTATTTAATTGCTATGCGAACGACTTGATCCCAGTACTCAGTATAGTTCCCAGTGTCAGTAGCCTCTTATATGCAGATGACTTAGTCTTCTGGGTGGAAACTCCAAAATAGAAAGCACAGTCTAAAACTGAAAACAGCCTGAACTCAGCCTTGCACAAACTCGAGAAATGTTGTCACTCTAATAACATGACTGTCAACCTTTCAAAAACCAAGTTCCAGTCTTTCTCTCTTTCTCGTCAAAGTATCGACCCTCAGTTAACATATGAAAATCACCTCACTCAGATAATTTTACGTATCTCAGAGTTACCTTTGCCAATAAATTATCTTGGAAACCACAAGTATTAAGGATAAAAGATCAAGCTTCCAAACGTTTAACATACTGAAACTTCTTCTCCTTCTTCTTCTTCTGGCATGATAGCTCTGGGTGAGCTTTAGCCTGCTTCACGACATTCCTCCAGTTCCCTCGGTCTAATGCAGCGTTCCTCCATCCTCTAACATTCAGAATTCTCAAGTCTGTTTTGACTTCGTCTTTCCAGTGGTTACGTGATATACCTTTTAGTCGCCTTCCCGTCATGCTCGACTTATAAATGCGCTTAGGCATTCGAAAGTATTTTGAACTGTATATACTTTATTATTGTGAGCTCCTCATTATGTCAGCAGAGTCCACATTCAAGCATTACATTTAATCACTGGGGGAGTAAAATCTATCTCCATTGATAGTATGCTCCTGCTTACAGGCATTAACCACTTCGTCAAGTTATAGACGAAAAAGCTAATTATGCTATACAAAAATGAATCAGGAGCAGAGAGACATACTGGGGCAGCTATAACATGACGGAGAGACATCTAAAGACACAAGGAAGATTTATCCAACATGTTGCTACAATAAAAGAAAGCCTGGCCATACTCCATCTCCCTCAACCTTTAATGCAACTAAAAAATTTGACTAACTGTAAACAAACTTTAAATAAAACTATCAACTCCTACGGATGTTGTTAAATGTGGTTGTATCATTTCTAAAAGTATGAAGAAATATCATCTCCTAGTAATGAACCAAACAGATTTGAAACCATGGCCTACTACTTTTTCTAACAACAGATTTCCATTCATTACAGTTAGGACATAATATTGCGATACCAATTGACTGGGGCAAGTTTCAAATGTATAAATTGTGTGGAATGAATTTGTAATGGAGTACACATTGTCAGGTGTGAATTGGTTCTGTGACAGCCTTGTATACAGTTTGTCTCCATTCTTTTATCTATATATATATATATATATATATATATATATATACCTTTCTCGCTATCTTCCCCTTTTAATGGCTCTCAATCTTTTAAGTCATGTAACCATCTCTTCCACATCTTTTTTCTTATCATTTTAACCAGGTTGACATTTTCATTTTTATTACATTTAATAGCTACATACTGTTTTGCATAAAAATAACATTACTAATTTTAGTCTTACAGTAACATAAATGAATTGAAATGAAACTCTTATAGCCTCCTGAGTCGTGAGAGTATAATACAGTATACTATACCATACTTCATACATGATTATGATATAAGATGTATGTGCAGAGACCCGAAGTATAGTATAATATACCTGAATTTGTGCCCTAACTGTAACCTACACAAATTTTTCAGCATTTTTCCTCATGTCAGTGACTTTTTTTTTAAGTGTAGAATCGTATTGAACTTTAAAATAAAACAACAAATGTCTCAGGAGAATGTAGTACACCCCAAAATAATTCTGGAGACAGCAAGTAATGCATAGAACTTTATGAGACACATTAATATTATATTCATTTAAGAGTGCTGCGATTTGTACTATTTGTTGCTCCTAGCAGATTTCAATAGTAGTTTCTAATTTTTTAACTTGTATACAAATTCTAAGCAAATTGTATGTTCATATTGCTGAAAAGTTCTGCTTTGATCAAATCAATAGAACACCTTGTTCCTAACATTAGTCCACTATAAAGTAATATGAGAAAAAAACCCTCTCCACAAATTCCCATCCACTTCAAGTCCAGTCGACCTGGTTGGCAAGTTGGTATAGCGCTGGCCTTCTATACCCAAGGTTGCGGGTTCGATCCCGGGCCAGGTCGATGGCATTTAAGTGTGCTTAAATGCGACAGGCTCATGTCAGTAGATTTACTGGCATGTAAAAGAACTCCTGCGGGACAAAATTCCGGCACATCCAGCGACACTGATATAACCTCTGCAGTTGCGAGCATCGTTAAGTGAAACATAACATTTAAACTTCAAGTCCACACTCTCATTGCGTCTCTCTCCTTCTAAAACTTGTAGTTGTATGTTTTTTAAAACATTATAGCCTACAAACAGAGCATCCAAATTGATATTAACTCCCAGTGCAGTAGCTTTTTTTTTATTTTAGTAGATTATTTTATGATGCTTTATCAACAGCTTAGGTTATTTAGAGTCTGAATAAGATGAAGGTAATAATACTAGTGAAATGAGTCCGGGGTCCAACACCGAAAGTTATCCAGCATTTGCTCATTGTAGGTTGAGGGAAAACCCCGGAAAAAACCTCAATCAGGTAACTTGCCTCGACTGGGAATCGAACCCAGGCCACCTGGTTTCACGGCCAGACGTGCTAATTGTTACTCCACAGGTGTGGACTCCAGTACAGTAGCTGTTCCTTGAATATTTTTCAAATTAATTTGACTTTTCTTTTAATGATAATGATTCAAGTTTCTGTAGAAGTTTTGAGAGAAATCGAAGTTCTTCTGAAGAGGGAGGATAGCATTTTCATAAAACTTGAAAAAAAAAAAAAAAAAAACTTTCTGATGATTTTGAGTCTGCTTTGCTTCTGTTCCCCATGAAGAAAAATATTCAAATTAATTAGAGTCCACACCTGTGGAGTAACAGTTAGTGCGTCTGGCCACAAAACCAGGTGGCCAGGTTCATTCCTGGTTGGGGCAAGTTACCTGATTGAGATTTTTTCCGGGGTTTTCCCTCAACCCAATACGAGCAAATGTTGGGTAATTTTCGGTGCTGGACCCCAGACTCATTTCACCGGCATTATCACCTTCATCTCATTCAAACGCTAAATAACCTAAGTTGTGGGGCGTAGGACAACAAAGTCCGAAATCGGGAGTGTCTAGCAAAAATCGGGATGGGTTACAAGCCCAATTTTAGCATGCAGCAGCTTCTTGAATACTGTGTTCGCCTCTTCATTTCACATGCCAGTATCAACATTTTAAGTTTCCATGGTGATGGATTGAAGTTCTTCCAAACATGCTGCCAGTTTGCCAGTATATAGATATTTATTAATTATACAGAGTGTTAAGAAATAAATGCAGATAAAATTGAACTTTGCTGTAACATCAGTCTATTTGATACTTCATCTATAAATATTAGGTGGAACAATTTATTCCTCATAAGACACTCTTTTTCTGTAGGCTATCTTTTTTAATACAAAATACATAAATGTGTTTACCTTCTATGTAATTTCATATTGTGGTATGCCGATAAGCTATTAATATTTGACTATAATTATTTATTTACTGTGCCACCTTTGCTTATCTTAAAAGTTAATTATTTACATTAACGTTTTCGATACATTTGTATCATCTTCAGATGTAGAGTGGTAAATGAACATTTATGATGAAAACCTTGCCATATGGTGTGGAACTTATTATGATTTTCGGATCTTGCTAATGTGAATTGCTCTAACTTAACCTAATACACATGTTACATTAAGTTAAAATTACTTGCAGTCCATATAAACAATTTAAAAGATTTAAAATGATTTAAAAGTGATATAAGACTATAAATGTAATCAAGATATATAAAACGTTGTAGGACACTTTAAAACACTGTAAGCACTTGTTGGCTATGTTTGCCAGTTTTTAACTTCGTTAGATGGGGCTGCTTCTGTTGATCTTGATTTTAACAACGAACTAAAACAGAGTACTGTTTTATCACTAACATGTCTATATTATTATTAACAATGTGTATTATTAAAGCATTTCATTCGATTTTGGTCAATAGATTGATGTGAAAATCATAGATATATGTTACTATGTATCGGTTTATATATCTTGATTACATTTATAGTCTTATATCACTTTTAAATAATTTTAAATCTTTTAAATTGTTTATATGGACTGCAAGTGATTTTAACTTAATGTAACATGTGTATTAGGTTAAGTTAGAGCAATTCACTTTAGCAAGATCCGAAAATCATAATAAGTTCCACACCATATGGCAAGGTTTTCATCATAAATGTTCATTTAACACTCTACATCTGAAGATGATACAAATGTATTGAAAACGTTCATGTAAATAATTAACTTTTAAGATAAGCAAAGGTGGCACAGTAAATAAATAATTATAGTCTTCTATGTAACATTATTACCATTCATCATTTTCATTCTAATGTTCAAGAAGCAGACTGTGTTAAGATTTAAGCATTTGTTCTTGAGAAGTAGTATGTACTCATCCAGATATGTAAGTGTATGGACAGCCTGTATCTGCACAGTACCTGTACATTTAAGTTATAATAGCTGTAAAAGAAATGTCTTTAAAGGTCAGAGTCTCAGAGTCGCCATGGTGGTCCAGTGGCTAGAGAACTGGAGTCATAATCCTGTGGACCCAGGTTCGATCCCGGCATATCCCAATTTATGACGTGTTTGGCAAACCCAAGATCTTAGATAATGCAGGGTTTTCTCTGGAAGCTCCGATTCCCCTGTGGCATCCGAATGAATCTCCATCATCTCATCGTGGATGTAGCATAGACCAGCCTTCTATGGCGCACCCTGGGTAACAACTCTGATCCGTACAACTGTCTTGGCTTTATGAGTGTTGGATCCAGAAGAGGTCCATACACTTAGGCATGCTTTGACCTTTGTGCTCCTTATATATGTAATGATTGTCCAAGTTCCACAGATGGTCTGGGCGGCATTCATGAATCCGATGCTGATAGGTGGGCCATCCTGCCTCTGTCCCTGATAGACCTACATCCCATTTCTCTGATGAGTAACCTGATAAGTTCCAGGGCCCGAAGCCCCAAGCCTTCCCCATGATCGTCAGCTGACAGGTGGGCCATCCTACCTCAGCCCCTGATAAGTGTCAGGTCCCGTCTGCATACGAATAGCCTGATAAATCCCACAGGCCCGGAGCATCATAAACCTGTACTACCCCCAACACTTCACCTTAGCCTATTTTTACTATTGAGGATGATGGAGGGTGCGGTGGAGTGTGTCTGTGGAATGATAGAAGGAAATGGGAGTAACCCGAGAAAATCTCTGTGACATCTGCTTTGTCCATCATAAATTCCATCACGACCTGGCCAGGAATCGAACCTTGACCACCTGAATGAAAGACAATTGTGCTGGCACTTGAGCCAGAGACGCAGCTCAAGTACCCGCCATTAGACAAAAAAAAATTAGCGAAAAAAACAAAAATGATATGAGAAATAGAAAATGGAAGGAAGGAAGGAAGGAAGGAAGAAAGAAAGAAAGAAAGAAAGAAAGCTAATGATTTGGGTAATTTAAGTCTGAACTTAAATTTGGAATGTACTTTAATTTAAATAAAATAATGTAAATGACAGAATAAAAATGTGTATATGCCTAATCAAGTGGTCAAAAATGTATCATTTCCTACCTCCTTTAGCTGATAACTAGAGCCCGGATGTTTAGGTATTTATAACAGTTAAAATAGGCAGGCAAAAAAGACACAGTAATCTTTGAAAAAGGCATTATAAATTTTAAAAAGGCATAATATAGTTTAGCAATAAATTTAAATTATATCAACGTAACTCACATATTTAGTTCGTGACACATGTTGACTTATAAAATAATTTTTTCCGTGATTAACTATCTTTTCACAAACCTTACATAACAAAATTGTTCCATCGGTTGAAAACATATGGGTGCCAAATTCACTAATGTGAGCATGCAATTTACTTTTCAATGGTTTACTGAATTTAGGCATTCTAGCTAACAGATTGTATACCTTCTGTCACTCGACAATAACTGACTGTTCCTCACTCAAATTTCTTTCTCCTACAATAATAAACACGTGTAGCACAACATTGTAAAAGTAAGATTTGAAAATATGAAAGCAAACAATTGGAAAGGTTACATGACGACTTCTATGAGAACAAGCTTAATATTTAAAAATATAAAGCTGATTGTTGGTACCGAGAAGACATGACAATAGTAACTGTGGATTGTCGTTCATTATTCATATTACACCAATAGTATTAAAGCACGATTATTAGCAGATTAAGCAACGAAATAAATTACTTTTATTTACTATTGTTAGTAAAGTTAGTCATTGTTTCAAATATTTAAATTTCATACACATTACATTACAATTAATTGGAAAATTGCAAATATACAAGAAATAGTGCTTTAAAATGACAAAAAAAGGCATTTATTAGGAAGAAACACCTTAAAAAGACAAAATAGGCAAAATAAAAAATGGCCCTATCACTTTGATTTACTCCAAATCACATTTATATCTATGCAAATAATGATTTACTTCCACCCAGTAAAAAAGGCATTTTGCCAAACATCCGGGCTCTACTGATAACATAATGCCTACAGTAAGCTTACTATATAGGTACATTCAATTCTTCAAATTTAGATTGTTTAGAAATGTTTTTAATACACAGAATTAGTTTTTTGTGGGCAGAATGTTTAATGTATATTTATTACTCTGTTGTATTCATTAACTCTGATTGCTTGCTAAATATAATCCATACTGATTAATGATTATATAAATTGTACTCTTTCATTACTTTTGTCATTGTATTCATATGTATGCAATCTTTTTCTTTGTAAGTTAATATTTGTATATGTATTTTCCTTAGGGTTGATGTTTTTTAAGAAAATATGGGAGACTATGGAATCGACAAAATTTCACCTAGAAAATAGACAATTATTCAGTTAAGTTACTAAAAGCCAACTTTATTCTACATTTCGGTAGCTAGGATTAAATTAAGAATATTTTGATACAGATTTTATCTCACGTAATAATTGAAATCGACTGCAGTTTTCAGCTCTGAGTTGATTAGATATGTGGTGCTCCTGTTTCAAACATTTGTCCAATTGTTCATGAGGTGAAACATCCTCTTTGTATGAGCATTACTACTTGATATGCTTAGAACAAAACCAGTTTTTCTCAATTTATAACTAACATGGTTTAAACATGTGACCCCTAAAACCCATTTCTGGCAAGCATTACGTTCTATAAAGAGTGCATATTGTAATGCATCTCTTGAACAACAAAACTCACCAATCACGGCAAACTCAAATGTTTAAAATAACAACGGTGGAGAATCCATCTGTGCACAACCTCCCTTTATGAATCCATTTTGTTCTTCCCCATAGTATTTGAATAGTGTAAGATGATTTGTTCTTTTAATATGTTTGCATAAATTTTGTAGCCTGAGTAAAGAAAACTTATGCCTCTATAATTTCAGGAATTTCAAATCACCTTTTTTATATGTTGGTATTGTAATTACCTCTTGCCAGGTGCTGAGTAGTTTTCAATCTTGATATATTTTAAGTAATGAGAGAAAAATTTCATAAAATTTCTGCCCTGCATATTGAAATAGTTCTAAGTTTAGTTTGTCTTCTGGTGATTTATTTATTTGCAATTTTTCGAGTGTTTCGAGTTCTTCCAATGTGATATCATCTAGTTCTGTTTCCATTAATACATTTTTGTTATTTTCATATGGAATTGAAGTTTGTGTTATCCAGAGGTCTGAAAAATATTTTAACCATTCTTTTATGGAAATGGGGTTTAACCAAACTGTTCCTCCGGATTTATTACTTGAGTGTTTAAGAATTTTGTAACATTGTGAGTGTGGGCGATATAGATCTGTTTCTAGTTGGCTAAATGTTTCCCCCAGGTTTGTTTTTGTGTTCTTCTGACTTCAAGTTTCTTCTGGTATGCAATTTTGTCTTACAACTTATTCATTGACAAATACTTAATATAGGTACCGATATGCTTTTCTTTTTTAACAAATTATTATTATTATTATTATTATTATTATTATTATTATTATTATTATTATTACTATTACTACTACTATGTATGCCAGGTATAATTCTAGAGGTCATCATTTTTATGCATACTTATCTGTAGGTTGTGAACTTAAAGATCTGA